>NC_090441.1:64306548-64619548 GCF_031143425.1 Pleurodeles waltl | reverse complement strand
CATTCAGATCGGCAACAGTGTGCGCGATCATTTCATGGCATTTGCATATTCTTGTTCGAATCGGCAGAGTGCGCGATTCATTTCTAACATGTAAAACTTGGCATTCAGATCGGCAACAGTGTGCGCAATCATTTCATGGCATTTGCATATTCTTGTTCGAATCGGCAAAGTGCGCGATTCAACCATGGCATAAAACGCTTGGCTTTTAGATCGGCAGTGTGCGCGATCATTTCATGACATTGAAATCTTTGGTGTGCCGTGTTTGCTGAGGTGCACATATTTAGCCTGAGCTTTTGGATTTCTTTGAAACGCTTAATTCAAACTGCGACATTCTTTGTGCATATTAAGTTCCTAATACAGTTCCTGTTGTTTCCAGGGAATGTTCAGATGGCCTTTGTCCTCATGTAAAAATGCAATGTTTATTCTGAAACATTATTGAAGAAGGTTCTTGAATTCTAGACAGTATGTGATATTTCCTGAAAAGCTCATATGAAACAGTGTATTAACCCATTCTTGTTTTTTCCAGGTACCTAGATTTCTTGAGGTCTAGTTATGGTCATTTCTTAGGTTATCCATGATTACAGTATAAGAACTCTTAGAACCATAGTCTAATGAATGCCAATGTGATTATATCTTGACATTGTGTTGTTTAACCTCTTGCTTCCTACAGGTCTTCTTCCCAGCTGTTCCCTACCTAATCCCCTTTTCCCCCATTTGGACTCTCTCAGGCTCTGTGGTATATCTATCGGAGCTTTGGAGCTGTCTAGTGGTGGACATGTTGGGAACGTGCGCAGGCCCGAGGATCTGGTCTCCCTGACAGAATAGTGAGCCCACAAATTTAATATCCTCCTGGTATGCGTGTGTTCTTAGCATGGCCACATTGGACGAGCTAGTCAAAGTTATCATGCAGCTCCAAGCAGAGGTAGTGTCATCTAAGGATATAGCAGCCAGCTTAGCTGAGAGAGAGAGTCAGTTGCAGGAAAGGGTAGAAAAGAAGGAACAAAGTCCTTTGGCTGTGGCTTGGCCTGGTCCTCCTTCTCAAGCTTCAGGAGGTAATCCTCCTACGAACATTTCCCTCAATGTTCCCTCAGCTAATCCCCTGGCTCCTCCAGAACGGTTTTCAGGTGATCCCCTGAAAGCGCAATCTTTCTTGGTTCAAGTGGAATTACATTTTACCTGTCTACCAAACACTTTCCCTGATGCCCAATCCAGGGTGGCCTTCTTGTTATCTTACCTGACTGGGGACGCAGCCATCTGGGCAATCCCTCTTGTGCGTATAGACAGTCCCCTGCTTTGCAATTGGATCAATTTTGTCCGTGAGTTTGAACGAGTGTTTGATCGAAGAACAGTGACATTGTCGGCAGATTGTGAACTATTAGACTTGCGACAAGGTAACCAAGATCTAGTTTCCTACTTAGCTAGTTTTAATCAGCTGGTAGCAGAGACATCCTGGCCTGAAGAAAAGCAGGCGGCCTTGTTCTACAAAGGACTCAAGGATGAGTTAAAGGACATTCTTGCCCAGATAGATCCTCAGCCTACAGATTGTCAAGATCTAATAAACCTTGTTTTGAGGTTAGATCATCGTCTTGCAGAACGACAGGGAACATGCAAAAAGACTGATAAATATTCCTGGCGTGTTCACGATCATAGAGAATCAAGAACTCAGAAAGACAGAACCCCGGAAACCATGGAAATCGGAACTATCAGGAGACCTTTGACCAAAGACGAAAAGGACCTACGTAGAAAGAACGGACAATGGGGGTCATTCTGACCTCGGCGGTAAAAGGCCCTTACCGCCGATAAGAAGACCGCCATAACACCGCCGCGGCCGCGGTTAACCGCCACGGTCATTCTGACCCACAACGGCCAAACCTCCAAAATTCCGTCCTCCACTGCAGGCCGCCACATCAGCGGGCAGCGATAAACTGGAGATGACCAAACCTCCACCGTCACGCCAACAGAAATACGCCCATGCCATTACGACCCACGAATCCACACGGCGGTCATTCAAACGCGGTATTCCATTGGCGGTACACACCGCCGCGGTCAGAATACACACACATCACCAAAACACAGCCACATTGGACAATTTGAAATACACACACCTGATACACATACACACACCACTCCCACACAATCAACCAACTATAAAACACACACCCACATCACCCACAAACCCCTGCAACCAGAATTACTGAGAGAAGGAGAGAGAGACACAGCAGACAATTCAAAGCAAGACACGCTGAGGCACACTACACCATCACACACACCCCATAGTAGGACAAAGCACCACTCACCAACATACTTATCATCACATACACCACCCCACACCACACCCACACCACCCCATGGCACCCCAAAGGCACCCACGCTTTTCTGACCAAGAACTCCGGGTCATGGTGGAGGAAATCCTAAGAGTGGAACCCCAGCTCTTCGGCTCGCAGGTGCAGCACACCAGTATAGCTAGGAAGGCGGAGCTATGGCAGCGGATCGTGGACAGGGTCAACGCGGTGGGACAGCATCCCAGGAATAGGGAGGACATACGCAAAAGATGGAACGACCTACGGGGGAAGGTCCGATCGATGGTCTCCCGGCACAACATCGCGGTCCAGAAGACTGGCGGCGGACCCCCACCCACCCCTCCCGAATTCACATCGTGGGAGCAAGACGTCTTGAACATCCTGCATCCTCAGGGCCTCGCAGGAGTAGCCGGAGGAATGGACTCTGGTAAGTCCAATCTCAACTACTATATCCCCCCCACCCCACCAGCATGCCAACCCACACCCCCACCCTCACCCCCAACCCCCCAGCACACATCCTCCCTGACAATGTCTCACCAGCACAACCCACCCATCCCAACACCAACTCCTGCATGCCAACACAAATCATGGGCACCCATCACCTAAGCATGACCACTGCACTAACCCCCCCCCCCCCCTAACTACCCTCACAACACCTCCCTCAATGGAATGCCTGCACTGGGGGACAAGGGCACCCATAACACGCACGCTATTGCACACACAGAAACAATAACCAAACTCTCTTACCCCATGCAGGACCCGAACGACAACACACCAGCCAGGAGGGTTCAGAAGTGTCCATCCCACCCCCGGAACAGGCCCACACTGAGGATAGCAGCTCTGTCGACAGTGAACCTGATGACCAGCCCGGACCATCGGGGACCTCTGGGCAGTCGGTTCCCCTCAGGCAGCCACAGGCCACACCAGACCCGACCCCCTCTGCCAACACCAGCACAGCTCCCACCCAGCGGGCCCATGCCTCTGTCTCTAGGACAGCTCAATCAGCGGTGTGTCCGCCACTACAGGGCACCCAGGCTAACCCAACACCCCAACAACAACAGGGACCTGGGGGCAGAGGTAGCGGGCACACCGGCCAGGGGACAGAGGCCGGGGGAAACCGGGCTGCTCGGAGGGCTGCTGTGCGACAGGCGGGGGAGGAGAGGCCCAGGGAACCCACTCTCCAAGAGGCCCTCACCACCATCATGGGGGCATACCACCACTCCCAAGAAACGATGGCGACGGTACTGGCCAGGTTCACTGAGATCCAGGCACAGCAGGAAGAACGCTACATGGGGTTCAGGGAGGAGCTGAGAATCATCGGGACCGCAATGGGGACCATCGTCCTGGCCCTCCACAGGATAGAGGACGCGTTGCGGGACCATGGTGCACCACACAGGGCCCCTGTCACTAGGCCGGACCAGGAACAGCCTACCACCTCCGCCGGCGCTAGTGGACAGGAGGTCCCAACACCTCGACAGCCCCCCAGAACCCCACCTCCTGCTGAAGAACAACCACCCCGTAAGAGGAGCCTGAGACCAAAAAAAAAGACAGAGTAGGATGTCAAGACCCCCGCCAGCAGGACATACCCCCTCAAGTCTTCCCACTGTCCCACATTGCCACCCTGTCCAACCATGAACTGCCTATGCTCCATCCTTCCACAGGCAAAAGAACAATGCACCTGTGAGACTGAGAACTGGACTCTGCCATGGATATTCCTCCACCCCCACCCATCACCCTTAGAATCACATGTACCGATATCTAGCACTGTAAATAAATCACATTTTGCACACAAATCTGTTTTGAGTCATGCTGTATTATTAACAAATGTATTACATATTACTGTTCAATTTCTGTTCTGTCAATTAGTCATGACAACATACCAATGTCAATACGCTGTATTTCATGTGCGAACCAAGCAGAAGTCAGGTACTGAGTCAGACAGCACTGAGAAGGGAAGGGAAAGGCAAAAATTAATGAAAAACATCTGTGGGGAACTACAGAAAGTACAGATGCAGGAGGCTATAAGCAATTGTGAAATGGCGTGGGTGATTCTTACCTGGGTGTTACTGGAAATACTGTTGTATCACTCTGTCCCTATTGTCTGTGTCGTCCTCAGAGTCTTCCTCCTCTTCACTCTCCACAGGCTCCACGGCTTCTACAACACCACCATCTGGACCATCCTCCTGCAGGAAAGGCACCTGGCGTCGCAAAGCCAGGTTGTGGAGCATACAGTACGCCACGATGATATGGCACACCTTCTTTGGTGAGTACATTAGGGATCCACCTGTCATATGCAGGCACCTAAATCTGGCCTTCAGGAGCCCGAAGGTCCGCTCAATCACCCTTCTAGTACGCCCATGGGCCTCATTGTACCGTTCCCCTGCCCTGGTCCTGGGATTCCTCACTGGGGTCAATAGCCACGGCAGGTTGGGGTAACCAGAGTCACCTATTAGCCACACACGCTGTCTCTGTAGCTGTTCCATCACATAGGAAATGCTGCTATTTCGCATCACATACGCGTCATGCACTGACCCAGAGAACTTGGCATTCACATGGGAGATGTACTGGTCAGCCAAACAGACCACCTGGATATTCATTGAATGGTAATTCTTCCTGTTCCTGTACACCTGTTCATCGTCATTTGGGGGGACTAAAGCCACATGGGTTCCATCAATTGCACCAATGATGTTGGGGATGTGTCCAAGGGCATAGAAATCAGCTTTCACTGTAGGCAAATCACCCTCCTCTGGGAAAATGATGTAGCTCCGCATGAGTTTCATCAGGGCAGACAACACTCTGGATAAGATCTTGGAAAACATAGGCTGAGACATCCCAGATGACATGGCCACTGTTGTCTGGAATGAGCCAGTTGCAAAGAAATGGAGGACTGACAGAACCTGCACCAGAGGGGGAATTCCTGTGGGTTGGCGGATGGGGGACATCAGGGCTGGCTCCAGCTGGGCACACAGTTCATGGATGGAGGCACGGTCAAGTCGGTATCGTAGTATTATATGGCGTTCTTCCATTGTCGACAGGTCCACCAGCGGCCGGTACACGCGAGGATTCCTCCTTCTCATCGCTAGTCCCAGCGGACGGTGCCTAGGAAGGAGAATATGGAGTACAGAGTCAATCCACTCACAGGTACGTACAACACAGCTTGCACAGTACAGGTAAATGTATGGTTTGATATGTTTGTATGTGTGCCATTGCAAGGCCTAGGCCTGTGTGACGCATTAGAAATTAAGCCATTTGGGCCCTTGAAATGGCCGATGCCTGACCTGTGAAGTGGGACAATGGGATGTGAGGTCACTGCGCTGGCGGGGCGCACCGTGGCGGTAGGCGGTCGAAGACCGCTGTGCGAAGATGCATTGGTTAACATTGAAGCCTATGGGTTTCAGGAGCCAATGACGATGTGCGCCGGCGGTCGCGGGACACACCGCCGCGGTACGCACCGCCGCGGGCGTGACCGCCATTTTCTATCAGCTCAATCATTCGAGACCTGATCATCCACAGGAGAGGACCTATACTGCAAGTGCTGCTGTGAACTCGGTCTGGAAGTGACAATGGCTGCTGCGACTGGGGAAAGGGCCCCGCCTTCAGTTCAGAAGAGTTGGAGAAGCTCGTGGACGGGGTCCTCCCCCAGTATGCGCAACTCTACGGTCCTCCAGACCAACAGGTGAGTACACTCAGTGCACATTGAATGGGTTATGCCTGTGTGGAGGGGGGGGGATGTAAGTTGGTGGGGTGTGGAGGGAATGGGGAGTGCAACGCACGACAGATGAGAGAATGGGAACCATGACAAGGTTGGGGGGGGGGGCATGTACTCCAAACATGCAGATATGTGACGGTTTCTCTTTCCCACCCTGTACATGTCAAACAGGTGAGCGCCCACCAGAAGATCGATATTTGGCGTGCCATCGCCGAGGAAGTCCGGAACTTGGGGGTCCACAACAGACGGGGCACCCACTGCCGCAAGAGGTGGGAGGACATCCGCCGTGGAACGAGGAAGACCGCAGAAACACTGCTGGGGATGGCCTCCCGACCTAGGAGGGGTGCCAGTCGCACCATGACCCCCCTGATGTCCCGGATCCTGGCGGTGGCCTACCCTAATTTGGATGGGCGCTTGAGGACAGCACAGCAGACACAAGGGGGTGAGTATCCGCACATTCTCCCATCTGTATGCGCATTGGAGGCGTCTGGGGGGGGGGAGGAGGGCTGTGGGTGACATTAGGCCCGGGCGCTCTCTGTAGTGTAGTCCGCTCCCTTAGGCATGGCCCTGTGCCCCCGCCCCCCACCTCTGTAGGGTGCCAAGTGCAGCTACCCATGCTCCAGCATCACCCATGTGCGCGTGTGTTGTCCCTAGACCTGTTTGCCTAGTCAGAGGTACTGAGTAGTGTACCCCAAGTTCGCGACTTAGTGCACGAGGCACCTGTGTCTGTCCTCTCCGCAAAGGGTATTGCTAAGGCATGCACTCAACTTTGTTTAATTTCTCCCCCCACCCTAAATCTTTGTCTTCTTGTGTTTTAGCATGATCCGGCGGAGGAGATTTGGCGTCGGAGCAGGAGGGAGCTGCAGGTCACCAGGCCCCGGTGGGCACTGACACAGACACCGAGGGCACCAGTGATCCGGAGGGCGAGGGGAGCACCACAACGGGGGCCGGTGGAGACACCAGCGACACGGACACGTCCTCGTTTGGGAGCTCCCTGGCGGGGGCGGCACCATCTGTGCCCCCCGCAACAACAGGTACAGCCGCCACCCAGCGCACCAGCACCGCCCTCCCAGCAGCCCCTCAGTCTTCGCTCCGTGGCCGCTCGGCCAGGAAGGCGCGCGTCTCCTTCGCCCCAGGCACCTCAGCCCCTGCTACCCCTGCTGCCCTCAGTGCGGAGCTCATTGACCTGGTGAGGACGCTCATTGTTGGGCAGACTACCCTTCTGAATGCCATCCAGGGGGTGGAAAGGGAGGTGCATCGGAGCAATGCCTACCTGGAGGGCATTCATTCGGGTCAGGCTGCCCATCAACGAGCGTTCACTGCTCTGGCCTCAGCACTGACGGCAGCCATTGACCCTGTCTCCAGTCTCCCTCTTCTATCTGCCTCCAACCTTTCTCTGTCTCCTGTACCTCAACCTATCCCATCCACACCATCAGACCAGCCTGCACACACCTCAACACCCAAGGCCAGCTCATCCAAACATAAGCACCACAGAAAACACAAGCATTCACCCAAGCAACACACAGATGCAGACATATCAACAGTCACTACCACCTCTGTGTCCCCGTCCTCCTCGTCTCCCTCCTCCCTCCCTGTGACGTCTACACTCACACCTGCATGCACCCCAACATCAGCCAGTTCTTCCACCACCAGCAAACCCTCCACTACAGTCCGCACACCTGCAGTCACCACCCCCACTGGCATTTACACGTCCCCTGTGTCCTCTCCCACTGTGTCTGTCACCCCGTCTTCCAAGACACATAAACGCAGGCAGACACCCAAACAACAGCCAACCACCTCACCACAGCCTACGTCCCAGTCACCTGCACCCAAGGACAGCACACCTGGCTCTCATACAACCACATCCTCTTCCTCCACTTCTCTCACCACTACTCCTACCCCTTACCTTGGTCCCAAGAAAAATTACCTCTCCAGTTTTGACCTCTTTCCCTCCCCCGACCCACCCCCTCCAACTGGGAAAAGTCCCAAGGGCACCTCAGCCACCACCAGCCCAACTACTACAGTGCAAGTGGTGCATGGCATGTGGAGTCCACCCTTTGGCGGCAGTAACACTTCGGTGAGCAGCAAGGGGACAGCCAGCCCCCCCCAGGCAAGAGGACCCGGAAATTGAAGGGCCGCCGTGAGCGGACAGAGACGGCTGCCCCCAAGGAGGTGACTCCGGCCACTTCACCGGCCACAGCAGCCAGGGGAGGCAAGGGCCCGAGAGCCCCATCTAAGGAGCGGAAGGACAGCAGGGCGGAGAGGACAACCACCAGGAGCGTGGAGCAGGAGGGCCCCACAAGCCCCATCCCGGCTGCAAGGGACGACACCAAAGGGCCCAGGACTCACTCCCCGAAGGGGCCTGACACAGCACGGTCGGAGGGCGACTGAGCAGGGTGTCCAGGCCAGGTATGACTCCCTTGACATACTGCAAGAGCACCGCTGAAGAGGGCCCCGCCGTGAAGACAGGTACCGCTGAAGAGGGCCCCGCCGTGAAGACAGGTACCGCTGAAGAGGGCCCCGCCGTGCAGAAGAGCACCGCTGAAGAGGGCCCCGCCGTGCAGAAGAGCACTGCTGAAGAGGGCCCCGCCGTGCAGAAGAGCACCGGTGAACAGGGCCCGCCATGCAGAAGAGCACCGCTGAAGAGGGCCCCGCCGTGCAGACAGGTACCGCTGAAGAGGGCCCCGCCGTGAAGACAGGTACCGCTGAAGAGGGCCCCGCCGTCTCAAGCACCGCTCCGCTGGGCCCTTCCTGTCAAGCACCGCTCCGCTGGGCCCCGCCGTCTCAAGCACCGCTCCGCTGGGCCCTTCCTGTCAAGCACCGCTCCGCTGGGCCCTTCCTGTCAAGCACCGCTCCGCTGGGCCCCGCCGTCTCAAGCACCGCTCCGCTGGTCCCTTCCTGTCAAGCACCGCTCCGCTGGGCCCCGCCGTCTCAAGCACCGCTCCGCTGGGCCCTTCCTGTCAAGCACCGCTCCGCTGGGCCCTTCCTGTCAAGCACCGCTCCGCTGGGCCCCGCCGTCTCAAGCACCGCTCCGCTGGGCCCTTCCTGTCAAGCACCGCTCCGCTGGGCCCCGCCGTCTCAAGCACCGCTCCGCTGGGCCCTTCCTGTCAAGCACCGCTCCGCTGGGCCCCGCCGTCTCAAGCACCGCTCCGCTGGGCCCTTCCTGTCAAGCACCGCTCCGCTGGGCCCTTCCTGTCAAGCACCGCTCCGCTGGGCCCCGCCGTCTCAAGCACCGCTCCGCTGGGCCCTTCCTGTCAAGCACCGCTCCGCTGGCCCCGCCGTCTCAAGCACCGCTCCGCTGGGCCCTTCCTGTCAAGCACCGCTCCGCTGGGCCCTTCCTGTCAAGCACCACTCCGCTGGGCCCTTCCTGTCAAGCACCGCTCCGCTGGGCCCCGCCGTCTCAAGCACCGCTCCGCTGGGCCCCGCCGTCTCAAGCACCGCTCCGCTGGGCCCTTCCTGTCAAGCACCGCTCCGCTGGACCCTTCCTGTCAAGCACCGCTCCGCTGGACATCGCCATGTTATGCACCGCTGCGCTGGGTCCCGCCGTCTCAGGCACTGTTTATGGTTCACTGTGCCCACCATGCCTCCTCCTTGACCAGTGGACTCTGTAATCCACCTGAGAGACTGTGGCTTTGCACTCCCCAGGATTGTACAGCGGGCAACCCACCCACTGTAGAGACCCCTTGTTGGTGATCTGTGATGGAGGAGATCAAAGAACCAAACATGAAGAGAAGCTCATCCTTGATGTTATCCATGCTCCTCAGTATGGAATTCTCCTTGGCTTACCATGGTTAACTCATCACAAAATCCTGAGATTAACTGGGCAGAACGGAAAGTAGTTTTCTCTTCCACCTTATGTAATGAGAAATGTCTCATGACGTCTTGAGTCGCCAAACATTGCAAGTCTCACATAGCCACTGCGGCGGAGAAAGAAGTAAAGTTACCCTGGGAGTATTCATCCTATGAAGATGTGTTAGATGAAAGAGAAGCAGAAACCTTGCCTCCTCATAGACCTTATGACTGTCGAATTGATCTAACTCCTGGTGCGATACTCCCTAGTTGTTGTGTGTACGCCTTGTCAGAACATGAAAATCAACACTTACAAAAGTACCTAGATCAATTTTTAGAGAATGGCTTCATTCGCCCTTCCAAGTCTCCTGCAGCCTCTCCTTTGTTTTTTGTCCCCAAGGCTAATGGGGATCTTCGAACCTTATTGACTATAGGGGTTTGAAAAAGATTACAGTCAAGAACAAATACCCCTTGCCTTTGATTCCTGTCTTGTTGGATCAAGTGAAAAAAGCAAAAATCTACACTAAGCTCGATTTACGAGGTGCTAGCCATTTAGTCAGAATGAGAGAAGGTGACGAATAGAAAACTGCGTTCAAGACAAGATAAGGTCTCTTTGAAAACACCGTCATGCCCTTTGGTCTGTGCAATGCTCCAGCAGCATTTTAATTTTTCCTGAATGACGTCCTTAGAGAGTATCCAGACATATTTGCAATAGTCTATATTGATGATATTTTAATTTACTCTGACAATGAAGCCGAACATGTACAACATGTCAAGAAGATTCTCACAGCTCTTCGAAAGCATCATCTATTTTGCAAGCTAACCAAGTGTGAATTTCATGTTACCACAGTTGAGTTTTTAGGGGTTATCCTTACCCCTCAAGGTATGGTCATGGCAGAAAAGAAAGTACAAGCTGTATCCAATTGGCCCACTCCAAAGACTGTTCGAGATGTACAGTGCTTCCTGGGTTTTGCAAACTTTTATCGCAGGTTTATAAACCATTTCTCTCAGACAGTGGCACCAATCACTAAGTTATTGAGAAAGAAAGAAAACATTTGTGTGGTCTCCAGAAGCTGACAGAGCCTTTTCAACTTTGAAAGAAGCTTTTTCCACTGCCCCAGTCTTGACTCACCCTGATGTGGATCGTCCATTCATAGTTGAAGCTGATGCCTCAGATGTGGCAATTGGTGCAGTCTTGTCACAATGAAGTAAAGACACTGGTCAACTTCATCCTGTAGCTTACATGCCTCGAAAACTGAACAAAGCCAAATGGAACTATGTCATTGCTGAGAAAGAGCTTCTGGCGATCCGTGATGCCTTTAAAGAGTGGAGACATCATTTGTTATGTGCCAAGAACACTATCACAGTATACACCGATCATCGCAATCTCCAGTTCATGGGTTCAGCTAGACTTTTGACTCCTCGGCAATTACACTGGATGTTGTTTTTTGCCGAGTTCGATTTTGTGGTAACTTTTCGTCCTGGTAAAGATAATCGCAAAGCAGATGCCTTGTCCCGCCAAGAGTCCACCACATTACCCACAATCCAGCCTTCTAGAGCTATCATTGCTCCAGACAAGGTCCTCTGCATCATAAGGACCGAAGACTTCTTTGAAGACATCTGTAATTCCTTCACCACGGAAAAATGTCAGGCATGGGCTCAAGCAGATCCCAAAAGATCAATCAAGCAAGGACTACCTTTCCATGACGCACATTTGTGTGTGCCCACTACCAAGCTTCCCACGTTAGTATTTCATTGGTTGCATGTTATACCTATGGCAGGTCACCCAGGCACTCCTAAAACTCTTGAATTAATCCAACGATACCTTTGGTGGCCTACTCTGACAAAAGACGTTAAAACAATGGTCACTAACTGCGAAGTCTGTGCTCGCATCAAGACAAGTCATTCAAAACCGAAAGGTTTGTTGCATCCGTTCCCAACTCCACTTCGACCTTGGGAACACATCTTGTTAGACTTCATTACAGGTTTACCAGTTGTTCAACTGCACTCAGTAATCCTTGTGGCGGTAGATAGTCTCTCGAAATATGGACATTTCATTGCCTGCAAGAAATTGCCCACCTCCAGTGAACTGGCAACCATCCTTCTGAATAGAGTGGTCTGTTATCACGGGCTGCCGAGAATGATTCTCTCCGATCGAGGATAACAATTTGCCTCCAACTTCTGGAAAACGTGGTGCAAAACGCTTCAAGTTACATCCACACTATCTACTAGCCATCATCCTCAAACAGATGGCCAAACTGAGAGACTGACTCAGACATTAAAACAATATCTGCGTGCTTACGCTGAGAAAGCACTTCATTCCTGGACATCAATGCTCTGGTTAGCTGAACTTGTCTACAATAACTCGTTTCACACCTCCACTGGTGTCACACCCTTTTTTGGCTTGTATGACTACCATCCTGATACCTTGCCAATCACGATTCCTCAAGAAAGTTCTCTTACACCAGCTGTGTTGGAAACTATTCAACAACTCCATCAAACCCAGAAACTGATTCAAGAGCATCTAGAAAAAGCTAAACAAAAATACAAAAAGCACTACGACAAGAAACATTGTGAAGGACCTCAGTATCAACCAGGTGATAAAGTGTGGCTTTCTACAAGACATATTGACTTCAAGCAAAAGCACATGCTTAATCCCAAATTCATAGGTCCTTACACTGTCCTCCAGCAAATTAATCCAGTGATTTATAAACTGCGTTTGCCCCGGTCACTGCGTATTCATCCGGTGTTACATACTTCCCTCCTGAAAAAAAGCAGTCCAGAAGGTACGCTCCCAACCAGCTCCAGTTCTAGTACAGGGGGAATTGGAATACAAAGTTAAACAGGTGTTAGATTCCAAACTTAGAGGTCGTAACCTGTGGTATCTGATCTCTTGGAAAGGTTACGGCCCTGAGAGCAACTCATGAGTCTCCGCATCTGCCATTCATGCTCCACAACTAGTGAGACATTTTCATCGTCTTAACCCAGACAAACCAGGCCCTAGCGCGCATTTGGGAGAGGGGAGTACTGTCAACATCAGGACAGTACGCGCCCTACGGGTGACAAAAATGCAAAAACCCAGTCTTTATGCAAGAGCATAATTCATGCATTGTGTTCATGTGCAGTATGTTAACCTTTTGCATTGCAGAGTTTAACCTTGAAAAGCACTATTAATGATGTTTGCAATAACTGTTCATTTGCAAGGTATTGCTGCAGGCTTACTGAGTGTGTTAGGGTGTGGTCCCTTTCTAGGACCTTCTAGAAGCTTTCCCTGCAGCATGACTGGGTGTGGTTTGTGGGCTAGGCTTGACTCTCTATATAAGGGAGCCAGCCCAGCTCCACGTGCTCGCTATTCAGCAGTCCCGGTGCAGAGCAGCAGCAACTTCCTGAGCTCCTGTTCCGGTGGCCTACTTTGATATTCCAGGCCTGCCCTCATTATATTGGTGATCCTTGAGCAGGGCGGTAAGGCGGAGGTCGGGCTAGGCCCCCGACCCCCATTCTCAAAGACATTCGAGTTTTGGGACTAGTTGTGAAACTCTCTGTGTGCATGAGTGTGATTTCATGGCATTTGCATATTCTTGTTTGAATCGGCAGAGTGCGCGATTAATTTCTAACATGTAAACCTTGGCATTCAGATCAGCAACAGTGTGTGCGATCATTTCATGGCATTTGAACATTCTTGTTCGAATCAGCAGAGTGCGCGATTCATTTCTAACATGTAAACCTTGGCATTCAGATCGGCAACAGTGTGTGGGATCATATCATGGCATTTGCATATTCTTGTTCGAATCGGCAGAGTGCGCGATTCAACCCTGGCATAAAACGCTTGGCTTTTATATCGGCAGTGTGCGCGATCATTTCATGACATTGAAATCTTTGGTGTACCATGTTTGTTGAGGTGCACATATTTAGCCTGAGCTTTTGGATTTCTTTGAAACGCTTAATTTAAAATGCGACATCCTTTGTGCATATTAAGTTCCTAATACAGTTCCTGTTGTTTCCAGGGAATGTTCAGATGGCCTTTGTCCTCATGTAAAAATGCAATGTTTATTCTGAAACATTATTGAAGAAGGTTTTTGTATTCTAGACAGTATGTGGTATTTCCTGAAAAGCTCATATGAAACATTGTATTAACCCATTCTTGCTTTTTCCAGATACCTAGATTTCTTGAGGTCTAGTTATAGTCATTTCTTAGGTTATCCATGATTACAGTATAAGAACTCTTAGAACCATAGTCTATTGAAAGTCAATGTGCTTATATCTTGACATTGTGTTGTTTAACCTCTTGCTTCCTACAGGTCTCCTTCCCAGCTGTTCCCTATCTAATCTCCTTTTCCCCCACTTGGACTCTCTCAGGCTCTGTGGTGTATCTATCGGAGCTTTGGAGCTGTCTAGTGGTGGACATGTTGGGAACGTGCGCAGGCCCCAAGGATCAGGTCTCCCTGACACCTGTTACCAATGCAATAGCACATCCACTGCCTCATGTATGAAGCAGTTTTTTAACTTATGATTGATGGTGTCTTAGTTGTGTGCCATATGCTGCGATGAACCATGTTGCCAACATGGATGTGTGCCATTGCTGTGATACTCTGATATTGCCCTTCAAATGTGAAATGAACATGATATGTGTCATTTATACTGTGTGTTAAGTTTGGTGTACATTCACACCCATCAAATGTGATGTGGCTTTGTCAGTATCCTAATCTGAATTACTGCACTGCTCCATGAGGCTAAACTCTGATTGTGATTCCTAGGGACCATGTGATGCATAAATAATTACCCAGACCATGATTTAGTGATTAAATGAGGTGTTTAATGACATATGGTAAGATAGTGTTGATGGTGACTACAGTTAAAAGAAGTTTTGTGCAATGTGTTGTATCCTATGCAATCCTGCTGCAGTGTTTGGATGGTCCCCCTCATGTTGCTGGACAACATCTTCCTCTGTCTCCTCTTCAGGCATTTGTGGCTCTGGTTCATAGAGGGGAATGTTCCTCCTTACACATATGTTGTGCAGGATGGCACAGGTCAAAATAATCTTGCAGACCATTTCCGGTGAATATAAGAGGCTGCCTCCGGAGATGTCGAGGCACCTGAATCTTGACTTCAGGATGCCAAAAGTCCTCTCTACTATGGTGCGTGTCCTACGATGTGCCTCATTATAGGCACGCTCTGATGCGGTGCTTGGGCTGGCAAATGGGGTAATGATCCATGGTTGGATCCCAAACCCCTGATCAGCTGAAAGAGAAAATTAGTGAAATATTTTTGATGGAGCTTGCACCATGATAATCACTTTGCATGACAGTTGTTATCTTGTGTTGCCTGTGACTCATCTGTGTTTGTGTTATTGTGTGGAATCTTAGGCTTCTAGGATGTACCATCAGCATTGAGTTGTTTCATTACATAAACTGGTGTTTGGCTGATTGACCGGATATCAGCGGTATTTTTGTACACTTGCAGGACATTGTGTACTCCCATGCATTATGTCATGTGAAAGAGGTGTCCATGTGTCTTCACTGGGGTGACATGATACTTCCACACACAGAATCAATTCCACAGTGGTGGTCACACGGTTGCACTATATGGCCTGAACATCCCATCCAATTCAACATATGCAATAGCATGTGAAAAACAACAGTGAGGCCCTTTGATTTGGCTAGGTGACAATGTACAACACATCTCCATAAGTTGGCAGCACTGAAGTGTTGACAATTGACAATGCACAAATATCCCATGTGCGACAAGTTCTATGCAAACCTATTTTTGTGCCCTCACCAAGTTGGCTCATGTTCAAACGTATACCTACACTACTGAACCTGGTCCAGGTAAGGTGGCTAACTTGGTTGTGCGGGTGAAGGTTTTAGTATCAGAAGGTGTGCCTGTACATCTGTTATGTATATGGGGAATTGCCTCAATCTGTATGTGTAGCAGTGTGCACTTTGCATTAGTGTCACATCCACATGTCTTCATAGCACAGTTCACTTCCTTATTGCTAGTGGGCAATGTCACCCCAAGAGTGTTGTGAGATGTCGGTACTGCCTCAATGATTCCATGCCCCATTCATTAGAGTCATCATCATCATGCTATGTGTCTCATGGTGTTCTACCTGCAGCGAAACACATTACACACCCCTTACACAGTACGTATTGCTTGGAAGGGTGTGTGATTGAGTGTTATTGATGTGATGTTGGAAGGTTCATCTTCCAAGTTGTACTGCCAGTTAAGGCTATGTCATTGACACTGTGTTGTTTTAAATTGGTCCCTTGTGTCTCTGGAGTGGCATCTGTTGTTATTTGCATCTATCATTTGTCCATAGGTGTGTATACCATTGGGTCAGGATATCAAACATGCCTAGCAGTGTCACAACCTCAGTGTCTTCCTGGCCACGTGTCAATGTAGTGGTGTATGTGTTGTGTGTCCTACAGGGTTGCTGTGCGGTGTGTATATAACTAGGTTTCTGTACTTACCAACAAGTAGGCCATTTCCATATCGTCCATCCAAGTGTTGATTGATGGTGCAGTGGCGGAAGATGAATGAATCATGTACACTCCCAGGATACTTTGCCACGATGTTGGTGATCAATCCCCGGTGATCCACAATGGCCTGCACATTGATGGGGTGTGTGTGCTTCCTGTTGCGGTATAGATGCTCGGTTGAAGCAGGTGGCACTATCCATACATGTGTGCAGTCAATGGCACCAAGGACATGTGGGAAGCCGTTTATTTGGTAGAAGCTCAGTTTGGTCTCCTGCTGCTTCAACTGTGTGTTGGGGAAGCTGATGTGGCAGGTGTGAGGGACGTGATGGCATCCAGTACCTTGGGTAGGAAGGCAGAGATTGAGGGCTGTAAGATCCCAGCAACCAGGGCACCAGTGGTTTGAAAAGAGCCACTTGCCAACATATGGAGGACAACTAGCAGCTTGGTCTCTGGTGGAATGGTGTGGGGTGTCTGCAAGCTGGGTGCCAACTGTGGCTCAATGTTGCGCAGCAGCTGCTGTATGGCTTGCCAGTTTAGTCTGTACCTCTGGATGATGTCATGTTCCCTGAGGCACAGAAGGGTTGTCCTGGTCCTGAATATCCTCTCCTGCATTCTGCGTTGCCTTTGGGGTCCCTGCTGGTGTGGTGGAAGCTGCTGGTGTTGGTCCTGTGCTCTGAGTCTTCGTGCATGCTGGATGAATAGCACCTCCATGTCTTCCTTTTGGAGCTCTGATGTTGCTTCTGTGTGTTTTCCTTAAGTACTGGTGCGTTTGCCCCATTTTAACGCCTGCCCTGACCCAGGCGTTATTTTATGACGCAAATCGGGCTGTGTATCATTTTCCAACTCCACCTCCCAGCCATGTGGCATTTTTGCGTGGTTGGATAAATATGGCGCATGGGTGTTTAAGTCATTTTTTGGACGGGAACGCCTACCTTGCATGTCGTTAACGCAAGGCGGTTTCACGCATCCAGAAAATGACGCACACAGCGTAATTTTGGCGTTCTTGGGTTTGGGCGTCAAAGAATAAATATGCTGTTAGGTTTGCACCGAATTTGCGTAAAAGAAAATGATGCAAATCAGGCGCTATCAGAGTATAAATATGCCCCAAGTCTGGATTATATTTGGCTAAATGGGATCAAATTCTCTGTCTTTTTATTGGGTTAATAAACCCTTTGACATTCCAAGAAATAACTCTGAATTTTAAGTCACATAACCAATAAAATAACTGAAAATACAAATAGGGGATAAGAAAAACAGAGAAAGAGAAGAGTAAAGGGGAAACAACAAGAGAAAAGATGGAAAATATTCAAGAGAAAAAGAAGAGACAGTACATGTCAAATAAAGACGACTGCAAAAACATACCTGAGATGAATGGACAATGGGACAGGGGTGGTGACAGTATAGACTGAAGACGGCACAGCAAGGAAACGGAACACATCTAAAGATAAGAGCAAAAATAATGATTCATAGAACACCAGGTACGTGTGGAAAGAAAACAATACAGTAACAAAAAGGACCTATGGTCACACCAATATAATATACTGTATAGACTGCATATGAAGGACTATCAACTGTATTGCAAAAGTAATGGACAAGGACATAATAGATTAAGAAAACGCATATAGTCAACGTGTAGAAAGGCCAGCCATTTCCATAGGGTTTGTAGAATGTAGTCTAAGGAAATCGCGAAGAGCTGCAGGAGAGGTATATGAAGTGGTCTTATTTTGATATGTCATTAGAACAAACACGGATGGAATAATCCAAAACGAGCGCCGAAGTCATGAAGCTGTGGACGCAGGTCCAAAAATTCTTTCCTTCCGTTTGCTGTAGTTTTGGACACATCCTGTGAGATGAAGATTTTATTTCCTGGCCAGGAGATTTGTTTTTTGGCTTTTGCAGCATTAAGAACTCTCAATAGATCAGTAAATTCAAGAAAGAAAATAATCACGCCTCTTGGTTTAGATATGGAGGAATGCGGAGGATGATGTCCAATGCGGTGTGCCCTTTGGATGTTCAATACTGTAGAAGACGGTAGGTCCACTAATTTTGGAAAGAATGAAGCAAAATATTAAATTGGGTCACTCCCTTCAAGATCCTCCGCTAATCCATAGAGGCGAAGATTATTGCGCCTGTTTCTGTTTTCCAAATCCTCTGCAAGTGTCTTCAAAGTTGCCACTTCCTTCTCCAAATTAGTAATTGTATTTGTTTAATCTTGCACATCACTGACTCTTTGCTCCAAAACAGAGACTCACTTCCATTTGAGACCATTTAGTATCAACATTTTGCATCCGAGAAATAGTTTCTTCAATAAAAGGACGCAGTGCATGTTATTCGTCAAGCACAAGTTCAAGAGAGATCGGTGAGGGAGATTTTACTGGTGAAGGTGGGTCTTATTTGACCCTTGTTGGAAAATGGGTTATTGGTAAGGGCAGGTAGGTACCTACACCTAGCAACAAGCCACTAACCTCCACTTAGGTCCAGTTAGGTCTCAGTAAATTAATCCCAGCTCAACCCTTGGTAGCTTGGCAATGAGCGTCAAGGCTTAACTTAGGAGACAGTGTGTAAAGCATTCAAATATCACAAAACAGTAATTAAATTAAACACAGGAAACAGTTTAAAAATCCCAAACCAATTTATAAAAATAGTTTATATTTTTATCTTTAAAATGACACCAAAACGAATAAAATCGGATAAAGGGAACCGGAAATATGAATTTTTAAAGAATTATTATTTTTCTAGCGCTTAGAAACTAAAAGCGCCAATCAGGTCATCTGGTTGCACCTCGACCGGGGCAAAGTCAAAGTTTCAGGCCGATCGCGATGGAGCCCTGCTCGGCTACAGGTCGCGGGAGGCCTCGGTTAAAAAGTTACCTTCTGACTTAGTTTTTATTTTGAAGATTTTCTTCAGCGGGACGAACCTGCCAGTCCTATCCGACCTCCTGGAGCCCTTCTCCGGATACGCGATGCTGGATTCCTCGGTGGAGATTTTTACCTTCGGACTTAGTCGTTTTTTCGAGGTGAAAATCCTTCGACCGGGTTAAACCTGGATCTTGATCCGACGTCCATGGAGCCCTTCTCGGATACGATGGCTGGGAGGTCCCGGTCAACTTTTTACCTTCGGACTTAGTCTCTTTTTCGGAGATTTTTCTTTACCGGGACGAACCACCAAATCAGGCCGGGTCGCGGTTGAGGCAAGCCGGCTAGAATTTCCGCAGCGGGTCGGTCCCTCTATGGAGCTTTTTTACAAAAATTCTCAAATCTTCTCCAAACTTCTGGGGCTTCACGCAGATGTTCTTTTAAGGTTCTTTTGGGGTCCACAGCTCACCCCAAGGGTCCAGAAGTTCTGAGATGATCCTTGGGGGGTGCGGACTACCACTCCCAGAATGCACCTGGTGCAAACTCCTTTTTGGCCACTGGACAGTGGTCAGCTGGTCACTTTCTTCGGGAGTTGGTGCAGGGGACTCTGGATAGCAATTTTTCACCTGTAGCAAACAGGGAGTCCCTGCTTGAACCAGTGGAAGCCAGGCAAAGTCCTTCTTGTGGTGAAGCCCAAGTGTGCAGCTGGTGCAGTCCTTCTGAGTGCAGGTTCCAGGTGCAGGCCAGGGGTCCAGCAGGGCAGTCCTTCTTCTCCTTTAGTTCTTTTCTTATTGAAATCTGGTGGGGATTTGAGGTGTGGGTGCAGGTCTGCCAGTTTTATCCTTGCTCCTGGGTGAAAAGCAGGGGGGTCCTGGTTCTCCAATCAGGTACAGGGTCGTCCCCCTGTGATGACCACTTCCTGGGAAGTGTGGCAAAAATCCATCCCAGAAGGCAACATTCTCTAAAAATCCAACATGGCTGAATCTGATTTTTGGAGGTTACATCTGGCTGAGCCCACCCACTGGTGTGGCTAAAAATCATAAACACACCCCTCTCCTGCCCTCTCCTAATCTAATCAAGGGGGCACCTAGTTGTCTGGGGTTGCAGGATGTGGGGGTGTTGCTGGTTGCTCCAAATGTCCTTCTCTGCCTTTGAAGACCAGTTTGGCAGCCCTCCCCCTTCCTGCCTCACCATCTGCTGAGGGGAGATTCTCTCCCACAGGCACATTCCTTTGTGTGAAGCCAGGCCACTTCACACCTCATCAAGGCAGCTTGGCTAAGCTGCTGCAGGCTGGCCAATCAGAGCACAGCAGCAAAAACAATGCAGGGCTGAAATTGGCAACTTTTTAGGTAAAGTCTCAAACTTTTTACCTGAACAAGTTATATTAAATCCCACAACTGGAAGTTGTGGGATTTATTGCAACAATTAATTTGATACCAAATTCTTGGTATGCATCATTTAAGGAGACTTTAAAATTTAAAATAAAGTCTCCCCATTCTAGCCTATGAAGGCCATTTACTTCAATGAGGGAAAAACGAATTTGGCTGTTTTTACCTCACCAGGGTTTATAAATCTATTTTTATAAACTCCCTGCTTATAGTTACATGGCACCCAGCCCTAGGGGCACATAGGGCACACCTTAGGGGTGACTTATATGTAAAAATAAGGTAGTTTAAGACTTTGGAACTACTTTTAATTCCAAAGTCGAATTTGCATATAACTTTCATTTAAAAGCAGCCAGCAAGGCAGGCCTGCCTTTAAAATGACACTGGGCACCTCAGCAGTGCACCTATGGGTGCACCACCTATGCTGTGGTCCCTAAACCTACATGCCCTACCATATACTAGGGACATATAGGTAGGTTAACTTAGCCAATTATAATTAGCCTAATTTGCATATCCATTTTACACAGAGCACAGGCCCTGGGACTGGTTAGCAGTACCCAGGGCACCATCAGAGTCAGGAAAACACCAGCAAAAAGTGGAAAATGGGGGCAAAAAGTTAGGGGGCCTCTGCAATCAGCCCTGTTTTCTCACACAAGCCCCCCCCACAGCCCACACGCCCAGGAGACTCAGCCCAACCCTGGGAGAGTCTTCCTGGCTTGTTAGGCGAGGAAGACAGTGAAGAAAACTGGCTGTCCCTTTGCAGGGCCTACTCTGCCTTACATCCTCCTGTCATGGTCACTCCCTCTGGGTAGTGAAGCCATCCCAACAGTGAAAGGACCCATCTCAAACTGAAACTTCCCTCTAGGGGGGTCTTCCTCCTCTCTCTCTGCCAACTTGGGTAGTGAGGTGCCCACCTCCCCTACTCCTAACTTTGCTAGGGCAACACCTAGCTTACCCAAAGAGGTCACCCAACACTTGAGCAACCCCACCATGACCAACAGGGTCAGGGGGCCTACTTTGCTATTGGCCCTGGGGTCTGCCTCCCAGGCCAAGTACAGTGCTGCCAGGAAGGCTAGCACCCAGCAGAGGCTACTGACAGCTGTCAGTACCCAGAACCACACCCTACGCTCTCCACTGACAGGTGGCTGAGCTGCTTTAGGGGCAACTTTGGGGTCCTGGCACCCATCTTGCTGTCTAGAGTGGGGGGCTACCACCTCCTGTGGCAGACACCCTCCTTCCACTCTCCCTTCTGTCAGTGCAGGGGCAACACCCTGCATCTGGACAGCTGCCTGACTACTCAGGACTTCCTTGGGGTCAAGGGAGGCCTCACCAGTGCCAACTCTGGGCTCCCCCCCCAACTGGGGCAGAAGGCCTTTGGCTCCCTGGAACTCTCTTTAAGAGTGGCCTACCCTTCCGTTTCTTCTTTCCTTTTCTTGGGGACCCCTGTCTCCTAACTGTAGGGACTGACTCCCCAGGACTTTGGTTTGGGGTGGCGCCCTGGGCGACCGTCCCATCTGGGACCAGACCCACCTCTGGGATGTCATTGCCCAGGATACAATCTAGGGGGAGGTCAGCACTGACTACCACCCTAAACCATTCAAGGATACCCTCCCTCTCAAGGGGCACTATGGCTACAGGTTTGGTGGTGACCTCCCCTGTGGCTATCCTGACTTTCCTTGTCTCTCCTGGGACATTCATGTCTGGGGTCACTAACCGGTCACTCACTATAGTGTGACTGGCACAGGTGTCTCTCAGGCCAGTGGTAGGGATCCCATTCACCTGAATGGGGTGGAAGTGCCTACTTCCACCCTCAGGGATCACCAGCTTACCATCTGGTCCTGTCTCCCAGCTCAATGCTAGGAGGACTTCATCATCTGAGGAGTCCTCCTCCATGGCTACACTGGACAGCCCAGTGCTAACCACCTTCTTTGGACAGGCTGCATCCCCTCTGAAGTGACCTGTCTGCTGACAGTCAAAGCAAGCCCTACTGTCCAAGAGCTTTTTTAACCCTGGGTCTCCCTGTCTCTGCTTGTCAGAGTGGGAGTGGGATTTACTTTCCTCCTTCTTAGGGTTCTGGGGTACAGAGGGGGTCTCTGTGGTGGGCTTACCACCTCCCTCCTTAGGTTTTTGGGGACCTGACCCCCCCTTCTTGGAGTCTCCCACCTGGGACTTGACAACCACCCTGGTTCTCAACCACTCATCAGCTGCCTCCCCTAGCTCTCTAGGGTTGGTCTGCTTAGAGTCCACTAGATGCTGGTGTAACCTTTCTTGGGTACAATTGGTCAAGATGTGCTCTCTCATGATCAGATTGCATAACCCCTCATAAGTATTTACTTTGTTACCAATAATCCAGCCCTCTAGTGCCTTAAGTGAGGTGTCTACAAAGTCAACCCAAGACTGGGTACTGACCTTCTGGGTGTCCCTGAACTTCATTCTATACTGCTCTGGGGTTAGACCAAAGTTCTTGGTTAAGCACCTCTTCATACTAGGGTACGAATCTGCCTCCTCCCCCCTTAAGGTCAGAAGCCTATCCCTCCCTGAGTTGGGGACCAACTCCCACAAAAGGGAACCCCAGTATTGAGGCCTAACCCTTCTCATTTGGAGTGCCCTCTCAAAGGCCTCCAACCACTTGTCTATATCATCCCCCTCTACATAAGCAGGAACCACCCCCTTGGGTAATCTGGGGCAAACTCCCCCACCCATGGACACCTCAACTTGCCCACTTTTTCTTTTCTAGGGCCAGCTTGTCTGCTTCCAAAGCTATATATGCTAGCTGGGCCTCCAGCTCTCTTTCCCTGATGGATGGGTTCTCTCCTCCTGAAAGGAACCCCTTCCCACCACTAGCTTTGGGTCTGCCCCTAGTGACTGTATGTACTGATGACCGTTCTTCCTCATCCTCACTTAGGCTCAGATGCCCTCCCTCCCCTGAGTGGTTAGAGCTAGCACCCCCCCCTGTTTCTTCCTCCTCTGGAGCTTCCCCTAGGTCTACCTCTTGGGCCTCAGCCCATGCTGTCAGGGATTTGATCAGGACTTGCTTCCTGAGGTCAGTGGTTGCAGGCAACCCTCTTTCAGTACACAACCCCCTAAGCTGGACTACTGTCAGTGTGGGTAGGCTAGCCAGATCAAGCTCCATGGTTCCCTAGTTTTGTGTCAACAAAAACTTTTTGCCAAAATTGGAAACAATAATTTAGAAAAATTACAAAAATTCAATAATAGAAATTAATCCAAATTATTTTTTGTAATTTTTTTTTTTTTTTTAAAACAATTTTTGCACTAGGACAATTTAAAGGATTTTTAATTTGTTTTACTTAAAACTGTAACGTGATACTGAACACAAGTACAGGATCCCACCGCTGCCACCAAAAATGTTGGAAAATGGGTTATTGGTAAGGGCAGGTAGGTACCTACACCTAGCAACAAGCCACTAACCTCCACTTAGGTCCAGTTAGGTCTCAGTAAATTAACCCCAGCTCAACCCTTGGTAGCTTGGCAACGAGCGTCAAGGCTTAACTTAGGAGACAGTGTGTAAAGCATTCAAATATCACAAAACAGTAATTAAATAAAACACAGGAAACAGTTTAAAAATCCAAAACCAATTTATAAAAATAGTTTATATTTTTATCTTTAAAATGACACCAAAACGAATAAAATCGGATAAAGGGAACCGGAGATATGAATTTTTAAAGAATTATTATTTTTCTAGCGCTTAGAAACAAAAAGCGCCAAACGGGTCATCTGGTTGCACCTCGACCGGGGCAAAGTCGAAGTTTCAGGCCGACCGCGATGGAGCCCTGCTCGGCTACAGGTCGCGGGAGGCCTCGGTTAAAAAGTTACCTTCTGACTTAGGGGGTCATTCTGACCCTGGCAGTCGGTGATAAAGCGGCGGCCAACCCGCCAACAGGCTGGCGGCCCAAAAAATGGAATTCTGACCCTGGCGGGAACCGCCAACAGAGCCCGCCACTTTAACACTCCGACCGCCACGGCGGGACACACAAACAGCGCGGCGGTCACCGCCAACAGGCAGGCGGCAGACAATGTACCGCCCACCCTATCACAACTCACCAATCCGCAACCTTTTCCAGGGCGGGAGCACCGCCGATAAAAACACGGCAGAAACAGACTACGAATGGGAAAACGCTCACCTCTATACACTCCACGAGGACGGAGGACAGCATGGAGCCCGAATTGAACATCCTACCTGCTCTCGTCTACCTGCTCATCTACCACGAGTACGAACTCCGGCGCAGACGACAACGTTGAGTACCGCACCTACGACACAAGGGAAGGAGGGGAGGAGGAAGGGTTACGGGCACACACATACGCAATACACCCCCCCCCAACTATCTACACACCAATGCAGAGTACCAAGTCAAAGTGACTCCACCCAAACCCCCCGGAATAATGAAAAGATATAATTAAAGTGAGAAACTAAATTTATTTATAAAATAGGTTCATTGAAGTCATGGTAAAATAGGAAAATGAATAAAAAAAATTCAAGTTTAAACATTGCGTAACCGATAAATAGAGGCAATAAGTCCAGCACAGTCACTGAAATTTCAACTGTCCGTGGGCCAAAGTGTATCAACACATGGGCAAAGCCCACACAGGAGACCTGAGTCCGTTGGAGAGAACACTGCAGGGGCATCAGATGATAAAACTACAGGCACCTCAGGGGGAAGGGAAGGGGGGGCACCACAGCCACATGAGTCCACGACGCCAGATCCATGAAGGGGCCACCATGCCCACTGTTCAATCCTGGGGAGTGCAAAGCCTCAGTCTCTCAAGTCTCTACAGTGGGTGGCTTGCCCACTGTCATATCCTGGGGAGTGCAAAGCCACAGTCTCTCAAGTCTCTACAGTGGGTGGCTTGCCCACTGGCATATCCTGGGGAGTGCCAAGCCACAGTCTATCAAGTGGATAACAGTCTCCACAGGCAATGGAGGAGGCAGGGTGGCCCGAGTGCAGCGTGAACAGCAGCACAACACAGAACAGGCACTGTCATTGGGCCAGCGGTGCTTGAGACGGCGGGGCCCTGCGGAGCGGTGCTTGAGATGAAGGGCCCAGCGGAGCGGTGCTTGAGATGAAGGGCCCAGCGGAGCGGTGCTTGACACGGCGGGGCCCAGCGGAGCGGTGCTTGACAGGAAGGGCCCAGCGGAGCGGTGCTTGAGACGGCGGGGCCCAGCGGAGCGGTGCTTGAGATGAAGGGCCCAGCGGAGCGGTGCTTGAGACGGCAGGGCCCATCGGAGCGGTGCTTGACAGGAAGGGCCCAGTGGAGCGGTGCTTGAGACGGCGGGGCCCAGCGGAGCGGTGCTTGAAAGGAAGGGCCCAGCGGAGCGGTGCTTGAGACGGCGGGGCCCAGCGGAGCGGTGCTTGACAGGAAGGGCCCAGCGGAGCGGTGCTTGAGACGGCGGGGCCCAACGGAGCGGTGCTTGACAGGAAGGGCCCAGCGGAGCGGTGCTTGAGACGGCGGGGCCCAGCTGAGCGGTGCTTGACAGGAAGGGCCCAGCGGAGCGGTGCTTGAGACGGCGGGGCCCAGCGGAGCGGTGCTTGACAGGAAGGGCCCAGCGGAGCGGTGCTTGAGATGAAGGGCCCAGCGGAGCGGTGCTTGAGACGGCGGGGCCCAGCGGAGTGGTGCTTGACAGGAAGGGCCCAGCGGAGCGGTGCTTGAGATGAAGGGCCCAGCGGAGCGGTGCTTGAGACGGCGGGGCCCAGCGGAGCGGTGCTTGAGATGAAGGGCCCAGCGGAGCGGTGCTTGAGACGGTGGGGCCCAGCGGAGCGGTGCTTGACAGGAAGGGCCCAGCGGAGCGGTGCTTGACAGGAAGGGCCCAGCGGAGCGGTGCTTGAGACGGCGGGGCCCAGCGGAGCGGTGCTTGAGATGAAGGGTCCAGCGGAGCGGTGCTTGAGACGGCGGGGCCCAGCGGAGCGGTGCTTGACAGGAAGGGCCCAGCGGAGCGGTGCTTGAGATGAAGGGCCCAGCGGAGCGGTGCTTGAGACGGCTGGGCCCAGCGGAGCGGTGCTTGACAGGAAGGGCCCAGCGGAGCGGTGCTTGACAGGAAGCGCCCAGCGGAGCGGTGCTTGAGACGGCGGGGCCCAGCGGAGCGGTGCTTGAGATGAAGGGCCCAGCGGAGCGGTGCTTGAGACGGTGGGGCCCAGCGGAGCGGTGCTTGACAGGAAGGGCCCAGCGGAGTGGTGCTTGACAGGAAGGGCCCAGCGGAGCGGTGCTTGAGACGGCGGGGCCCAGCGGAGCGGTGCTTGAGATGAAGGGCCCCTGTTCAGCGGTGCCTTTCTGGACGGCGGGGCCCTGTTCAGCGGTGCCTTTCTGGACGGCGGGGCCCTGTTCAGCGGTGCCTTTCTGCATGGTGGGCCCTGTTCAGCAGTGCCTTTCTGGACGGCGGGGCCCTGTTCAGTGGTGCCTTTCTGGACGGCGGGGCCCTGTTCAGCGGTGCCTTTCTGGATGGCGGGCCCTGTTCAGCGGTGCCTTTCTGCACGGCGGGGCCCTGTTCAGCGGTGCCTTTCTGGACGGCGGGCCCTCTTCAGCGGTGCTTGTTCTGTAAGTCAAGGGAGTCAGACCTGGCCACGACTCCCTGCTCAGTCGCCCTCCGACCGTGCAGTTGCTGGAGCCTTCGGTGACGGTGTCCTGGGCCCTTGGGTGTCCTCCCTCACACCCGGGATGGGGCTTGTGGGGCGCTCCTGGTCCGCGCTCCTGCTGGCTGACTTCTCGGCCCTGCTGCCCTTGCCCTCCTTCGATGTGGCTCTCTGGGCCTTGCCTCCCCTGGATGTTGTGGCAGGTGAAGTGGCAGAACTTTGGTCCTTGGGGGCAGCCGTGTCAGTCTTCTCGCGGCGGCCCCTTACTTTACGGGTCCTCTTTCAGGGGGGGGGCTGGCTGTCCTCTTGCTGCTGACCGATGTATCACTGCTGGCAAAGGGGGGACTCCAAAATCCATGCACTACGGTGACCCTTGAAGCCGGGCTGGTGGTGGCTGAGGCGCTCTTGGGACTCTTAGCAGATGGAGGGGGGGGTCAGGTGAGGGAAAGAGGCCAAGAGTGGAGAGGTAAAGTTTTTTAGGACCAAGGTAAATGGTAGGTGTAGTGGTTATGGGAGTGGAGGAAGAGGAGGTGGTTGTAGGAGAGTCAGGTGTGCTGTCCTTGGGTGAAGGTCCATGGGCTGGAGGCTGTCGTGAGGTGGTTGGCTGTTGGGTGGGTTGCTGCCTGCGTTTGTGTGTCTTGGAAGAGGGGGTGACAGACACAGTGGGAGAGGACACAGGGGACGTGTAAATGGCAGTGGGGGTGGTGACTGCACGTGTGCGGACTAGACTGGAGGGTGTGCTGGTGATGGAAGTACTGGCTGTTGGTGGTGTGCATGCAGGTGTGAGTAGAGACGTCACAGGGAGGGAGGAGGGAGACGAGGAGGTGGGGGACACAGAGGTGGTAGTGGCTGTTGGCATGTCTGCATCTGGGTGTTGCTTGGGTGAATGTTTGTGTGATCTGTGGTGCTTATGTCTGGATGAGCTGCCCTTGGGTGTTGAGGTGTGTGCAGGCTGGTCTGATGGTGTGGGTGGGATAGGCAGAGGAACGGGAGACAGAGACAGGCTGGAGGCAGTTAGAAGAGGGAGGCTGGAAACAGGGACAATGGCTGCCGTCAGTGCTGAGGCCAGAGCATTGAACGATCGTTGATGGGCAGCCTGACCCGAATGAATGCCCTCCAGGTATGCATTGCTACGATGCACCTCCCTCTCTACCCCCTGGATGGCATTCAAAAGGGTAGACTGCCCAACAATGATGGTCTGTAGGAGGTCAATGACTTCCTCACTGAGGGCAGCAGGGGTAACAGGGGCAGGGCCTGAGGTGCCTGGGGCGAAGGAGACGCCCGCCTTCTTGGGCGAGCGGGCACGGAGCAAAGGCTGAGGGGCTGCTGGGAGGGCGGAGCTGGTGTGCTGGGTGGCGGCTGTACCTGTAGAGGCGGGGGCACGGATGTTGCCGCCACCGCTAGGGAGCTCCCATCCGAGGACGTGTCGGTGTCGCTGGTGTCACCACGGCTCCCCGTTGTGAAGCTCCCCTCGCCCTCCGTATCACTGGTGGCCTCGGTGTCTGTGCCATGGCCCACCGGGGCCTTGTGAGTTGCAGCTCCCTCGTGCTCCGGTGCCAATTCTCCTCCACCTGATGATTCTAATGCACACATGCACAAGAAGATAAAGAAAAAGGGTGGGGGGAGAAATAAAAACAGGTTGAGTGCATGCATTGTCAACACCGTTGGCGGAGAGGACAGACACAGGAGCCTCATGCACTAAGCCGCGCAATCGGGGTACACTACTCAGTACTTGTGACTAGGCCAACAGGTCTAGGGACAACAAACGCGCACATGGGTGATGCAGGACCATGGATAGCTGTACTTGACACCCTACAGAGGTGGGGGGCTGGGGCACAGGGACATGGCTAAAGGAGAGGACTACACTACAGAAAGCGCCCTGGCCTAATGTCACCCACAGCCCTCTTGCCCCACCCAGGCACCTCCACTGCGCGTAAAGATAGCTGAATGTGCTGGTACTCACCCCCTTGTGTCTGCTGTGATGTCCTCACGCGCCCATCCAAATCGGGGTAGGCCACCGCCAGGATCCGGGACATCAGGGGGGTCAGGGTACGACTAGCACCCCTCCTAGGTTGGGAGGCCATCCCCAGCAGTGACTCAGCGGTCTTCCTGGTCCCGCGGCGGATGTCCTCCCACCTCTTGCGGCAGTGGGTGCCCCGTCTGTTGTGGACCCCCAGGTTCCGGACTTCCTTGGCGATGGCACGCCAAATGTCGACTTTCTGATGGGCGCTGACCTATTTGACATGTACAGGGTGGAATTTGAAATATCATCAATTTTCCGCATGATAGATGCGATTGGCCCCCCCTCCCCAACCTTGCCATGTGGCACATGCTCTCATCTGTCGTGCCTTGCACTCGTCATTGTCTCCCCTCCCCACCATCTAATATCCACCCCACTCAACACAGGCATAGCCCATTCAACGTGCACACAGTGTACTTACCTGTTGGTCTGGAGGACCGTAGAGTCGCGCATACTGGGGCAGGACCCCATCCACAAGTTTCTCCAACTCTTCTGTAGTGAAGGCAGGGGCCCTTTCCCCAGTCGCAGCAGCCATTGTCTCTTCCAGACCGAGTTCACAGCAGCATTTGCAGTATAGGTCCTCTCCTGTGGATGATCAGGTCTCGAGTGATTAACCAGATAGAAAATGGCGGTCACGCCCGCAGCGGTGCGTACCGCCGCGGTGCGTTCCGCGACCGCCGGCGCACCTAGTCATTGGCTCGTGAAACCCATAGGGTTCGATGTTAACCAATGCGGCTTGGCGCCGCGGTCTTCGACCGCCTACCGCCACGGTATGTCACGCCAGCGCATTGACCTCACATCCCACTGTCACACTTCTCAGGTCAGGCAGCCGCCATTTCAAGGGCCCACATGGCTTAATTTCTACTGCGTCACACAGGCCTAGGCCTTGCATTGCCACTCATACAAGCCATTCAATGCATTGAGAATCGTGTACTGTGCAAGCTGTAGTTACGTACCTGTGGGTTGCTTGACTCTGTGGTCCATGTTGTCCTTCCTAGGCACCGTCCACTGGGACTTGCGAGGAGAAGGATGAATCCTCCTGTGTACCGACCGCTGGTGGACCTGTCGACAATGGAGGAACGTCATATAATACTTCGATACCGACTTGACCGAGCCACTATACATGAACTGTGTGCCCAGCTGGAGCCAGCACTGATGTCCCCCATCCGCCAACCCACAGGAATTCCCCCTCTGGTGCAGGTTCTGTCAGTCCTCCATTTTTTGGCCAGTGGGTCTTTTTTTTTTTAGACAACAGTGGCCATGTCATCAGGGATGTCTCAGCCTATGTTTTCTAAGGTTTTGTCCAGAGTGTTGTCTGCCCTGATTAAATACATGCGGAGCTACATTATTTTCCCTGAGGAGGGTGATTTGGCCACTGTGAAGGGTGACTTCTATGCCCTTGGACATATCCCCAACATCATTGGTGCCATTGATGGGACCCATGTGGCCTTAGTACCCCCAAAAGACGATGAGCAGGTGTACAGAAACAGGAAAAGTTACGATTCAATGAATGTGCAGGTGGTCTGATGGCTGACCAGTACATCTCCCATGTAAATGCCAAGTTCCCTGGGTCAGTGCATGACGCGTATGTTATGCGAAATAGCAGCATCCCCTATGTGATGGAACAGCTACAGAGACAACGTGTGTGGCTAATAGGTGACTCTGGTTACCCCAACCTGCCGTGGCTACTGACCCCAGTGAGGAATCCCCAGACCAGGGCAGAGGAACGGTACAATGAGGCCCATGGGCGATCTAGGAGGATCATAGAAAGGACCTTCGGCCTCCTGAAGGCCAGGTTTAGGTGCCTGCATATGACAGGGGGATCCCTAATGTACTCACCAAAGAAGGTGTGCCAGATCATCCTGGCCTGCTGTATGCTTCACAATCTTGCATTGCGACGCCAGGTGCCTTTCCTGCAGGAGGATGGTCCAGATGGTGGTGTTGTAACAGCTGTGGAGCCTGTGGAGAGTGAAGAGGAGGAAGACGACGGGGACGACACGGACAACAGGGACACAGTCATACAACAGTATTTTCAGTAGCACCCAGGTAAGAATCCCCCCGCCATTTTACATTTACTTCGGGCCTCCTGCACCTCTACTTTCTGTGTTTCCCCCCAGTTCCTTTCAACTGAATTGTGACTTTCCCTTCCCTTTTCAGAGCTGTATGACCCACTGCGTGACTTCTGGTTTGTTCGCCCATGGAGTAAAGCACATTGACATTGGTATGTTGTTATCACAATGTAACTGAACATTGTTGAACCGTTATGTGTAATACATTTGTTAAGAATACAAGCAGACTCATGAGTGTTTTAAGTGCAATTAGTGATTTATTTAAAGTGCTACATATAGGTCCATGATAGTAAAATGGTGATGGGTGGGGGTGGAGTGATGTCCATGGCAGAGTCCAGTTCTCGGTCGCACAGGTGCATTGTCCATATGCCTGTGGAAGGATGGAGCAGGGGCAGTTCAAGGTTGGACAGGGTGATGATGTGGGACAGTGGAATGACATCCGGGGGTATCTTATGCTGGCGGGGGTCTTTGCATCCTACTCTGTCTTCCTTTGTGATCTCAGGTTCCTCTTGCGGGGTGGTTGATCTTCAGCAGGAGGTGGGGTTCTGGTGGCCCGTCGTTGTGTGGGGGCCTCCTGTCCACTAGCGCCGGTGGAGGTGGTAGGCTGTTCCTGGTCCGGGCTGGTGACAGGGGCCCTTTGGGGTGCCACATGGTCCCGCAATGTGGTGACTATTAGGTTCAGGGCCAGGACGATGTTCCTGAGCTCCTCTCTGTACCCCATGTACTGTTCCTCCTGCTGTGCCTGGATCTCCTGGAACCTGGCCAGTACCGTCGCCATCGTCTCCTGGGAGCGGTGGTATGCTCCCATGATGGTGGTGAGGGCCTCTTGGAGAGTCGGTTCCCTGGGCCTGTCCTCCCCCCCCTGTCGCACTGCAGCCCTCCCAGTTGCCCTGTTTCCCCGGGCCTCTGTCCCCTGGACGGTGTGCCCACTACCACTGCCCCCAGGTCCCTGTTGTTGTTGGGGTGTTGGGTCAGCCTGGGTGCCCTGTAGTGGCGGACACACCGCTGATTGACCTGTCCTGGAGACAGAGGCATGGGCCCGCTGGGTGGGAGCTGTGCTGATATTCCCAGAGGGGGTTAGGTCTGCTGTGGCCTGTGTCTGTGTGTGGGGAACCGACTGTCCAGAGGTCCCCGATGGTCCGGGCTGGTCATCAGGTTCTAGGTCGACAGAGCTGCTGTCCTCACTGGGGGCCTGTTCTGGGGGTGGGATGGACATATCTGGACCCTCCTGGCCGGTGTGTTGGCGTTCGGGCCCTGCAGGGGTGAAAGAGTATGGTTATTGCTTCTGTGTGTTCCATGGCGTGCGATTTGTGGGTGCCCTTGTCCCCCAGTGCTGGCATTCCCTTGTGGCAGGAGTTGTGAGGGTGGTTTGTGGGGGGGATGGGTATGTGCAGTGGTCATGCATAGGTGATGGGTGTCCATGGTTTGTGTTGGCATTCAGGGTTTGGTTTTGGGTTGGGTGGGTTGTGCTGGTGAGACATTGGCAGGGAGGATGTGTGCTGGGGGGTTGGGGGTGAGGGTGGGGGTGTGGGTTGGCATGCTGGTGGTTGGGGGGGGGAGTAGTTGAGACTAGACTTACCAGAGTCCATTCCTCCGCCTACTTCAGCGAGGCCCGCAGGATGCAGGATGTTCAAGACCTCTTGCTCCCATGCTGTGAATTCGGGAGGAGTGGGTGGAGGTCCGCCGCCAGTCTTCTGCACAGCGATGTTGTGTCTTGAGACCATCGACCGTACCTTCCCCCGTAGGTCGTTCCAGCGCTTTCGGATGTCTTCCCGGTTTCTGGGATGCTGTCCCACAGCGTTGACCCTGTCGACGATCCTTTGCCATAGCTCCGCCTTCCTGGCTATTGTGGTGTGCTGCACCTGTGTGCCGAAGAGCTGGGGCTCTACCCTTATTATTTCCTCCACCATGACCCTGCGTTCTTGGTCCGAAAACCTGGGGTGTCTTTGGGGTGCCATGGGGTGGTGTGGATGAGGTGTGGGGTGGTGTTTGTGGTGATGTGAGTGGTGGTGTGTGGTGATGTGTGCGTAGATGTGGTGTGGTTGATGATGTTGGGTTCCTGTGTGTGTTGGGGTTTTCGATTGCTGTGCTCTCTCTCTCTCTCTCTCTCTATCGCCTTCTCTCCGATTTCCTACTAGTGGGAGTTTGTGGGTGATGTGGGTGTGTGTTTTATAGTTGCTTGGATGTGTGGGAGTGGTGTTTGTATGTGTATCAGGTGTGGGTATTTCAAATTGTCCAATGTGGCTGTGTTTTGGAGCTGGGTGTGTATTTTGACCGCGGCGGTGTGTACCGCCAATGGAATACCGCGGTTGAATGACCGCCACGTGGATTCGTGGGTCGTAATGGCATGGGCGTGTTTGTGTTGGCGTGGCGGTGGAGGTTTGGTCATCTCCAGTTTATCGCTGCCCGCTGATGAGGCAGCCTTCCGTGGATGTCGGGTTTTTGGCGGCTTGGCAGTTGTGGGTCAGAATGACCGTGGCGGTTTACCGCGGCCGCGGCGGTAGAATGGCGGTCTTCTGACCGGCGGTAAGAGCCTTTTACCGCCGAGGTCAGAATGACCCCCTTAGTCTTTATTTTGAAGATTTTCTTCAGCGGGACGAACCTGCCAGTCCTAACCGACCTCCTGGAGCCCTTCTCCGGATACGCGATGCTGGATTCCTCGGTGGAGATTTTTACCTTCGGACTTAGTCGTTTTTTCGGGGTGAAAATCCTTCGACCGGGGTAAACCTGGATCTTGATCCGACGTCCATGGAGCCCTTCTCGGATACGATGGCTGGGAGGTCCCGGTCAACTTTTTACCTTCGGACTTAGTCTCTTTTTCTGAGATTTTTCTTTACCGGGACGAACCACCAAATCAGGCCGGGTCGCGGTTGAGGCAAGCCGGCTAGAATTTCCGCGGCGGGTCGGTCCCTCTATGGAGCTTTTTTACAAAAATTCTCAAATCTTCTCCAAACTTCTGGGGCTTTACCCAGATGTTCTTTTAAGGTTCTTTTGGGGTCCACAGCTCACCCCAAGGGTCCACAAGTTCTGAGATGGTCCTTGGGGGGTGCGGACTACCACTCCCAGAATGCACCTGGCGCAAACTCCTTTTTGGCCACTGGACAGTGGTCAGCTGGTCACTTTCTTCAGGAGTTGGTGCAGGGGACTCTGGATAGCAATTTTTCACCTGTAGCAAACAGGGAGTCCCTCCTTGAACCAGTTGAAGCCAGGCAAAGTCCTTCTTGTGGTGAAGCCCAAGTGTGCAGCTGGTGCAGTCCTTCTGAGTGCAGGTTCCAGGTGCAGGCCAGGGGTCCTGCAGGGCAGTCCTTCTTCTCCTTTAGTTCTTTTCTTGTTGAAATCTGGTGGGGATCTGAGGTGTGGGTGCAGGTCTGCCAGTTTTATCCTTGCTCCTGGGTGAAAAGCAGGGGGGTCCTGGTTCTCCAATCAGGTACAGGGTCGTCCCCCTGTGATGACCACTTCCTGGGAAGTGTGGCAAAAATCCATCCCGAAGGCAACATTCTCTAAAAATCCAACATGACTGAATCTGATTTTTGGAGGTTACATCTGGCTGAGCCCACCCACTGGTGTGGCTAAAAATCATAAACACACCCCTCTCCTGCCCTCTCCTAATCTAATCAAGGGGGCACCTAGTTGTCTGGGGTTGCAGGATGTGGGGGTGTTGCTGGTTGCTCCAAATGTCCTTCTCTGCCTTTGAAGACCAGTTTGGCAGCCCTCCCCCTTCCTGCCTCACCATCTGCTGAGGGGAGATTCTCTCCCACAGGCACATTCCTTTGTGTGAAGCCAGGCCACTTCACACCTCATCAAGGCAGCTTGGCTAAGCTGCTGCAGGTTGGCCAATCAGAGCACAGCAGCAAAAAAAATGCAGGGCTGAAATTGGCAACTTTTTAGGTAAAGTCTAAAACCTTTTACCTGAACAAGTTATATTAAATCCCACAACTGGAAGTTGTGGGATTTATTACAACAATTAATTTGATACCAAATTCTTGGTATGCATCATTTAAGGAGACTTTAAAATTTAAAATAAAGTCTCCCCATTCTAGCCTATGAAGGCCATTTACTTCAATGAGGGAAAAACGAATTTGGCTGTTTTTACCTCACCAGGGTTTATAAATCTATTTTTATAAAGTCCCTGCTTATAGTTACATGGCACCCAGCCCTAGGGGCACATAGGGCACACCTTAGGGGTGACTTATATGTAAAAATAAGGTAGTTTAAGACTTTGGAACTACTTTTAATTCCAAAGTTGATTTTGCATATAACTTTAATTTAAAAGCAGCCAGCAAGGCAGGCCTGCCTTTAAAATGACACTGGGCACCTCAGCAGTGCACCTATGGGTGCACCACCTATGCTGTGGTCCCTAAACCTACATGCCCTACCATATACTAGGGACATATAGGTAGGTTAACTTAGCCAATTATAATTAGCCTAATTTGCATATCCATTTTACACAGAGCACAGGCCCTGGGACTGGTTAGCAGTACCCAGGGCACCATCAGAGTCAGGAAAACACCAGCAAAAAGTGGAAAATGGGGGCAAAAAGTTAGGGGGCCTCTGCAATCAGCCCTGTTTTCTCACAACCCTCTTATGAATAGTTGAAGAAGTATTCTGAGAGACTTTAGGTGAAGAAGATGAGGAAGACATCTTTGACTTTGTAGTAGAAGATGCTGCAGCAGAAGTATCAAACTGTAAAAACTGCGAAAGTTTATCAGTTGAGAAGAACTGATGTGACAGAGATTTTATTTTCTTTAGTTTGCCCATAAAAAATAAAAATCCTTTAATAAGGAAACAAGTGACCCAGGAACTCCAACTATATATTGATGAGATAGTAAACATAAATTACATGGCTTGTGCAGAAAACTGCAAACAAAGCCATCAAAGGTTCAAAAAACAAACAAATAAGTACATCGTAGTGGTGAGTAATAGTTATTCAAAATGGCAGCTTTTATGATGAGAAGTGTAGAAACATATTTAAAAGTCAGAAAAAAGCAGCTAGGCGGCATTTAAAATGTGAAAAATGCTCACCAAAACATCCAGCAGGCAATTATAAATAAAGTGCCATGAAAGGTGAAAGAAAAGCGGGTCCGGTTTCGGCAACACATCCGATGATGCGCGGAGCTTCATTAGGTAGCAGCCATCTTGGCTCGCACGCTCCCGAAACTGGGCATTTCTACGTGCTTATAACTATGGTGTTTTGCGGCTTGACTCCAATCCACGTCTGGGGCAGAGTGACAGCTGGGCTTTGTACATACTTTTCAGACAGCCTGTCCACAGGGAGGTTGGTGGTGTCACAAAGGTACATCTGCATATTTAATGGTCTTCCTGGGCTGAGAGAGGGAGAGTCGGGCACACCTGCATTTGTAAAGGATGTGCCCTCTCCCCACACAAAGGGCTCGTTTACCCCCACTGATGTCTGGAGCCTGTGCTGGAGGAGAGAGGGGACACTCCTGGAACCAGTTAGTACTGGTTGGAACCCCATGTCCCCCTTTTGTAGAGACTGAGCAAAGTGAGTATAAGTACATGGGGACTTCCCCCATATTTCTTTTGAGACACTAATGAACTACTAAACTAGAAACAGGGGGTCATTCTGACCCTGGCGGTAAATACCGCCACGGCGGAGGTTGGCGGTAGCACCGCCAACAGGCTGGCGGTGCTCCGCCAGGCATTCTGACCGTGGCGGTACAGCCGCGGCCAGAAGCGGAAAGCCGGCGGTGTACCGCCAACTTTCCGCTGCCCATGGGAATCTGCCATGGCGGCGCAGCTTGCTGCGCCGCCATGGGGATTCTGACACCCCATACCGCCATCCTGTTCCTGGCGGTTCGCCCTCCAGGAACAGGATGGCGGTATGGGGTGTCGTGGGGCCCCTGGGGGCCCCTGCAGTGCCCATGCCAATGGCATGGGCACTGCAGGGGCCCCCGTAAGAGGGCCCCACAAAGAATTTCAGTGTCTGCTTTGCAGACACTGAAATTCATGACGGGTGCAACTGCACCTGTCGCACCTTCCCACTCCGCCGGCTCCATTCTGAGCCGGCTTCCTCGTGGGAAGGGTGTTTCCCGCTGGGCTGGCGGGCAGACTTTCGGCGGTCGCCCGCCAGCCCAGTGGGAAACCCAGAATGACCGCCACGGTCTTTTGACCGCGTTACGGTCTTCTGGCGGTTCCCGCTTGGCAGGCGGCTACCGCCGCCCGCCAAGCTTAGAATCAGGGCCACAGTGTGCTGCTGGAGGGACTCGCCAGAAACTGTCTTAGGACTGCTGCTGTTGTGCTGAACTGTGACCTGCTGGGTCACTAAGAGGGACTGCCACTGCCTGCAAACCTTTGTGCTGGCCTGCTGGCTTGGGCTCTGACGCATTCTGTGCCCCATTTTTTGTCTCCAGGGGATGGGTGGTGTGCCCCCTGTTCCCCTGCAGTTTCTTTCTCCCTCAAAGTGCAGGAAGGGCGCTTTAACTGTTGTTTCTTGTAGCGCAAGGGGGATGCTTAATTCTTGGGTGACAGCACAAGTAGAGCGCTGAACTGCCTGCCTGAGCAGTCTTCCCTTTGCAAAACTATGAAGAGTGACTAGCACTTCACCTTTGTTGGTTGGGGGGCAGGGAGTGCCTGTGGATACCGTCCTCCCCACTGGTGTGGAGGATGTAGGGACCTCCCACCCCTCCATTGGCAAGTGACATGCTCGATGCGAACAAGCCCCCAGCACCTGAGGCTCACCAAAGAAGTACAGTGTGTCCCCTTGGAGAGGAGAACCACGTTCAGGGAAGCAGCGGCCGTCTACCTCAACCTCTGGGAAGGAGGAGACCCAGGGGAGAGGAGGAAAAGGAGCAGGCCGGTCCTAAAGACGGGGGAGGACCGACAACGCCCCAGACACACTCTCGGGAGGAACGCATCTTGCCAAGAAACTGCCAGCATTTGCAGCTGCCTCGAGGACACGGGCGGCTGCGGACGGAGTGTTTGGCTTTGAGTGTGGACCCAGAGAGAGAGGTCCCCCGCCCACCACTGGGAGAAGGGCCGCGTGTGTTAGGACACACTTACCCCAGGCCATTTCTCCTCTGGGTCATTAGTAGATGGAAGGGAACCTCGACAGAGGCTCTGTTCTCGCTATGAGACCGTTCCTCCTTTCTTGTAGTAGGAGCGCATGAGCTCGTTGGTACCCAGAGTGCTGGACAAACTTCCGCCTTCCCCCTAATAGGAGCACAGGAGCTTCTGTGCTTCAAGGGTGAGTCTGGGGCTTACCGCTCCACGTATAAGAGAAGCGCAGGTACATGTCAGATGGTGATTCAAGAAACAGTGGGGGTGATTCTAACCCTGGCGGTCGGTGATAAAGCGGCGGCCAACCCGCCAACAGGCCGGCGGTCCAAAAAATTGAATTCTGACCCTGGCGGGAACCGCCAACACAGCCCGCCACATTAACACTCCGACCGCCACGGCGGGACCGACAAACAGCGCGGCGGTCACCGCCAACAGACAGGCGGCAGACAATGTACCGCCCACACTATTATGACCGGCCAATCCGCCACCTTTTCCGGGGCGGGAGCACCGCCGATAAAAACACGGCGGAAACAGACTACGAACGGGAAAACGCGCACCTCTACGCACTCCACGAGGAAGGAGGACAGCATGGAACCCGAATTAAACATCCTACCTGCTCTCGTCTACCTGCTCATCTACCACGAGTACGAACGCCGGCGCAGACGACAACGGTGAGTACTGCACCTACGACACAGGGGAGGGGGGAGGACGAAAGGTTACGTGCACACACATACACGATACACCCACCCCCCCAAACCATGTAAACACCAATGCAGAGCAACAAGTCACAGTGACACCACCCAAACCCCCATAAAAAAAGCAAGGACATAATTAAATTGTGACTCGAAATTTATGGGAAATAAAAAACACTGATAAGTCACGGTCAAATAGCAATAACAATTCAAAAAAACCAATTCAATATCCAGTGCATACAACCGAGGCAATAAGTCCTGCACATCTAACGATATTCCAAGTGTCCGTGGGCCAAAGTGTATCAACACAAGGGCAAAGCCCACACAGGAGACCTGTGTCCTTTGGAGAGAACACTGCAGGGGCATCTGATGAAAAAACTACAGGCACCTCAGGGGGAAGGGAAGGGGGGGGGCACCACAGCCACATGAGTCCACGATGCCAGATCCACAAAGGGGCCACCATGCCCACTGTGCCATCCTGGGGAGTGCAAAGCCACAGTCTCTCAAGTCTCTACAGTGGGTGGCTTGCCCACTGTGCCATCCTGGGGAGTGCAAAGCCACAGTCTCTCAAGTCTCTACAGTGGGTAGCTTGCCCACTCTGCCATCCTGGGGAGTGCAAAGCCACAGTCCATCAGGTGGATAACAGTCTCCACCGGTCAAGGAGGAGGCATGGTGGGCACAGTGAACCGTGAACAGTAGCTCGAGACAGATCCGGCACTGTCATTGTGCCAGTGGTGCTTGAGACGGCGGGGCCCAGCGGAGCGGTGCTTGAGACGGCGGGGCCCAGCGGAGCGGTGCTTGAGACGGCGGGGCCCAGCGGAGCGGTGCTTGACAGGAAGGGCCCAGCGGAGCGGTGCTTGAGACGGCGGGGCCCAGCGGAGCGGTGCTTGACAGGATGGGCCCAGCGGAGCGGTGCTTGAGACGGCGGGGCCCAGCGGAGCGGTGCTTGAGACGGCGGGGCCCAGCGGAGCGGTGCTTGACAGGAAGGGCCCACCGGAGCGGTGCTTGAGACGGCGGGGCCCAGCGGAGCGGTGCTTGAGACGGCGGGGCCCAGCGGAGCGGTGCTTGAGACGGCGGGGCACAGCGGAGCGGTGCTTGACAGGAAGGGCCCAGCGGAGCGGTGCTTGAGACGGCGGGGCCCAGCGGAGCGGTGCTTGACAGGAAGGGCCCAGCGGAGCGGTGCTTGAGACGGCGGGGCCCAGCGGAGCGGTGCTTGAGACGGCGGGGCCCAGCGGAGCGGTGCTTGAGACGGTGGGGCCCAGAGGAGCGGTGCTTGACAGGAAGGGCCCAGCGGAGTGGTGCTTGAGACGGCGGGGCCCAGCGGAGCGGTGCTTGAGACGGCGGGGCCCAGCGGAGCGGTGCTTGAGATGGCGGGGCCCAGCGGAGCGGTGCTTGACAGGAAGGGCCCAGCGGAGCGGTGCTTGAGACGGCGGGGCCCAGCGGAGCGGTGCTTGACAGGAAGGGCCCAGCGGAGCGGTGCTTGAGACGGCGGGGCCCAGCGGAGCGGTGCTTGACAGGAAGGGCCCAGCGGAGTGGTGCTTGAGACGGCGGGGCCCAGCGGAGCTGTGCTTGAGACGGCGGGGCCCAGCGGAGCGGTGCTTGAGACGGCGGGGCCCAGCGGAGCGGTGCTTGACAGGAAGGGCCCAGCGGAGTGGTGCTTGAGACGGCGGGGCCCAGCGGAGCGGTGCTTGAGACGGCGGGGCCCAGCGGAGCGGTGCTTGAGACGGCGGGGCCCAGCGGAGCGGTGCTTGACAGGAAGGGCCCAGCGGAGCGGTGCTTGAGACGGCGGGGCCCAGCGGAGCGGTGCTTGACAGGAAGGGCCCAGCGGAGCGGTGCTTGAGACGGCGGGACCCAGCGGAGCGGTGCTTGTCAGGAAGGGCCCAGCGGAGCGGTGCTTGAGATGGCGGGGCACCGCGGAGCGGTGCTTGAGACGGCGGGGCCCAGCGGAGCGGTGCTTGACAGGAAGGGCCCAGCGGAGCGGTGCTTGAGACGGCGGGGCCCAGCGGAGTGGTGCTTGAGACGGCGGGGCCCAGCAGAGCCGTGTTTGAGACGGCGGGGCCCAGCGGAGCAGTGCTTGACAGGAAGGGCCCAGCGGAGCGGTGCTTGAGACGGCGGGGCCCAGCGGAGCGGTGCTTGAGACGGCGGGGCCCAGCGGAGCGGTGCTCCTCTGCACGGCGGGGCCCTCTTCAGTGGTGCTCTTCTGCACGGCGGGGCCCTCTTCAGCGGTGCTCTTCTGCACGGCGGGGCCCTCTTCAGCGGTGCTCTTCTGCACAGCGGGGCCCTGTTCAGCGGTGCTCTTCTGCACGGCGGGGCCCTGTTCAGCGGTGCTCTTCTGCACGGCGGGGCCCTGTTCAGCGGTGCTCTTCTGCACGGCGGGCCCTGTTCAGCGGTGCTCTTCTGCACGGCGGGGCCCTGTTCAGCGGTGCTCGTCCAGTAGGTCAAGGGAGCCAGACCTGGCCTGGACTCCCTGCTCAGTCGCCCTCCGACCGTGCTGTTGCTGGACCCTTCGGTGACGGAGTCCTGGGCCCTTTGGTGTTCTTCCTAACACCCGGGATGGGGCTTGTGTGCCCCTCCTGCTCCGCGCTCCTGCTGGCTGACTTTTCCGCCCTGCTGCCCTTTCGCTCCTTAGATGGGGCTCTCGGGCCCTTGCCTCCCCTAGATGTTGTGGCTGGTGAAGTGGGCGAACTTTGCTCCTTGGGGGCAGCTGTGTCAGTCCTCTCACGGCGGCCCTTTAGCTTCTTGGTCCTCTTGCCTGGTGGGGGGCTGGCTGTCCCCTTGCTGCTGATTGAAGTGTCACTGCTGGCAAAGGGTGGGCTCCAGAACCCATGCACCACAGTGACACTCGAAGCTGGGCTGGTGGTGGCTGAGGTGCTCTTGGGACTCTTTGCAGATGGAGGGGGTGGGTCAGTGGAGGGAAAGAGGTCAAGATTAGCAAGGAAAACTTTCTTAGGACCAAGGTAAAAGGTAGGAGAAGTGGTGATGGGAGTGGAGGAAGAGGATGTGGTTGTAGGAGAGTCAGGTGTGCTGTCTTTGGGTGCAGGCGCTTGTACTGGAGGCTGTCGTGAGGTGGATGGCTGTTGGGTGGGTGTCTGCCTGCGTTTGTGTGTCTTGGAAGAGGGGGTGACAGACACGGTTGGAGAGGACACAGGGGACGTGTAAATGGTAGTGGGGGTGGTGACTCCACGTGTGCGGACTGGACTGGAGGGTGTGCTGGTGATGGAAGCACTGGCTGATGGTGGTGTGCATGCAGGTGTGAGTGTAGACGTCACAGGGAGGGAGGAGGGAGACGAGGAGGAGCGGGACACAGAGGTGGTAGTGACTGTTGGAATGTCTGCATCTGGGTGTTGCTTGCGCGAATGCTTGTGGGTTCTGTGGTGCTTGTGTCTGGATGAGCTGCCCTTGGGTGTTGAGGTGTGTGCAGGCTGGTCTGATGGTGTGGATGGGATAGGCAGAGGAACAGGAGACAGAGACAGGCTGGAGGCAGTCAGAAGAGGGAGGCTGGAAACAGGGACAATGGCTGCCGTCAGTGCTGAGGCCAGAGCATTGAACGATCGTTGATGGGCAGCCTGACCCGAATGAATGACCTCCAGGTGGGCATTGCTCCGATGCACCTCCCTTTCTACCCCCTGGATGGCATTCAAAAGGGTAGTCTGCCCAACAATGATGGTCCTCAGGAGGTCAATGACCTCCTCACTGAGGGCAGCAGGGGTAACAGAGGCAGGGGCTGAGGTGCCTGGGGCGAAGGAGACGCCCGCCTTCCTGGGCGAGCAGGCACGGAGCGTAGGCTGAGGGGCTGCTGGGAGGGCGGGGCTGGTGCGCTGGGTGGCGGCTGTAACTGTAGAGGCGGGGGGCCCGGATGTTGCTGCCACCGCTAGGGAGCTCCCATCCGAGGACGTGTCGCTGTCGCTGGTGTCACCACCGGTCCCCGTTGTGGTGCTCCCCTCGCCCTCCGGATCACTGGTGCCCTCGGTGTCTGTTCCTGGTCCCACCGGGGCCTTGTGACTTGCAGCTCCCTCGTGCTCCGATGCCAATTCTCCTCCGCCTGATGATGCTAATACACACATGCACAAGAAGATGAAGAAGAAGGGTGGGGGGAGAAAAACGAAGACCAGGTTGAGTGCATGCAATGTCAACACCGTTGGCGGAGAGGACAGACACAGGAGCCTCATGCACTAAGCCGCGCATTCGGGGTACACTACTCAGTACTTCTGACTAGGACAACAGGTCTAGAGACGACAAAGGCGCATATGTGTGATGCTGGACCATCAATAGCTGTACTTGTCACCCTACAGAGGTGGGGGCCGGGAGCACAGGGCCATGCCTAAAGGAGAGGACTACACTACAGAAAGCGCCCTGGCCTAATGTCACCCACAACCCTCCTCCCCCACCCAGACGCCTCCACTGCGCAGAGAGATAGCAGAATGTGCTGATACTCACCCCCTTGTGTCTGCTGTGATGTCCTCAAGCGCCCATCCAAATCAGGGTAGGCCACCGCCAGGATCTGGGACATCAGGGGGGTCAGGGTATGACTGGCACCCCTCCTAGGTTGGGAGGCCATCCCCAGCAGTGACTCGGCAGTCTTCCTGGTCCCGCGGCGGATGTCCTCCCACCTCTTGCGGCAGTGGGTGCCCCGTCTGACGTGGACCCCCAGGGCCCGGACTTCCTTGGCGATGGCACGCCAAATGTCCACTTTCTGATGGGCGCTGACCTATTTGACATGTACAGGGTGGGAAGGAAAAATCATCAATTTTCTGCATGTTAGATGCGATTGGCCCCCCCTCCCCAACCTTGCCATATGGCACATGCTCTCATCTGTCGTGCGTTGCACTCCTCATTCGCACCCCACCCCACCAACTTACATCCACCCCACTCCACACAGGCATAGCCCATTCAATGTGCACCCAGTGTCCTTACCTGTTGGTCTGGAGGACCGTAGAGTAACGCATACTGGGGGAGGACCCCATCCACAAGTTTCTCCAACTCCTCAGACGTGAAGGCAGGGGCCCTTTCCCCAGTCGCAGCAGCCATTGTCACTTCCAGACCGAGGTCACAGCAGCACTTGCAGTATAGGTCCTCTCCTGTGGATGATCAGGTCTCGAGTGATTAAGCAGACAGAAAATGGCGGTCACGCCCGCGGCGGTGCGTACCGCGACCGCCGGCGCACCTCGTCATTGGCTCCTGAAACCCATAGGCCTCAATGTTAGCCAATGCGGCTTCGTATAGCGGTCTTCGACCGCCTACCGCCACGGTGTGCCACGCCAGTGCATTGTCCCACTTCACAGGTCAGGCATCCGCCATTTCAAGGGCCCACATGGCATAATTTGTACTGCGTCACACAGGCCTAGGCCTTGCATTGCCACACATACACGCCTTTCAATACATAGATAATCGTGTGCTATGCATGCAGTGGTGAACGTACCTGTGATTTGCTTGACTCTGTGCGCCATGTTGTCCTTCCTACGCACCGTCCGCTGGGACTTGCGAGGAGAAGGATGAATCCTCGCGTGTACCGACCGCTGGTGGACCTGTCGACAATGGAAGAACGCCATATCATACTACGATACCGACTTGACCGAGCCACTATACATGAACTGTGTGCCCAGCTGGAGCCAGCCCTGATGTCCCCCATCCGCCAACCCACAGGAATTCCCCCTCTAGTGCAGGTTCTGTCAGTCCTCCATTTTTTGGCAAGTGGCTCATTCCAGACAACAGTGGCCATGTCATCTGGAATGTCTCAGCCTATGTTTTCAAAAATCTTGTCTAGAGTGTTGTCTGCCCTGACGAAACACATGCGACGCTACATTGTATTCCCTGAGGAGGTTGATTTGGCCACTGTGAAGGGTGATTTTTATGCCCTTGGACATATCCCCAACATAATTGGTGCCATTGATGGGACCCATGTGGCTTTAGTACCCCCAAAAGACGATGAGCAGGTGTTCAGAAACAGGAAAAGTTACCATTCGATGAACGTCCAGGTGGTCTGTTTGGCTGACCAGTACATCTCCCATGTGAATGCCATGTTCCCTGGGTCAGTGCATGACGCGTATGTGATGCGAAATAGCAGCATCCCTTATGTGATGGAACAGCTACAGAGACAACATGTGTGGCTAATTGGTGACTCTGGTTACCTCAACCTGCCTTGGCTAATGACCCCAGTGAGGAATCCCCGGACCAGGGCAGAGGAACGGTACAATGAGGCCCATGGGCGAACTAGGAGGATCATTGAAAGAACCTTTGGCCTCCTGAAGGCCAGGTTTAGGTGCCTGCATATGACAGGGGGATCCCTGATGTACTCACCAAAGAAGGTGTGCCAGATCATCGTGGCCTGCTGTATGCTTCACAATCTGGCATTGCGACGTCAGGTGCCTTTCCTGCAGGAGGATGGTCCAGATGGTGGTGTTGAAGCAGCTGTGGAGCCTGCGGAGAGTGAAGAGGAGGAAGACGAAGAGGACGACCCAGACAACAGGGACAGAGTTATCCAACAGTATTTTCAGTAGCACACAGGTAGGAATCACCCACGCCATTTAACATTTACTGAAAGCCCCCTGCATCTTTACTTTGTGTATTTCCCCCCAGTTCTTTTAAACTGATGTTTGATTTTCCCTTCCCTTTTCAGTGCTGTATGACCCACTGCGTGACTTCTGCTTGGTTAGCCCATGGACTAATGCTTATTGACATCGGTATGTTGTCATCACTTAAATAACAGAACATTATTGATAAGTAATGTGTTATACATTTGTAAATAATACAGGCTGACTCCAGAATGATTTCAGTGCAATGAGTGATTTATTTTTAGTGCTAGATATTGGTACATGATATTAAAACGGTGTAGGGTGAGGGTGGAGTTATGTCCATGGCAGAGTCCAGTTCTCGGTCGCACAGGTGCATTGTCCATATGCCTGTGGAAGGATGGAGCAGGGGCAGTTCAAGGTTGGACAGGGTGACACTGTGGGACAGTGGAAGGACATCCGGGGGGATATTAGGCTGGCGGGGGTCTTGGCATCCTACTCTGTCTTCCTTTGAGATCTCAGGTTCCTCTTGCGGGGTGGTTGTTCTTCAGCAGGAGGTGGGGTTCTGGTGGCCCGTCGTTCTGTGGGGGCCTCCTGACCACTAGCGCCGGCGGAGGTGGTAGGCTGTTCCGGCTAGTGACAGGGGCCCTCTGCGGTGCCACATGGTCCCGCAATGTGGTTTCTATCCGGTTGAGGGCCTGGCCTATGGTCCCCATAGCGATAGCGATGTTCCTGAGTTCATTGCTGAACCCCATGTACCGTTCCTCCTGCTGTGCCTGGATCTCGGTGAACCTGGCCAGTACCGTCGCCATCGTCTCCTGGGAGTGATGATATGCTCCCATGATGGTGGTGAGGGCCTCTTGGAGAGTCGGTTCCCTGGGCCTGTCCTCCCCCCCCTGTCGCACAGCAGCCCTCCCAGTTGCCCTGTTTCCCCGGGCCTCTGTCCCCTGGACGGTGTGCCCACTACCAATGCCCCCAGGTCCCTGTTGTTGTTGGGGTGTTGGGTCAGCCTGGGTGCCCTGTAGTGGCGGACACACCGCTGATTGACGCGTCCGCGAGACAGAGGCATGGGCCCGCTGGGTGGGAGCTGTGCTGGTGTTCCCAGAGGGGTTTGGGTCTGCTGTGGCCTGTGTCTGTGTGTGGGGAACCGACTGTCCAGAGGTCCCCGATGGTCCGGGCTGGTCGTCAGGTTCTAGGTCGACAGAGCTGCTGTCCTCGCTGGGGGCCTGTTCTGGGGGTGGGATGGACAAATCTGGACCCTCCGTGGCGGTGTGTTGGCGTTCGGGCCCTGCAGGGATAAAGGAGTATGGTTATTGTTTCTGTGTGTGCCATGGCGTGCATTTTGAGTGCCCTTGTCCCCCAGTGCTGGCATTCCCTTGTGGGAGGTGTTGTGAGGGTTTTGGGGGGGGGGGGTGTATGGGTATGTGCAATGGTCATGCTTTGGTGGTGGCTGTCTATGGTTTGTGTTGGCATTCAGGGGTTGGTGTTGTTTAGGGTGGGTTGTGCTGGTGAGACATTGGCAGGGAGGTTGTGTGCTGGGGGGTTGAGATTGGGGGTGAGGGGGGGGGGTTGGCATTCTGGTGGTTGGGGGGGGGGTGAAGTAGTTGAGATTCGACTTACCAGAGTCCATTCCTCCGTGTACTCCAGCGAGGCTATCAGGATGCAGGATGTTTACCACCTCTTGCTCCCATGCTGTGAATTGGGGTGGAGTGTGTGGGGGTCCGCCGCCAGTCTTCTGCACAGCGATGTTGTGCCTGGAGATCATCGAGCGCACCTTCCCCCGTAGGTCGTTCCATCGCTTTCTGATATCTTCCCGATTTCTGGGATGCTGTCCCACAGCGTTGACCCTGTCTACGATCCTTTGCCATAGCTCAGCCTTCCTTGCTATGGTGGTGTGCTGCACCTGTGTGCCGAAGAGCTGGGGCTCAACCCTCATGATTTCCTCCACCATGACCCGGAGTTCTTGGTCCGAAAACCTTGGGTGTCTTTGGGGTGCCATGGGGTGGTGTGGATGAGGTGTGGGGTGGTGTTTGTGGTGATGTGCGTGGTGATATGTGGTGATGTGTGCATAGATGTGGTGTGGGTGATGAAGTTGGGTTCCTGTGTGTGTTGGGGTTTTCTATTGCTGTGCTCGCTCTCTCTATCTCTATCTCTCTCGCTCTCGCCTTCGCTCCGATTTCCAACTAGTGGGGGTTTGTGGGTGATGTGGGTGTGTGTTTTATAGTTGATTGGATGTGTGGGAGTGTTGTTTGTATGTGTCTCAGGTGTGCGTATTTCAAATTGTCCAATGTGGCTGTGTTTTGGAGCTGTGTGTGTATTTTGAGCGCGGCGGTGTGTACCGCCAATGGAATACCGCGGTTGAAAGACCGCCGCGTGGATTCGTGGGTCAGAATGGCATGGGCGTGTTTGTGTTGGCGTGACGGTGGAGGTTTGGTCATCTCCAGTTTTCCGCGGCCCGCTGATGAGGCGGCCTTCCTTGGATGTCGGATTTTTGGCGGTTTCACAGTTGGTGGTCAGAATGACCGTGGCGGTTTACCGCGGCCGCAGCAGTAGAATGGCGGACTTCTGACCGGCTGTAAGGGCCTTTTACCGCCGAGGTCAGAATGACCCCGAGTGTTCCTATGGTCCAACTCTCTCATCCTTCAGAATGCCCTTTCTGAACCAAATGGGGGTTATTGAATGGGGTATGGACCAATTTGCCCCAATTAAAGTCTTGAAAGTGAAGAAAGTTGCGACACCCACATTGCATCCAAGTGTAATATTCCAAAATTGTAGCGTATAGTAATGTAGAGTATAAGGTTATCACGTAGATTCAAGGTATTAAGTTCAGAGTAGTTTATTGAAGCTCTTTTGAACAGGAGATCGTAGACATTTGAACAGAGACCCTACATGTATTTGGCCCCCTATGGCAGGTCTTCCCTGGGCTTTTTCACGGCTAATAGATAGTCATCAGCAAAATCCGCTGTTATAAAATACGTATTAGCCTGTGCCCAAGGGATGTCTTCTTACTTCCTCGTAAAAATTTACTCCTGGTCTAACTGTCTGGCGGACTTCAGTTTTCTCTGGCAATTCCACCTCTGATGATGGTAGTGTCTCTGAGCAAATAGGTAACTCTGTGGAAGAGTTAGAAGTCTTTATAATGTCATATTTCTTACTAAAGGTATATAATCGGCCAAGTTAGTAGTCAGTGTGATCTTGTCTAAATTTCCTAATTTTCCTTTGAATAATGTCCTTGACTCTACATGATAACTTTATACTCTACATTACTATACGCTACAAATTTGGAATATTACACTGTGGGTGTCACAACTTTCTTCAGTTTCCAGGCTTTCGCAGAGTACTAACATTTGTGTGATGTTCTGACAACTGCTTGTGAAGCACGGTATTACTGACATGTTGTGTTTTGTCTAATGATGTTTTATGCAATACGGTTTATTTTTTATATAACTTAGGCGGCCAAGCGGTTCCCGCCGAAAGACCGCTCCGCGGTCAAAAGACCGCGGCGGCCATTCCGGCTTTCCCGCTGGGCCGGCGGGCGACCGCCAGAAGACCGCCGGCCGGCCCAGTGGGAAAGCCCCTTCAACAATGAAGCCGGCTCGGAATGGAGCCGGCGGAGTTGCAGGGGTGCGATGGGTGCAGTGGCACCCGTCGCGATTTTCACTGTCTGCACAGCAGACAGTGAAAATCTTTGTGGGGCCCTGTTAGGGGGCCCCTGCACTGCCCATGCCATTGGCATGGGCAGTGCAGGTGCCTCCAGGGGCCCCACGGCACCCGTTCCCGCCATCCTGGTTCTGGCGGTGGACACCGCCAGAAACAGGCTGGCGGGAAGGCGGTCGGAATCCCCATGACGGTGCTGCAAGCAGCGCCGCCATGGCGGATTCCCTGGGCCAGCGGGAAACCGGCAGGAAACCGCCGGCTCCCCTTTAAAGCCGCGGTCAGAATCGCCCAGGAAGCACCGCCAGCCTGTTGGCGGTGCTTCCGCCACCCTCCGCCATGGCGGTCATGGACCGCCAGGGTCAGAATGACCCCCTTAGTGTTTTGTTTCCTTTGTGGTGTATTTATTGCATCACATGGGTTTTGTGTGCCATGCAATTGCTTTATACACTGCTCGTGCCAAGCTACCCAGGGTATGAGCACTGGTTATCTTGGGTGTGTAATTCCCTAACTCTGACTAGAGTGGGTGGGTTCTGCCTGGCTTAGGTGCATACCCTAGCCAACCAGAACTCCATTTCTAACACCACTCTGGCATACCACATGTCATCTAAACTCACCAGGGGGCACAATGTCTGTGTTTGGGGTGGATAGTACTGAGACTGACAGCACTACAACTCCCAGAAGGCACTGACCTACTGTTAGAAATGGAGTCTCTAGTTAGCAGTCGGTTTGCACCCTGTCCAAGTAAGGACCCTCACTCTAGTCAGGATAAGGGAGGTACCCGCTCAGATAACCCTTGCTCAACCCCTTGGTAGCTTGGCACGAGCAGTCAGGCTTATCTCAGAAGCAAGGTGTAAAGCATTTGCACATAACACACAGTAACACAGTGAAAACAATACAAAGGGACTTCACACCAGCTTTAGAAAAATAGCCAATATTTATCTATATGAAATAGGACCAAATTCGTTTAAAATCCAGCATACAGTAATAAATATATGAATTCTGCAAAATTTACTCAGAAATACAGTTCCTTGAAGTTGATGCTCCACCCGGGGCTATCACGGCATCGTGATCAACAAAACCAACAGTTCTGGCCAGCCGCGGCGTCCTGGGCAGCTACGATGTCAGGGAGACCTGCAAACAATACCTTTAGAATTGCAGGGTGTTGTGATCCTCGCGGTGAGCTCTGGAGAGCGGCATCGCTGGCGTTGCGGTGTCGGTTCCGGAGTCGATGCGGGAGTCGTCGGGCCCTTGAAGTCACACATGTTGCAGTTCAAGCTCTGGGCTGATGAAGTCAGGAGAACTGGTGTGGATGGCGTCGGGGCTGAGGTGCAAAGTGGGACGATGCGGCGTGCAGTGCCCACAGGTCATGGTGCAGGCAGTGGCTCAGTGATGGTAATCAGCGGCATCAGTGAGAAAAGGGCTGAGGTGTGAAGTGGGGTGGTGCGATGTGCGGGGTCACCAAGTCACGGTGCAGGCAGCGTCATCATCGTAGCTGAAGCGCGGTCGACAGTAGGCCCAAGCCAGCAGTGCGGGACAGGACGGTGCTTCGTGACCCTCACGAGCGGTGTCCAAAGGCCACGGTGCAGGCAGGGATACCTGGTGACGACACTGGAGTCCAGTGTCATCACCAGGCATCCTTGCCTGCACCGTGGCCTTTGGACACCGCTCATCCACATTTCCAGAAAGATTCTAAAAGTCTGGGGTTTTGGGTCTTCTTCTTATACCCCATTTGAAGTTGGCAAACTTCAAAGCAAAGTCTCAAGTGTTTGCAAGATTCTTCCTTGTCCAGGCCACCAGGGTTGGAAACTGCACTGTGTGAGGACAGGCACAGTCCTTTCAGGTGCAAGTGACCATACCTCCCTCCACTCTAGCTCAGATGGCTCATCAGGACATGCAGGCTACACCCCAGCTCCCTTTGTGTCACTGTCTAGAGGAGAGGCGTAAACAGACCAACTGTCAAACTGACCCAGACGGGAAATCCACAAACAGGCAGAGTCACAGAATGGTTTAAGCAAGAAAATGCATACTTTCTAAAAGAGGCATTTTCAAACTCACAATCCAAAAACCAACTTCACTAAAAGATGTATTTTAAAATTGTGAGTTCAGAGACCCTTAACTCCATGTTTCTATCTGCTCTCGAAGGGAATCTGCGCTTTAAAGTGATTTAAAGGCAGCCCCCATGTTAACCTAATAGAGAGATAGGTCTTGCAACAGTGAAACCCACATTTGGTAATATTTCACTGTTAGGACATGTAAAACACACCAGTACATGTCCTACCTTTTAAATACAGTGCACCCTGCCTATGGGGCTTCCTAGGGCCTACCTTAGGGGTGCCTAGCTGTACAAAAAGGGAAGGTTTGGGCCTGGAAAGTGGCAGGACGAATTGGCATTTTAAAACTGCACACACAGATGCTGCAGTGGCAGGTCTGAGCCATGTTTACAGGGCTACTAATGTGGGTGGCACAACCAGTGCTGCAGGTCCACTAGTAGCATTTAATTTACAGCCCCCAGGCACCTCTAGTGCAATTTAAATCAAATCAAATATGCCAATCATGGATAAACCAATCAACAGTACAATTTACACTGAGAGCACCTGCACTTTAGCACTGATCAACAGTGATAAAGTGTGCAGAAACCTTAACCCAGCAAAAACAGAGTCCAGTTAACTACAAAAACAGGAGATCAGAAGGCAAAAAGACAGGGGAGACACACCAAAAATCTACCAGAACGAACACCTACCATTAAGAAAACCTGAACAGTGTACCATAATTAAATTACCTTGCATGTCAACTACACAATCAGCTAAACCCACCCGAATGATCCACAATTTTACAATCTAGGGCAATGACAGCAATGCCATGGGCATCTGCCAGTACAATACCACCAACAAACAGCAACAGCTGTGTCCTATGCTAAAATGTCCCTTTTACCTCCCATCAGCCATTGAAAGGTCCTCGCCTGGGGGGAAACACATATCCACGAAGGGGCCACCATGCCCATTGATGTATCCTGGGGAGTGCAAAGCCACAGTCTCTCAAGTCTCTACAGTGGGTGGGTTGCCCACTTCACCATCCTGGGGAGTGCAAAGCCACAGTCTCTCAAGTCTCTACAGTGGGTGGCTTGCCCACTTCACCATCCTGGGGAGTGCAAAGCCACAGTCTCTCAAGTCTCTACAGTGGGTGGGTTGCCCACTTCACCATCCTGGGGAGTGCAAAGCCACAGTCTCTCAAGTCTCTACAGTGGGTGGGTTGCCCACTTCACCATCCTGTGGAGTGCAAAGCCACAGTCTCTCAAGTCTCTACAGTGGGTGGCTTGCCCACTTCACCATCCTGGGGAGTGCAAAGCCACAGTCCATCTGGTGGATGACAGTGTCCACTGCTCAAGGAGGAGGCATGGTGGGCACAGTGAACCATAAACAATGCTTGAGAGGAAGGGCCCAGCGGAGCGGTGCTTGAGACGACGGGGCCCAGCGGAGCGGTGCTTGAGATGGCGGGGCCCAGCGGAGCGGTGCTTGAGAGGAAGGGCCCAGCGGAGCGGTGCTTGAGATGGCGGGGCCCAGCGGAGCGGTGCTTGACAGGAAGGGCCCAGCGGAGCGGTGCTTGAGACGGCGGGGCCCAGCAGAGCGGTGCTTGACAGTAAGGGCCCAGCGGAGCGGTGCTTGAGACGGCGTGGCCCAGCGGAGCGGTGCTTGAGAGGAAGGGCCCAGCGGAGCGGTGCTTGAGACGGCGGGGCCCAGCGGAGCGGTGCTTGAGAGGAAGGGCCCAGCGGAGCGGTGCTTGAGACGGTGGGGCCCAGCGGAGTGGTCCTTGAGACGGCGGGGCCCAGCGAAGCGGTGCTTGAGACGGCGGGGCCCAGCGGAGCAGTGCTTGACAGGAAGGGCCCAGCGGAGCGGTGCTTGAGACAGCGGGGCCCAGCGGAGCGGTGCTTGAGAGGAAGGGCCCAGCGGAGCGGTGCTTGAGAGGAAGGGCCCAGCGGAGCAGTGCTTGAGACGGTGGGGCCCAGCGGAGCGGTGCTTGACAGGAAGGGCCCAGCGGAGCGGTGCTTGAGACGGCGTGGCCCAACGGAGCGGTGCTTGAGAGGAAGGGCCCAGCGGAGCGGTGCTTGAGACAGCGGGGCCCAGCGGACCGGTGCTTGAGACGGTGGGGCCCAGCGAAGCGGTGCTTGAGACGGCGGGGCCCAGCGAAGCGGTGCTTGAGACGGTGGGGCCCAGCGGAGCGGTGCTTGAGACGGCGTGGCCCAGCGGAGCGGTGCTTGAGAGGAAGGGCCCAGCTGAGCGGTGCTTGAGACGCCGTGGCCCAGCGGAGCGGTGCTTGAGAGGAAGGGGCCCAGCGGAGCGGTGCTTGAGACGGCAGGGCCCAGCGGAGCGGTGCTTGAGAGGAAGGGCCCAGCGGAGCGGTGCTTGAGACGGCGGGGCCCAGCGGAGCGGTGCTCTTCTGCACGGCGGGGCCCTGTTCAGCGGTGCTCTTCTCCACGGCGGGGCCCTGTTCAGCGGTGCCTATCTTCACGGCGGGCCCTGTTCAGCGGTGCTCTTCTCCACAGCGGGCCCTGTTCAGCGGTGCCTATCTTCACGGCGGGCCCTGTTCAGCGGTGCCTATCTTCACGGCGGGCCCTGTTCAGCGGTGCCTATCTTCACGGCGGGCCCTGTTCGGCGGTGCTCTTCTGCACGGCGGGGCCCTGTTCAGCGGTGCCTATCTTCACGGCGGGCCCTGTTCAGCGGTGCTCTTCTCCACGACGGGCCCTGTTCAGCGGTGCTCTTCTCCACGGCGGGGCCCTGTTCAGCGGTGCCTATCTTCACGGCAGGCCCTGTTCAGCGTTGCTCTTCTCCACGGCGGGCCCTGATCAGCGGTGCACATCCAGTAGGTCAAGGGAGCCAGACTGGACTCCCTGCTCAGTCGCCCTCCGACCGTGATGCTTCTGGACCCTTTGGGGACGGAGTCCTGGGCCCTTTGGTGTCCTCCTTTCCAGCTGGGATGTGGCATGTGGGGCCCACCTGCTCCGCGCTCCTGCTGCCTGACTTCTCCGCCCTGCTGCCCTTACGCTCCTTAGATGGGGCTCTCGGGCCCTTGCCTCCCCTAGATGATGTGGCTGGTGAAGTGGGCAAAGTTTGCTCCTTGGGGGCAGCCGTGTCAGTCCTCGCACGGCAGCCCTTGTGTTTCCTGGTCCTCTTGCCGGAGGGGGGCTGGATGTGTCCTTGCTGCTGATTGAGGTGTCACTGCTGGCAAAGGGTGGACTCCAGAACCCAAGCACAACAGTGACACCCGAAGCTGGGCTGGTGGCGGCTGTGGTGCTCTTGGGACTCTTTGCAGATGGAGGGGGTAGGTCATCGGAGGGAAAGAGGTCAAGATTAGCCAGGAAAACTTTTTTAGGGCCAAGGTAAAGGGTAGGAGAAGTCCTGATGGGAGTGGAGGAAGAGGATGTGGTTGTAGGAGAGTCAGGTGTGCTGTCATTGGGTGAAGGTGCTGGTGCTGTAGGCTGTCGTGAGGTGGATGTCTGTTGGGTGGGTGGCTGCCTGCGTTTGTGTGTCTTGGAAGAGGGGGTGACAGACACAGTGGGAGAGGACACAGGGGACGTGTAAATGGCAGTGGGGGTGGTGACTGCACGCGTGCGGACTGTAGAGGAGGGTGTGGTGGTGATGGAAGCACTGGCTGATGTTGGTGTGCATGCAGGTGTGAGTGTAGACGTCACAGGGAGGGAGGAGGGAGACGAGGAGGAGGGGGACACAGGGGTGGCAGTGACTGTTGGAATGTCTGCATCTGGGTGTTGCTTGGGTGAGTGTTTGTGGGATCTGTGGTGCTTGTGTCTGGATGAGCTGCCCTTGGGTGTTGAGGTGTGTGCAGGCTGGTCAGATGGTGTGGATGGGATAGGCTGAGGAACAGGAGACAGAGACAGGCTGGAGGCAGTCAGAAGAGGGAGGCTGGAAACAGGGACAATGGCTGCCGTCAGTGCTGAGGCCAGAGCAGTGAACGATCGTTGATGGGCAGCCTGACCCTAATGAATGCCCTCCAGGTAGGCATTGCTCCGATGCACCTCCCTTTCTACCCCCTGGATGGCATTCAAAAGGGTAGTCTGCCCAACAATGAGCGTCCTCAGGAGGTCAATGACCTCCGCACTAAGGGCAGCAGGGGTGACAGGGGCAGGGGCTGAGGTGCCTGGGGCGAAGGAGACGCCCGCCTTCCTGGGCGAGCGGGCACGGAGCGTAGGCTGAGGGGCTGCAGGGAGAGCGGGGCTGGTGCGCTGGGTGGCGGCTGTACCTGTAGAGGCGGGGGTCCCGGATGTTTCCACCACCGCTAGGGAGCACCCATCCGAGGACGTGTCTGTGTCGCTGCTCTCACCACCGGTCCCCGTTGTGGTGCTCCCCTCGCCCTCCGGATCACTGGTGCCCTCGGTGTCTGTTCCTGGGCCCACCGGGGCCTTGTGACTTGCAGCTCCCTCGTGCTCCGATGCCAAATCTCCTCCGCCTGATGATGCTAATGCACACATGCACAAGAAGATGAAGAAGAAGGGTGGGGGGAGAAAAAAGAAGACCAGGTTGAGTGCATGCAATGTCAACACCGTTGGCGGAGAGGACAGACACAGGAGCCTCATGCACTAAGCCGCGCATTCGGGGTACACTACTCAGTACTTCTGACTAAGACAACAGGTCAAGAGAGGACAAACGCGCAGATGTGTGAGGCTGGAACATCAATAGCTGTACTTGTCACCCTACAGAAGTGGGGGCCAGGAGCACAGGGCCATGCCTAAGGGAGAGGACTACACTGCAGAAAGCACCCTGGCCTAATGTCACCCACAACCCTCCTCCCCCACCCAGACGCCTCCACTGCGCAGAAAGATAGCAGAATGTGCTGATACTCACATCTGCTGTGATGCTCTCAAGCGCCCATCCAAATCAGGGTAGGCCACCGCCAGGATCCGGGACATTAGGGGGGTCAGGGTACGACTGGCACCCCTCCGAGGTTGGGAGGCCATCCCCAGCAGTGACTCGGCGGTCTTCCTGGTTCCGCGGCGGATGTCCTCCCACCTCTTACGGCAGTGGGTGCCCCGTCTGACGTGGACCCCCAGGGCCCGGACTTCCTTGGCGATGGCACGCCAAATCTCGACTTTCTGATGGGCGCTGACCTATGTGACATGTACAGGTTGGGAAGGAAACATTCATCAACTTACTGCATGTTAGATGTGATTGGCCCCCCCTCCCCAACCTTGCCATATGGCACATGCTCTCATCTGTCGTGCGTTGCACTCCTCATTCGCCCCCCACCCCACCAACTTACATCCACCCCACTCCACACAGGCATCGCCCATTCCATGTGCACCCGGTGTACTTACCTGTTGGTCTGGAGGACCGTAGAGTAACGCATACTGGGGGAGGACCCCATCCACGAGCTTCTCCAACTCTTCAGACGTGAAGGCAGGGGCCCTTTCCCCAGTCGCAGCAGCCATTGTCACTTCCAGACCGAGGTCACAGCAGCACTTGCAGTATAGGTCCTCTCCTGTGGATGATCAGGTCTCGAGTGATTAGGCAGATAGAAAATGGCGGTCACGCCCGCGGCGGTGCCTACCGCTACCACCGACGCACCTCGTCATTGGCTCCTGAAACCCATAGGCTTCAATGTTAACCAATGCGGCTCCGTGTAGCGGTCTTCGACCGCCTACCGCCACGGTGTGCTCCGCCAGCGCATTGACCTCACATCCCATTGTCCCACTTAACAGGTCAGGCAGCCGCCATTTCAAGGGCCCACATGGCATAATTTCTACTGCGACACACAGGCCTAGGCCTTGCATTGCCACACATACACGCCTTTCAAAACATAGATAACCGTGTGCTATGCAAGCTGTGGTGAACGTACCAGTGATTGGCTTGACTCTGTGCTCCATGTTGTCCTTCCTAGGCATCATCCGCTGGGACTTGCGAGGAGAAGGATGAATCCTCTCGTGTACCGACCGCTGGTGGACCTGTCGACAATGGAAGAACGCCACATCATACTACGATACCGACTTGACCGTGCCACTATCCATGAACTGTGTGCCCAGCTGGAGCCAGCCCTGATGTCCCCCATCCGCCAACCCACAGGAATTCCCCCTCTGGTGCAGGTTCTGTCAGTCCTCCATTTTCTTGCAAGTGGCTCATTCCAGACAACAGTGGCCATGTCATCTGGAATGTCTCAGCCTATGTTTTCAAAGTTTTGTCTAGATTGTTGTCTGCCCTGACGAAACACATGCGGAGTTACATTATATTCCCTGAGGAGGTTGATTTGGCCACTGTGAAGGATGATTTTTATGCCCTTGGACATATTCCCAACATCATTGGTGCCATTGATGGGACCCATGTAGCCTTAGTCCCCCCAAAAGACGATGAGCAGGTGTACAGAAACAGGAAAAGTTACCATTCTATGAACGTCCAGGTGGTCTGTTTGGCTGACCAGTACATCTCCCATGTGAATGCCATGTTCCCTGGGTCAGTGCATGACGCGTATGTGATGCGTAATAGCAGCATCCCTTATGTGATGGAACAGCTACAGAGACACCGTGTGTGGCTAATTGGTGACTCTGGTTACCCCAACCTGCCTTGGCTATTGACCCCAGTGAGGAATCCCCGGACCAGGGCTGAGGAACGGTACAATGAGGCCCATGGGCGAACTAGGAGGATCATAGAAAGGACCTTTGGGCTCCTGAAGGCCAGATTTAGGTGCCTGCATATGACAGGGGGATCCCTGATGTACTCACCAAAGAAGGTGTGCCAGATCATCGTGGCCTGCTGTATGCTTCACAATCTGGCATTGCGACGTCAGGTGCCTTTCCTGCAGGAGGATGTTCCAGATGGTGGTGTTGAAGCAGCTGTGGAGCCTGCGGAGAGTGAAGAGGAGGAAGACTCAGAGGACGACACAGACAACAGGGACAGAGTTATCCAACAGTATTTTCAGTAGCACACAGGTAAGAATCACCCACGCCATTTTACTTTTCCTGCAAGCCTCCTGCTTCTCAACTTTGTCTATGACCCCCCAGTTCTTTTAAACTGATGTTTGATTTTCCCTTCCCTTTTCAGTGCTGTATGACCCACTCCGTGACTTCTGCTTGGTTAGCCCATGGACTAATGCTTATTGATCTCGGTATGTGTTCAGCACAAAGTTAACAGAACATAATTGATCGGTAATGTGTTATACATTTGTAAATAATACAGCCTGACTCCTGTTTGATTTCAGTGCATTGAGTGATTTATTTTTTGTGCTAGATAATGGTACATGATATAAACACGGTGATGGGTGGGGGTGGAGTAATGGCCATGGCAGAGTCCAGTTCTCAGTCTCACAGGTGCATTGTCCATATGCCTGTGGAAGGATGGAGCAGGGGCAGTTCAAGGTTGGACAGGGTGGCAATGTGGGACAGTGGGATGACTTCAGGGGGTGTCTCATGCTGGCGGGGGTCTTGACATCCTACTCTGTCGATTTTTTTGATCTCAGGCTCCTCTTGCGGGGTGGTTGTTCTTCAGCAGGAGGTGGGGTTCTGGTGGCCTGTCGTTGTGGTGGGGCCTCCTGTCCACTAGCGCCGGCGGAGGTGGTAGGCTGTTCCTGGCTAGTGACAGGGGCCCTGTGTGGTGCCACATGGTCCCGCAACGTGTCTTCTATCCGGTTGAGGGCCTGGACTATGCTCCCCATAGCGGTAGAGATGTTGGTGAGTTGATTGCTGAACCCCATGTAGCGTTCCTCCTGCTGTGCCTGGATCTCCTGGAACCTGGCCAGTACCGTCGCCATCGTCTCTTGGGAGTGGTGCTAGGCTGCCATGATGGTGGTGAGGGCCTCTTGGAGAGTGGGTTCCCTGGGCCTCTCCTCCCCCCCTGTCGCACAGCAGCCCTCCGAGTTGCCCTGTTTCCCTGGGCCTCTGTCCCCTGGACGGTGTGCCCCCTACCACTGCCCCCAGGTCCCTGTTGTTGTTGGGGTGGTGGGTTAGCCTGGGTGCCCTGTAGTGGCAGACACACCGCTGATTGACCTGTCCTAGAGACAGAGGCATGGGCCCGCTGGGTGGGAGCTGTGCTGTTGGTCCCAGAGGGGGTTGGGTCTGCTGTGGCCTGTGTGTGGGGAACCGACTGTCCAGAGGTCCCCGATGGTCCGGGCTGGTCATCAGGTTCCAGGTCGACAGAGCTGCTGTCATCACTGGGGGCCTCTTCCGGGGGGGGGATGGACATTTCTGGACCCTCCTGGCCGGTGTGTTGGCGTTCGGGTCCTGCATGGGGTAAGAGAGTATGGTTATTGTTTCTGTGTGTGCTATTGCGTCCCATTGATTGGTGCCCTTGTCCCCCAGTGCTGCCATTCCCTTGGGGGAGGTGTTATGGGGGTGTTTTGGGGGGGGGGGGTATGTGCAGTGGTCATGCTTGGGTGATGGGTGTCCATAGTTTGTGGTGGCATGCAGGGGTTGGTGTTGGGTGGGTTGTGCTGGAGAGACATTCTCAGGGAGGATGTGTGATGGGGGGTTGGGGGTGAGGGTGGTTGTGGGGGTTAGCATGCTGGGGGGGGGTGAAGTAGTTGAGATTGTACTTACCAGAGTCCATTCCTCCGTGTACTCCAGCGAGGCCATCAGGATGCAGGATGTTTAGTACCTCTTGCTCCCATGCTGTGAATTCGGGTGGAGTGGGTGGGGGTCCCCCGCCAGTCTTCTGCACTGCGATGTTGTGTCGCGAGACCATCGAGCGCACCTTTCCCCTTAAGTCGTTCCAGTGTTTGCGGATGTCGTCTCGATTTCTGGGATGCTGTCCCACCGCGTTGACCCTGTCCACGATCCGCTGCCATAGCTCCGCCTTCCTGGCTATAGTGGTGTGCTGCACCTGTGAGCCGAAGAGCTGGGGTTCAACTCTTATGATTTCCTCCACCATGACCCGGAGTTCTTGGTCCGAAAAGCGTGGGTGCCTTTGGGGTGCCATGGGGTGGTGTGGATGAGGTGTGGGGTGGTGTATATGGTGATGAGTGTGTTGGTGTGTGGTGCTTTGTGCTTCTATGTGGTGTGTGTGATGGTGTAGTGTGCCTCTGTGTGATGTAGCTCTCTATTCTGTGATGTGTCTCTCTCTCCTTCGTCTCTGATCTTCGGTCGTAGGGGTTTGTGGGTGATGTGGGTGTGTGTTTTATAGTTGTATGGATGTGTGGGAGTGTTGTTGGTATGTGTGTCAGGTGTGTGTATTTCAAATTGCCCAATGTGGCAGTGTTTTGTATGTGTGTGTGTATTTTGAGCGCGGCGGTGTGTACCGCCAATGGAATACCGCGGTTGAAAGACCGCCGCGTGGATTGGTGGGTCAGAATGGCATGGGCGTGTTTGTGTTGGCGTGGCGGTGGAGGTTTGGTCATCTCCAGTTTTCCACGGCCCGCTGATGAGGCGGCCTTCCTTGGATGTCGGGTTTTTGGCGGATTCACAGTTGGTGGTCAGAATGACCGTGGCGGTTTACCGCGGCCGCGGCGGTAGTATGGCGGAGTTCTGACCGGCGGTATGGGCCTTTTACCGCCAAGGTCAGAATGACCCCCATAGTGTTGACACAATGCATGACACTGAAACATATGTATACATATCTATTCAATTGGATTTCAAATACATGGTTGCACAAAGCCAGCACATAAAACTATGGTGTAGATATGTTTCTGACCTTGTGACGCATTTTATTTTTACTGTTCCGAGCATCTAGTGACCTTGAAATGGCAGCTGCCTGACCTACTGTACTGGACATTAGGAAATGACCTAAGTCCGCTGGCGGAAGTTGCCATGGCAGTAGGCAAATACTACAGTGGTAGATATTGCCATTGGAACACATTGCTGCCTTTGGGGGTCTTGGGCAAATGGCGATGTCTGCCAGCGGTGACGGTGTCTTACGTGGTGGATGTGACCGCCATTTCTCACTTGACTCCTGATACTGTTGCCAGCAAGACCTCCACGACTTGAGCTGCTGTGTACTGCCTCTGAGAGCAATCATGCCACATCCTACAGGTGATAGGGCTCCTGCTTTCTCATCCGAGGAGCTGGAGAAACTGGTGGGGAGGTCCTACCCATGTATTGATGGCTCTGTGTTGTGCCAGAAGAGCAGGTAAGTGCATCATGTGCATTTCCGTACCCCAACTATACTATGTAATACTAAGCAAATGCTGTAGGAAAGTACCATCTTGCCTGGCATGTTACCCCCATTTTTCACTGTATATATGTTGGTTTAGTTGTATGTGTCACTGGGACCCTGGTAACCCAGGGCCCCAGTGCTCATAAGTGTGCCTGAATGTGTTACCTGTGTAGTGACTAACTGTCTCACTGAGGCTCTGCTAATCAGAACCTCAGTGGTTATGCTCTCTCATTTCTTTCCAAATTGTCACTAACAGGCTAGTGACCATTTTTACCAATTTACATTGGCTTACTGGAACACCCTTATAATTCACTAGTATATGGTACTGAGGTACCCAGGGTATTGGGGTTCCAGGAGATCCCTATGGGCTGCAGCATTTCTTTTGCCACCCATAGGGAGCTCTGACAATTCTTACACAGGCCTGCCACTGCAGCCTGAGTGAAATAACGTCCACGTTATTTCACAGCCATTTTACACTGCACTTAAGTAACTTATAGGTCACCTATATGTCTAACCTTTACCTGGTAAAGGTTAGGTGCAAAGTTACTTAGTGTGTGGGCACCCTGGCACTAGCCAAGGTGCCCCCACATTGTTCAGAGCCAATTCACTGAACTTTGTGAGTGCGGGGACACCATTACACGCGTGCACTACATATAGGTCACTACCTATATGTAGCTTCACAATGATAACTCCGAAAATGGCCATGTAACATGTCTATGATCATGGAATTGCCCCCTCTATGCCATCCTGGCATAGTTGGCACAATCCCATGATCCCAGTGGTCTGTAGCACAGACCCTGGTACTGCCAAACTGCTCTTCCTGGGGTTTCACTGCAGCTGCTGCTGCTGCCAACCCCTCAGACAGGCATCTGCCCTCCTGGGGTCCAGCCAGGCCTGGCCCAGGATGGCAGAACAAAGAACTTCCTCTGAGAGAGGGTGTGACACCCTCTCCCTTTGGAAAATGGTGTGAAGGCAGGGGAGGAGTAGCCTCCCCCAGCCTCTGGAAATGCTTTGTTGGGCACAGAGGTGCCCAATTCTGCATAAGCCAGTCTACACCGGTTCAGGGACCCCTTAGCCCCTGCTCTGGCGCGAAACTGGACAAAGGAAAGGGGAGTGACCACTCCCCTGACCTGCACCTCCCCTGGGAGGTGTCCAGAGCTCCTCCAGTGTGCTCCAGACCTCTGCCATCTTGGAAACAGAGGTGCTGCTGGCACACTGGACTGCTCTGAGTGGCCAGTGCCACCAGGTGACGTCAGAGACTCCTGCTGATAGGCTCCTTTAGGTGTTAGTAGCCTATCCTCTCTCCTAGGTAGCCAAACCCTCTTTTCTGGCTATTTAGGGTCTCTGTCTCTGGGGAAACTTCAGATAACGAATGCAAGAGCTCATCTGAGTTCCTCTGCATCTCCCTCTTCACCTTCTGATAAGGAATCGACTGCTGACCGCGCTGGAAGCCTGCAAACCTGCAACATAGTAGCAAAGACGACTACTGCAACTCTGTAACGCTGATCCTGCCGCCTTCTCGACTGTTTTCCTGCTTGTGCATGCTGTGGGGGTAGTCTGCCTCCTCTCTGCACCAGAAGCTCCGAAGAAATCTCCCGTGGGTCGACGGAATCTTCCCCCTGCAACCGCAGGCACCAAAAAGCTGCATTACCGGTCCCTTGGGTCTCCTCTCAGCACGACGAGCGAGGTCCCTCGAATCCAGCGACTCTGTCCAAGTGACCCCCACAGTCCAGTGACTCTTCAGTCCAAGTTTGGTGGAGGTAAGTCCTTGCCTCACCTCGCTGGGCTGCATTGCTGGGAACCGCAACTTTGCAGCTACTCCGGCCCCTGTGCACTTCCGGCAGAAATCCTTTGTGCACAGCCAAGCCTGGGTCCACGGCACTCTAACCTGCATTGCACGACTTTCTAAGTTGGTCTCCGGCGACGTGGGACTCCTTTGTGCAACTTTGGCGAGCACCGTTTCACGCATCCTCATAGTGCCTGTTTCTGGCACTTCTCCGGGTTCTACCTGCTTCAGTGAGGGCTCTTTGTCTTGCTCGACGTCCCCTCTCTCCTCAGGTCCAATTTGCGACCTCCTGGTCCCTCCTGGGCCCCAGCAGCATCCAAAAACGCCAAACGCACGATTTGCAACTAGCAAGGCTTGTTGGCATCCTTCCGGCGGAAAAACACTTCTGCACGACTCTCCAAGGCAAGAGAGATCCGTCCACTAAAGGGGAAGTCTCTAGCCTTTTTCGTTCTTGCAGAAACCTCAGCTTCTTCTGTCCAGTCGAAGCTTCTTTGCACCCGCAGCTGGCATTTCCTGGGCATCTGCCCATCTCCGACTTGCTTGTGACTTTTGGACTTGGTCCCCTTGTTCCACAGGTACCCTAGATTGGAAATCCACAGTTGTTGCATTGCTGGTTTGTGTCTTTCCTGCATTATTCCTCTAACACGACTACTTTGTCCTTAGGGGAACTTTAGTGCACTTTGCACTCACTTTTCAGGGTCTTGGGGAGGGTTATTTTTCTAACTCTCACTATTTTCTAATAGTCCCAGCGACCCTCTACAAGATCACATAGGTTTGGGGTCCATTCGTGGTTCACATTCCACTTTTGGAGTATATGGTTTGTGTTGCCCCTATCCCTATGTTTCCCCATTGCATCCTATTGTAACTATACATTGTTTGCACTGTTTTCTAAGACTATACTGCATATTTTTGCTATTGTGTATATATATCTTGTGTATATTTCCTATCCTCTCACTGAGGGTACACTCTAAGATACTTTGGCATATTGTCATAAAAATAAAGTACCTTTATTTTTAGTATAACTGTGTATTGTGTTTTCTTATGATATTGTGCATATGACACTAAGTGGTACTGTAGTAGCTTCACACGTCTCCTAGTTCAGCCTAAGCTGCTCCGCTAAGCTACCATTATCTATCAGCCTAAGCTGCTAGACACCCTATACACTAATAAGGGATAACTGGGCCTGGTGCAAGGTGCAAGTACCCCTTGGTACTCACTACAAGCCAGTCCAGCCTCCTACATTGGTTGTGCAGTGGTGGGATAAGTGCTTGAGACTACTTACCACTCTTGTCATTGTACTTTTCATAAGAGAAAAATATACAAAACAAGGTCAGTGTATATACACATAGCCAAAAAGTTTTGCATTTTCTCTTTTCACTCTTTCTAAGTGCTGAAAAGTACTTCTAAACTTCCAAAAAGTTCTTAAAAGTTTTAAAAGTTTTTTTCTGTCTTTCCAAAAAGTTCTGAAAACTTTTTTCTCTTTTTCTATCACTTTAACTCTCTCTAAAAATGTCTGGCACAGGCCAAAATGTTGATCTGTCCAAACTTGCATATGACAACCTTAGCTGGAAAAAAGCAAGGAGTCTCTGTATAGAGAGAGGTTTGAGTGTAGGGAAGAATCCTTCCTTGGAACTGTTACTTAACATGCTTAGAGAACAGGATAAGGCCATAGGTGCCTCATCTGTTGAAAAAGTACCTAATAGTTCTCAATCTGATTCAGGGACTCCCCCAGGAAAAGATTCAGGAAAGAAACTTCCTAGCCTGCCCATTACTAGACAATCTAGCATAGATGGTAATGATGATGAGCCACACCATATAAATAGTGTTGTCTCACATCATAGCAAAAGCATTTATTCTCACCATACTGGTAGTAATGTTTCTGTAAACCAAGCTGTTAGGGTGGCTTCTGTAAGGGACAGGTCTCCTTCTGTTCATTCCCATCATAGCTCTGTTTCTAGAAATGTCCCTCCCACCAACCCTGATGACAGAATGTTAGAGAGGGAACTCAATAAGTTGAGGGTGGAACAAACCAGACTGAAGCTCAAAAAGCAACAGCTGGATTTGGATAGACAGTCTTTTGAATTAGAGAAGGAAAGACAGCAGTTGGGTTTAGATACCCATGGTGGCAGCAGCAGTATTCCCCATAGTCATCCTGCAAAAGAGCATGATTCCAGTAATCTGCACAAGATAGTTCCCCCTTATAAGGAGGGGGATGACATTAACAAGTGGTTTGCTGCATTTGAGAGGGCCTGTGTTGTACAGGATGTCCCTCAAAGGCAGTGGGCTGCTATCCTATGGCTATCATTTAGTGGAAAAGGTAGGGATAGGCTCCTTACTGTGAAAGAAAATGATGCCAATAATTTCCAAGTTCTTAAGAATGCACTCCTGGATGGTTATGGCTTAACCACTGAACAGTACAGGATAAAGTTCAGAGAGACCAAAAAGGAGTCTTCACAAGACTGGGTTGATTTCATTGACCAGGCAGTGAAGGCCTTGGAGGGGTGGTTACATGGCAGTAAAGTTACTGATTATGACAGCCTGTATAACTTGATCCTGAGAGAGCATATTCTTAATAATTGTGTGTCTGATTTGTTGCACCAGTACTTGGTGGACTCTGATCTGACCTCTCCCCAAGAATTGGGAAAAAAGGCAGACAAATGGATCAGAACAAGAGTGAACAGAAAAGTTCATACAGGGGGTGACAAAGATGGCAACAAAAAGAAGGATGGTAAGTCTTCTGACAAGGGTGGGGACAAATCTAAAAATTAGTCTTCATCAGGCCCACAAAAACACTCTGGTGGGGGTGGTGGGTCCAAATCCTCCTTTAATCAGAACAAGGAAAAGAAACCATGGTGCTATTTATGTAAAATAAAAGGCCATTGGACAACAGATCCCAGTTGTCCAAAGAAAGGCACCACTGCTCCTACCACTACAACCCCTACTGCTACACCTAGTGTCCCTACTAATAGCAGTGGTGGTGGGAGCAAACCTACTAATAGCCAATCCAAGGGAGTAGCTGGGCTCACTATTGGTAACTTAGTTGGGGTTGGTCTGATTAGGGAGACCACAGAGGCTACTTTAGTCTCTGAAGGGGCTATTGATTTAGCCACTTTGGTTGCTTGCCCCCATAACTTGGAGAAGTACAAGCAACTAACCCTAATAAATGGTGTTGAGGTCCAGGCCTACAGGGACACAGGTGCCAGTGTCACAATGGTGATTGAGAAACTGGTGCACCCTGAACAACACATACTTGGACACCAGTACCAAGTAACCGATGCTCACAACATAACACAAAGCCACCCCATGGCTGTTGTAAATCTCAACTGGGGGGGGGGGTAACTGGTCCAAAGAAAGTTGTGGTAGCTTCAGATTTACCTGTAGACTGTCTATTAGGGAATGATTTGGAGACATCAGCTTGGTCAGATGTGGAGTTGGAGGCCCATGCAGCAATGCTGGGCATTCCAGGGCATATTTTTGCTTTGACAAGGGCTCAGGCCAAAAAGCAAAAAGGACAGGGAAGCTTGGATCCTGGAACAATGGACCAAGTGCTCCCTAAAGCTAGGGCTAGTAGAAGCAAACCACTTCCTACTATCCCTCCCTCAACAGTGGATTCTACTTCTGAGGAAGAAGAATTCCCTCCCTGTGCAGAACCTACACCAGAGGAGCTGGAAGCAGACACTGCTGAGCTTTTGGGTGAAGGGGGGCCTGCCAGAGAGGAGCTGAGTGTGGCACAGCAAACCTGTCCCATATTAGAGGGTCTCAGACAGCAAGCTGTCAAACAGGCTAATTGGGATGTCAGTGACTCTCACAGAGTTTACTGGGAGGACAACCTCTTGTACACTGAGCATAGGGATCCTAAACCTGGAGCTGCCAGGAAATTAGTGATTCCTCAGGAGTACAGAAAGTTCCTCCTAACACTGGCACATGACATTCCCTTAGCTGGGCACCTAGGACAAATGAAAACTTGGAACAGGCTTGTTCCCCTGTTTCATTGGCCTAGGATGTCTGAGGACACAAAGGAATTTTGTAAGTCCTGTGAAACCTGTCAAGCCAGTGGCAAGACAGGTGGCACCCCAAAGGCACCCCTTATCCCACTGCCTGTGGTTGGGGTTCCCTTTGAAAGGGTAGGGGTTGACATAGTTGGCCCCCTTGACCCTCCTACTGCTTCAGGCAATAGGTTTATCTTGGTGGTAGTGGACCATGCCACAAGATATCCTGAAGCAATTCCTTTAAGGACCACTACAGCTCCTGCAGTGGCAAAGGCCCTCCTGGGAATATTTTCCAGGGTGGGCTTCCCAAAGGAAGTAGTATCAGACAGAGGAAGCAATTTCATGTCTGCATACTTAAAGGCCATGTGGAAGGAGTGTGGTGTAACTTACAAGTTCACAACACCCTATCATCCACAAACAAATGGACTGGTGGAGAGATTTAATAAAACTCTCAAAGGCATGATTATGGGTCTCCCTGAAAAACTCCGCAGGAGATGGGATATCCTTCTACCATGCCTCCTTTTTGCCTACAGGGAGGTACCCCACAAAGGAGTGGGCTTCAGCCCCTTTGAACTTCTTTTTGGACACCCTGTTAGGGGTCCACTAACACTTGTAAAGGAGGGTTGGGAACAACCTTTAAAAGCTCCTAAGCAGGATATTGTGGATTATGTACTTGGCCTCAGATCAAGGATGGCTGAGTACATGAAAAAGGCCAGTAAAAACCTTCAGGCCAGCCAAGAGCTCCAGAAGCAGTGGCATGATCAGAAGGCTGTTTTGGTTCAGTACCAACCAGGGCAGAAAGTGTGGGTCTTGGAGCCTGTGGCCCCAAGAGCACTCCAAGATAAATGGAGTGGTCCCCACACAATTGTTGAAAAGAAGGGAGAAGTCACCTATTTAGTTGACTTAGGCACTGCCAGGAGTCCCCTTAGGGTGCTCCATGTCAACCGCCTGAAACCCTACTATGACAGGGCTGATCTCACCCTGCTCATGGCAACTGATGAGGGACAGGAAGAAGACAGTGATCCTCTACCTGATCTCTTCTCTTCCACAGAACAAGATGCTCTTGTGGAAGGTGTAGTTTTGGCAGATTGTCTTACTGCTGAGCAGAAAGACCATTGCATAAATCTCCTAGGACAATTTTCAGAACTCTTCTCTACTGTGCCAGGCACCACTTCTTGGTGTGAGCACACTATAGATACTGGAGACAGTTTACCTGTCAAAAGTAAGATCTATAGGCAGCCTGACCATGTCAGGGACTGCATAAAGCATGAAGTTCAGAAAATGTTGGAACTAGGAGTGGTTGAGCACTCTGACAGTCCATGGGCTTCTCCTGTGGTACTGGTACCAAAACCCAATTCTAAAGATGGAAAGAAGGAAATGCGGTTTTGTGTAGACTATAGAGGTCTCAACTTGGTAACCAAAACTGATGCTCACCCTATACCCAGGGCAGATGAGCTTATAGATACACTGGCATCTGCCAAGTATCTAAGCACTTTTGATTTGACTGCAGGGTATTGGCAGATCAAATTATCAGAAGATGCTAAACCTAAGACTGCATTTTCTACCATTGGAGGACATTACCAGTTTACTGTAATGCCTTTTGGTTTGAAAAATGCACCTGCCACTTTTCAGAGGTTGGTGAATACAGTCCTGCAAGGGCTGGAAGCTTTCAGTGCAGCATATTTGGACGATATAGCTGTCTTTAGCTCCAGCTGGGATGATCACCTGGTCCACCTATGGAAAGTTTTGGAGGCCCTGCAAAAGGCAGGCCTCACTATCAAGGCTTCAAAGTGCCAGATAGGGCAGGGTAAGGTGGTTTATCTGGGACACCTTGTTGGTGGGGAACAGATTGCACCACTTCAGGGGAAAATCCAAACAATTATTGATTGGGTTCCCCCTACCACTCAGACTCAGGTGAGAGCCTTCCTAGGCCTCACTGGGTATTACAGGAGGTTCATTAAGAACTATGGCTCCATTGCAGCCCCTCTTAATGACCTCACATCCAAGAAAATGCCTAAAAAGGTATTATGGACAGCAAACTGTCAGAAAGCTTTTGAGGAGCTGAAGCAGGCCATGTGCTCTGCACCTGTCCTGAAAAGCCCTTGTTACTCTAAAAAATTCTATGTCCAAACTGATGCATCTGAATTAGGAGTAGGGGCAGTCCTATCACAACTTAATTCTGAGGGCCAGGATCAACCTGTTGCTTTTATTAGTAGAAGGTTGACCCCTAGAGAAAAGCGTTGGTCTGCCATTGAGAGGGAGGCCTTTGCTGTGGTCTGGGCTCTGAAGAAGTTGAGGCTATACCTGTTTGGCACTCACTTCATTGTTCAGACAGACCACAAACCTCTACTTTGGCTAAAACAAATGAAAGGTGAAAATCCTAAATTGTTGAGGTGGTCCATATCCCTACAGGGAATGGACTATACAGTGGAACATAGACCTGGGAGTAGCCACTCCAATGCAGATGGACTCTCCAGATATTTCCACTTAGACAATGAAGACACATCAGGTCATGGCTAGTCTTATTGTCCTTCGTTTGGGGGGGGTTGTGTAGGAAAGTACCATCTTGCCTGGCATGTTACCCCCATTTTTCACTGTATATATGTTGGTTTAGTTGTATGTGTCACTGGGACCCTGGTAACCCAGGGCCCCAGTGCTCATAAGTGTGCCTGAATGTGTTACCTGTGTAGTGACTAACTGTCTCACTGAGGCTCTGCTAATCAGAACCTCAGTGGTTATGCTCTCTCATTTCTTTCCAAATTGTCACTAACAGGCTAGTGACCATTTTTACCAATTTACATTGGCTTACTGGAACACCCTTATAATTCCCTAGTATATGGTACTGAGGTACCCAGGGTATTGGGGTTCCAGGAGATCCCTATGGGCTGCAGCATTTCTTTTGCCACCCATAGGGAGCTCTGACAATTCTTACACAGGCCTGCCACTGCAGCCTGAGTGAAATAACGTCCACGTTATTTCACAGCCATTTTACACTGCACTTAAGTAACTTATAAGTCACCTATATGTCTAACCTTTACCTGGTAAAGGTTAGGTGCAAAGTTACTTAGTGTGTGGGCACCCTGGCACTAGCCAAGGTGCCCCCACATTGTTCAGAGCCAATTCACTGAACTTTGTGAGTGCGGGGACACCATTACACGCGTGCACTACATATAGGTCACTACCTATATGTAGCTTCACAATGGTAATTCCGAAAATGGCCATGTAACATGTCTATGATCATGGAATTGCCCCCTCTATGCCATCCTGGCATAGTTGGCACACTCCCATGATCCCAGTGGTTTGTAGCACAGACCCTGGTACTGCCAAACTGCCCTTCCTGGGGTTTCACTGCAGCTGCTGCTGCTGCCAACCCCTCAGACAGGCATCTGCCCTCCTGGGGTCCAGCCAGGCCTGGCCCAGGATGGCAGAACAAAGAACTTCCTCTGAGAGAGGGTGTGACACCCTCTCCCTTTGGAAAATGGTGTGAAGGCAGGGGAGGAGTAGCCTCCCCCAGCCTCTGGAAAGGCTTTGTTGGGCACAGAGGTGCCCAATTCTGCATAAGCCAGTCTACACCGGTTCAGGGACCCCTTAGCCCCTGCTCTGGCGCGAAACTGGACAAAGGAAAGGGGAGTGACCACTCCCCTGACCTGCACCTCCCCTGGGAGGTGTCCAGATCTCCTCCAGTGTGCTCCAGACCTCTGCCATCTTGGAAACAGAGGTGCTGCTGGCACACTGGACTGCTCTGAGTGGCCAGTGCCACCAGGTGACGTCAGAGACTCCTGCTGATAGGCTCCTTCAGGTGTTAGTAGCCTATCCTCTCTCCTAGGTAGCCAAACCCTCTTTTCTGGCTATTTAGGGTCTCTGTCTCTGGGGAAACTTCAGATAACGAATGCAAGAGCTCATCCGAGTTCCTCTGCATCTCCCTCTTCACCTTCTGATAAGGAATCGACTGCTGACCGCGCTGGAAGCCTGCAAACCTGCAACATAGTAGCAAAGACGACTACTGCAACTCTGTAACGCTGATCCTGCCGCCTTCTCGACTGTTTTCCTGCTTGTGCATGCTGTGGGGGTAGTCTGACTCCTCTCTGCACCAGAAGCTCCGAAGAAATCTCCCGTGGGTCGACGGAATCTTCCCCCTGCAACCGCAGGCACCAAAAAGCTGCATTACCGGTCCCTTGGGTTTCCTCTCAGCACGACGAGCGAGGTCCCTCGAATCCAGCGACTCTGTCCAAGTGACCCCCACAGTCCAGTGACTCTTCAGTCCAAGTTTGGTGGAGGTAAGTCCTTGCCTCACCTCGCTGGGCTGCATTGCTGGGAACCGCGACTTTGCAGCTACTCCGGCCCCTGTGCACTTCCGGCAGAAATCCTTTGTGCACAGCCAAGCCTGGGTCCACGGCACTCTAACCTGCATTGCACGACTTTCTAAGTTGGTCTCCGGCGACGTGGGACTCCTTTGTGCAACTTCGGTGAGCACCGTTTCACGCATCCTCGTAGTACCTATTTCTGGCACTTTTCTGGGTGCTACCTGCTTCAGTGAGGGCTCTTTGTCTTGCTCGACGTCTCCTCTCTCTTCAGGTCCAATTTGCGACCTCCTGGTCCCTCCTGGGCCCCAGCAGCGTCCAAAAACGCTAAACGCACGATTTGCAACTAGCAAGGCTTGTTGGTGTCCTTCCGGCGGGAAAACACTTCTGCACGACTCTCCAAGGCAAGAGGGATCCGTCCACCAAAGGGGAAGTCTCTAGCCCTTTTCGTTCCTGCAGAAACCTCAGCTTCTTCTGTCCAGTCGAAGCTTCTTTGCACCCGCAGCTGGCATTTCCTGGGCATCTGCCCATCTCCGACTTGCTTGTGACTTTTGGACTTGGTCCCCTTGTTCCACAGGTACCCTAGATTGGAAATCCACAGTTGTTGCATTGCTGGTTTGTGTCTTTCCTGCATTATTCCTCTAACACGACTACTTTGTCCTTAGGGGAACTTTAGTGCACTTTGCACTCACTTTTCAGGGTCTTGGGGAGGGTTATTTTTCTAACTCTCACTATTTTCTAATAGTCCCAGCGACCCTCTACAAGGTCACATAGGTTTGGGGTCCATTCGTGGTTCACATTCCACTTTTGGAGTATATGGTTTGTGTTGCCCCTATCCCTATGTTTCCCCATTGCATCCTATTGTAACTATACATTGTTTGCACTGTTTTCTAAGACTATACTGCATATTTTTGCTATTGTGTATATATATCTTGTGTATATTTCCTATCCTCTCACTGAGGGTACACTCTAAGATACTTTGGCATATTGTCATAAAAATAAAGTACCTTTATTTTTAGTATAACTGTGTATTGTGTTTTCTTATGATATTGTGCATATGACACTAAGGCCCTCATTCTGACCTTGGCGGGCGGCGGAGGCCGCCCGCCAAAGTCCCGCCGTCAGATTACCGTTCCGCGGTCGAAAGACCGCGGCGGTAATTCTGACTTTCCCGCTGGGCTGGCGGGCGGTCGCCTTCAGACCGCCCGCCAGCCCAGCGGAAAAGAGGCTTCCACGATGAAGCCGGCTCGGAATCGAGCCGGCGGAGTGGAAGCTCTGCGACGGGTGCAGTTGCACCCGTCGCGTATTTCACTGTCTGCGCAGCAGACAGTGAAATACATGTAGGGGCCCTCTTACGGGGGCCCCTGCAATGCCCATGCCAGTGGCATGGGCACTGCAGGGGCCCCCTGGGGCCCCGCGACCCCCCCTACCGCCATCCGGATCCCGGCGGTCCGACCGCCGGGATCTGGATGGCGGTAGGGGGGGTCGGAATCCCCGCGGCAGTGCAGCAAGCTGCGCCGCCGCGGAGGATTCAATGGGGCGGCGGTACACTGGCGGGACCCCGCCAGTGGTGCCGGTCCGACCGCGGCTTTACCGCCGCGGTCGGAATCCCCATTGGAGCACCGCCGGCCTGTCGGCGGTGCTCCCGCGGTCCTCCGCCCTGGCGGTCAAAGACCGCCAGGGTCAGAATGACCACCTAAGTGGTACTGTAGTAGCTTCACACGTCTCCTAGTTCAGCCTAAGCTGCTCTGCTAAGCTACCATTATCTATCAGCCTAAGCTGCTAGACACCCTATACACTAATAAGGGATAACTGGGCCTGGTGCAAGGTGCAAGTACCCCTTGGTACTCACTACAAGCCAGTCCAGCCTCCTACAAATGCTGATGGGCAAAGTTACCGATTGCGTCCTAAAGGTCTGTAGGGTGCCAAAGCTCTGATAGAATGGGATGAGTTCCTGGTCATGTACTTATGTTTGGGGGCAGAGATTGACTCCTGAGACATTGTGGAGAGTATTTGATGTATGTTCCCTGACCCACCTTGTGACTGTTGCACAAGGTTAGAGAAGTTGGTATATCTTACTCCTCCTGAAATACCATATTTGCATATGTGTTTGCTATCTGGTCATATATGATAACATGAAAGCTGGTGCTGGAGATGCATGTCATGTGCCTTTGTCCACCTCAGATCTGGCCTGACTGCATTTGCTCATCTATCAGTGGAGAAGATGTTGAAGACAGTCAGTGTTTGGCTAGTTGTACAAACTGGTTAGTTACCCTCCCTGTTTTAGTATGGAACATGGGGACATGACAGTCTTTATTTTTTCTATGTCATCCATGCAGATCAAGGCCCATCAGGAGAAGGGGGTCTGGAGTGCTGTTGCCAAGAAAGTGCAGACCCTGAGCGTCCACAGCCAGCAGAGTGCCCACTGTCGGAACAGGTGGGAGGACCTGAGATGCTGGACCCGGAAGACCGCAGAGGCCCAGCAGGAGATGTTGTCCCAATGAGGACAGGGTGCCCATCAGACCATGACCCACCTAATTGCGTGCATTTTGGCGGTGGCCTACCCGGAGTTGGATGGGCGTTTGAAGGCAGGACAGCAGCCCCAAGGGGGTAAGTGCAGACCTAACATATGTTTGTCCCTTTACCAGGTGATTGAGAAATGGAACAGCATGTCAGCTCTGGCTAAGGCAAGCCCATCTGCGCCCGTCCACGACTCGAACGTGACCATCGCCAGGACACTTGGTCCTGCCACCCGCCGCCTCTACACATCAGCAGCTCCCATCGCACTCAACCCAGGATGCAACAACAACTGCAAGCAAGCATCACCAGCTAACACCCACGGTCCTTTCAGCTGCCTCTGCTGCTGCCAAACTTACACCACCACCAAGACCTTGGACCAAGCACAACCCACCTGCAACAACACTCTGATCCCAAAAACTCTGAACTGCATGCTGCTCAATGTCTGCTCCCTCCAGAAACATGCTACCGAAATATGGGACCTCCTTGACAGCACCACCGCGGACGTCGCGTTCCCATGCGAGACCTGGACCAACACGACCTCAGGCCCCGACATAGCCAACGCCATCCCTCAAACATACAAAATCACCCAGAAAGACCACCCCAGTCGCCCTGGGGGAGAATCACCATCGTTCACAAGTCCAACCTCCACCTAAACACACACTCTGAGGACTCCGAAGAATCCACAAACCTGATGGATCACCTCCACTTCAAGCTACACACCAGCCCGACATCGACCATCAAGGGAACCTTCATCTACCGCCCTCCTGGACCACGTACACCCTTCGCCGACTCCACCACCGGACTGCATCTCCACACCAGCCATCACAGCCACCAATTATACCCTACTGGGAGACCTCAACTTCCACCTCAAAAATCTACAAGACCCCCAACATCGCATTCCTCCTAGACAACCTCCACAACATAGGATTTCGACAGATTGTGACGGAGCCAATACACTCAGAAGGACACACCCTCGATCCCACCTTCACCTCAGGAACCTCTGCTACCTTCAGTCACACCACAGAACTGACATGGACACAATGATGACCCAAACACTGCAACACGTACTTTCCTCAAATGGATCACCGACTGCACCAACACCATAGCACCCTCAAAAAGAACAACTGCACCCACGCAAAGAAAGCCAGCTGGTTCACCCCGAACTCCGAGAATCTAGACGCACTTGTCGCCACCTCAAACAAATTTGGAGAAACACCAAATCCACAGAGGCCCATAGCAACTTCAGAGCCGCCACCACCACACACCACCAACTCATCAGAAACACCAGAAAGAAAGCTATACAAGACAGAATCTCCTCACACGCACACAACAGCAAGGAACTCTTCAGCATCATCAAGGAGTTTGCCCAACCCAACAGTGAAACAACGGATATCCCACCCTCACAAGACCTCTGTAACAAACTCAACACCTACTTCCATCACAAATTTAAGGCCATCTACGACAGTTTCAGCAAGGACAACCTACGAACAGAACCCCCTCTACCAAACCCAACACCAGCATACCAACAATCACCACCTGAAACCCCCTTACCACCAAACATACGCTGAGAACAATGAGATCCATACACTTCGGGGCACCCACAGACCCATGCCCCCACCACATTTTCAACAGAGCCACAGACACCATCGCCCCCAAGCTCCGCCTCACCATCAACTGCTCACTAGCTGCCGCCACCTTCCCTGACGACTGGAAACACGCCATGATCAACCCCTCCTTAAGAAACCTTCAGCAGACCCCGCCAACCTCATAAATTTCAGACCCATCTCCCTACTCCCATTTCCTATGAAAGTCATCAAAAAAGCAGTCCACAGCCAACTCGCCACATTTATAGAAGACCACAACATTCCCAATCCGGATTTCAAAAAAATCATAGCACCAAAACAGCCCTCCTGGCCGCAATAGACGACATCCGCACTCATCCTACTAGACCTATCGGCGGCCTTCGACACAGTCTCCCATCACACCCTCATAAGAAGGCTCCACAAAGCCAGCATCAGAGACAAGGCCCTCAACTGGATCCAATCCTTCCTCACCAACAGAACTGATTGAGTAAGACTCTCCTCCTTCTGCGCAGACCCCACACCCACCACCTGCAGAGTGCCCTAGGGATCCTCCCTCAGCCCCACGTTGTTACCTTAGGGCACAAGTTATAATTACTTGAGAAAACTATAACTATAACAGGTGAATTTCTATGGTTTTGTACATTTAAAATGTGAGCCTAACTATACCGTCCCTGTAACCTTTGTTTTTTTAAGTATATATATATATATATATATATATATATATATATATATATATATATATATATGTTCATAGTTTTAGGCAAATCGAGCCCCCATTGCCACACCTTTTGTATGATGATAAATGTCTCCCTGGAAAATGAAGAATTTATTGGTCATGGCAATGTCAAGTAATGCTGTGATGAAATCTGTTGGTACCTTTGTTGGCCTAGGTCTACTGTCAACTGTTTCCCTAATTACCTCCAAAGCTGGCGAACAAATTCATAAGAAGGTTGTTATCTTTGTCAGATAGTGTTGCTTCAGCTGTGGTACATGGAGATTTGGGATTTGGGCATGAGTTACATAACTAATATGATACAGTTACGTCCTTTGTTGATGTGGCTCAAGGTTTGGCCCAGACCACAAACTAAGTTGAATCAATTCATTCCCAGACCCTTCCCAAGCCTTACCTTTCCCTTACCCAAAATTCTCCCTTTATGTAAATTTGAAAAATCATCCCTAATCTCTACATAGAGAGGGAATGTAGTTGGAGCGAATAACTCCACATGGTAAAGTATAGTGAAAAATAACACTTTCATTTAACTTGAAAATAAATATTAAAATTGTGTTATATGAAATATTAATGTGAATTAATTTTCTATATTCATTTTACATGTAGAACAAAATATAAAAGAGATACCGCAAGAGTAACTACGTTTTAAATAAATATTTAAATAATGGCAATATATTATAGCATATTAAAATTATTTGCTTGAAGTTTAAATAAAAAAAAAAATCCACCCTGAAGAAAATGATATTATGCATTAGTAATGATTAAAAATGATGGATAGAGTTAATTAAAATTTGGTTAGATTGTAATAAAAAATATTGTTACATTAATTTTTACTTTCCAAATATGGCATTGAAATATTTATAAGTAAGTGATAAATATGTAGTTTTTATACATTTTTGACATTTGAGGTAGCATTTTAAAATCTATATTTTGTGCGATAAATAATAATGAATGTTCATAATTTTATGTTGTCTCCAATGTGCAAATGGTGAGTTAATATCATTGCAGTTGAAATAAGTTTATTCTGAGGTAGTAAAGTGTAGTTATTAACATAAATAAGTGCTGCATTTAGGCGACACTCCATTTTGGATAAAATGGATGCTGATTCTGTCATTCACTCCACTCCCGTATTCACCCCTCACATGAAATTCCCCTGCTCATCTTTACCCCTCATAAGCTCAGCAGAAGCGAAGACAACTGATGTAACATTTCCCCATTTTTATGAATACAAGGCTTTTTGAAGAAACTTGCAGTGTTTCTGATCTGTTATAATATCCAAGGTCTTTCTGCTGTAGTTCAGTTGAATAAATGAGTCAAATTCATTTCTTTGAACTGACATGTTTAAAATGTTTCACATTTTGTTCAAGCAGCAGCACGGAAGATGCTGTGTGCTTTCTGAGAACGGAATAGTGCTAATGTGCTAAGGTATTAATGACAGTTCTTCTGATTTGCTGAAGAATTGTTACATACAATCATGCTATAATGAATCTGCAGCTTTAACTGATTTGATATGCAAGAATTGTTGTTTTGGAATCCTTGATTTGGGGGAGAGCCAGAAGATTTTTGAACTTTCGTTGATGCTAATAGGGATGCTGCCTGAATCTTTTCTGATGTTGCTGTTCATTCAGTTTCTGATTTTAGACTATTCTGTAATAACACTGCATTTGAGCCTTCATGGAATTAATTTTTTACCTTTTGAGATTTTTGTAATAAAACTCTTTAACTTTTTCTTCTGATTTAGAACTCAATTATTGAGTGGTCCCAGTTACTTATTTTGATACTTTGCTAAACTGATGTTGTGGAGGGTGTCTTTTTGGCAATTCTTTCTAGTGGGAGAACCGTGTAAGGTAACTGAGGGGCTTCTGAAATTTTTGGGTGACCTGAAATGTTGGGGTATGGTTTTTGCTCCCACATTATTTATTTATATTTTTAACTATTTAAAAAAATCAATTTAACCTTATTTACAATGGGGTTTAACTCTCTGCCTCCATTATTTGAGAACATGTTCCAGTACCCGTGGTTGGCCATTCATGGTGCTGGACTTAATACAGTTTTATTTTTTGGTAGTATCTCACAGACAGACTTTGTGAATAACCAAGAGGTAAACGTACTCAAAAGGTTAAATTACTCAAAAGTCTAAGGCCCTCATTACAACCCTGGCAGTAAATCCCGCTTACCGCCGTGCAGAAGACCGCCAACATACCGATGCAGCCGTGGAATTCCGCTACAGGTATTACGACCCACAGCTTGGAATCCGGCACAATACAGACACCCACACAAGTCCGCCACACCAACGGTCAGTGATAAACTGGTGATAACAAAACTGACACCGTCACGCCAATAAGAATACGCCCACACTATCACGACCCACGAATCAACGCAGCGGACTTTCAACCGCGATAAACCATTGGCATACACACAGCCACGCTCAAAATACACACACACTTACAAAACACAACCACATTGGACAATTCGAAATACACACACCTGATACACATACACACACCATACCCACAACACTATAAAACACACACCCACATTACCCACAAACCCTTACAACCAGAAATTTAAAGCAGGCCAGAGAGATACACTACCCTAAACAACAGCAGCATCCACAGACACACAGCACCATCACTTACACAACATCCACGCACCTCAAACAACACACACCAACACATCCCCTCACACATCACAACAGACACCACCTCACACATCACCCACACCACATCATGGCACCTCAACGACACCCCAGGTTCTCTGAGGAGGAGCTCAGGGTCATGGTGGAGGAAATTGTCCGGGTAGAGACACAGCTATTCGGATCACAGGTGCAGCAGACCTCCATTGCAAGGAAGATGGAGCTATGGCGCAGAATTGTCGACAGCATCCAAGAACACAGGATGACATCAGGAAGAGGTGGAACGACCTACGGGGGAAGGTGCTTTCCGTGGTCCCCAGACACCAGATTGCAGTACAGAGGACTGGCGGTGGACCCCCACCTCCTCCCCTACAACTAACAACATGGGAGGAGCAAGTCTTGGCAATTCTGCATCCTGAGGGCCTCGCAGGAGTAGCAGGAGGACTGGACTCTGGTAAGGCAAATCTTTACTACTTTATCCCCCACCCTACCTGCATGCCATCACATACCCCACCCTTACCCTCACACCCATCACCGCAACAACCCACAGATACCCCACCACCACAACCCACACATCCCAAAACCAAGCCCTGCATGTAACACCAATGCATGGACACCTCTCACCAAAGCATGTCCAGTACAGATACCCACACAGACCCCCAACCAACTATCACACAAGGACCAAGCCCAGAATGCAAGCACAGGAGTAGAGGGTCACTCACCCATTGCACACAATGGCACACACAGATGCAATAAATATGCTTTTACACCCCTACAGACCCCTAGCCAATATCACCGGACAGGAGGTGCCAGACATATCCAGTCCCCCCCACAGAAGAGGCCTACAGTGATGACAGCATCTCTGCACAACTGGATCAAGATGACCAGCCCGGCCCATCAGGGACCTCGGGACAGTCGGTTCCCCTGACACAGTCACAAGCCACCACAGAGCCTCCCCCCTGACGAAACACCAGCAGAGCACCCACCCTGCGGGCCCATCCCTCTGTCCCCAGGACACGTCAATCAGCAGTGTGTCCACCACTACAGGGAACCCAGGCAACCCCACTAACACAGGACGATCAGGGACCTGGGGGCAGTGGCAGTGGGCACACAGTTCAGGGGACAGAGGCATAGTACAAGAGGGAAGCTGGGAGGACTTCTGTGTGACAGGGGGAGGACAGGCCCAGGGAACCCACTCTCCACGAGGCCCTCTCCAACATCATGGGAGCTTACCATCATTCCCAGGAGACGATGGCAACGGTACTGGCCAAGTTTCAGGAAACCCAGCGGCTGCAGGAGGAACACTACCTTGGGATCAGGGAGGACTTGAAGTCCATTAACAACACCCTGGTCACCATTGCAGGGATGCTGCAAGACCTTGTCAACACCAGGAGGGACACAGTGGCACAACAAGGGGCCCCTGACACTAGCCTGGACGATGGACAGCCCTCCACCTCCGCTAGTGGACAGGAGGCACCGCCATAGGAACACGACAAGAGCACCCCACCCCCTGCAGAAGGAGAACCACCCTGCAAATGGTCCCTGAGATCCAGGAACAAGACAGAGAATATTGCCAAGACCCCGCCAGGAAATTAGACCCCCCTGAATGTCACCCTTCTGTCCCACTTTGTCACCCTGTCCATCCTTCAACTGCCGTTCCTCCACTTCCTATGCCCCTTTGGACAATGCACCTGTGAAACAAATAGACTGGACTCTGCCATGGACATACCTCCACCATCCCCCCAGCCCATTTTACAACCCCCTCCACTTATTAGCACAAAAATAAACACACTTCAATCACAAAACAATCTGGAGTCAGTCTGTGCTCTCACAAATGTGTAATTGCAATAACCATGGAATATAGCAATGTCAATTTAATTGTGCACATACCAATGTAACACAGCTGTAGGCCAGGAGGAAACATAGCAAAGGGCACAAAGTGGGAGCCACATCTGTGAAATGGAAAGGCAAAGTGACAAGTCAAGGTCCATACACTAAGTGAAAATGACAGACTTATGCTAGCTCAAACAATAGTATGAGATGTGGGAGGCAGTGACATCTTCTTACCTCTGTCTCACTGGAAGTATTGCATGATGATGTTGTTTCGGTTGTCGATATCCTCTTCTTCTGCCTCCTCTTCTTCACTGTCCACAGGCTCCACAGCTGCCACAAGACCACCATCTGGCCCATCCTCCTGCAGAAAAGGCACCTGCCGTCGCAAAGCCAGGTTGTGCAGCATACAGCAGGCCACGATGATCTGGCACACCTTCTTTGGTGAGTAGTATAGGGCACCACCTGTCATATGGAGGCACCGGAATCTGGCCTTCAGGAGGCCGAAGGTGCGTTCAATCACCCTCCGAGTTCGCCCATGTGCCTCATTGTAGCGTTCCTCTGCCCTTGTCCTGGGATTCCTCACTGGGGTCAGTAGCCATGACAGGCTGGGGTAACCAGAGTCACCTGCAAATATTGCGGGACAACTGCTAGACACAAACTAATGCGTAGGGACAACCCCAGACCCAGACAGCAAATGAAACTGTGTGGGGACTTTAGGCTCACCTATTAGCCACACACGGTGCCTCTGGAGTTGCCCCATCACATAAGGGATGCTGCTATTCCTCAAAATGTAAGCGTCATGCACTGAGCCAGGAAACTTGGCATTCACATGGGAGATGTACTGGTCTGCCAAACACACCATTTGCACATTCATCGAATGGTAGCTCTTCCGGTTTCTGTACACCTGTTCACTCCTGCGTGGGGCTACTAATGCCACATGTGTCCCATCAATGGCACCAATGATGTTGGGTATATGTCCCAGGGCATAGAAGTCACTTTCACTGTGGGCAAATCCTCCACCTGAGGGAACACGATGTAGCTGCACATTTGTTTCAGCAGGGCAGACAACACTCTGGACAACACGTTAGAGAACATTGGCTGGGACATCCCTGATGCAATGGCCACTGTTGTTTGAAAGGACCCACTTGCCAGGAAATGGAATACTGACAGGTCCTGCACTAGAGGGGGTATCCCTGTGGGATGGCGGATAGCTGACATCAGGTCTAGCTCTAACTGGACACACAGTTCCTGGATTGTTGCACGATCAAGTCTGTATGTGACTATGATGTGTCTCTCTTCCATTGTCGACAGGTCCACCAAGGGTCTGTACACTGGAGGATGCCGCCATCTCATCACCTGCCCCAGCAGACGTGCCCTATGGAGGAGAACAGTGACCAGAGAGTCAGCCAACACTGAGGTATCACAAAATGTAATTTGCTGAACATTTATTAACCCGCAATGTGCCTGTAACTGTGTGTATTCCAGGCCTAGATAGGTGTGATGCAGTTATTAATAATGCCATGTGGCCCCCCGAAATGGCGGCTGCCTGACCTGTAAGGTGGGACAAGGGGATATGAGGTAACTGCGCTGGCGTTGTACACCGTCGAGGTGGGACGGTCGAAGACCGGGGCGCAATTCAGCATTGGTTAACATTGGGTCCTATGGGTCCGAGGAGCCAATTACGATGTAAGCCGGCAGAAGCGACGATGGCTCATGTGCCTGGGGAAAGGGCCCCTGCCTTTACTTCGGAGGAGTTGGAAAAACTAGTGGATGGGGTCCTCCCCCAGTACACGCAACTGTACGGTCCTCCAGACAAACAGATGAGTACACTGTGAGCATGCTGAATGGGCAATGCCTGCTTTGAGTGGTGTGGCTGGAAGTAACATGGGAGGGGGCTGAGGCCTACATGTGCGGATGCTGAGTGTATCTGCGTCATGGCATGGGTGGGAACTAGTGGGCAATGAGTATGACGGTCCGGCCGGGTGAGTAATGTCCTTTCCCCCTGTACCATTCCTCTAGGTCAGCGCCCACCAGAAGAAGGCTATTTGGCGTGCCATCGCCAAGGACATCCGGCCCCGGAGGTCTACCACAGACTGAGCACCCACTGCCGTAAAAGATGGAAGGACCTGCGCCGCTGGAGCAAGAAGACGGTGGAGGTCCAGCTGGGATGGCCTCCCAACGTATGACCCCCCTGATGTTCAGGATCCTGGCGGTGGCCTATCCGGAGTTGGATGAGCGCTTGAGGGCATCACAGCAGCCACAAGGGGGTGAGTACACTCTCCTTCAGCTGACTCTGCGCGCATTACGAGGTGTCTGGCGGGGGAGGTGGGCAGTAGGTTCCCCTAGGCCAGGGCGATCTTGGTAGGCAAGGTCCCTTGTGAGACAGGCTATGTGGCACCCCAACCCCACTAGTGTTAAGACCCATCTCCACCTAGTCAGACTCCTGTGACTTCCAGGTGTTCAGCAATTGGGCTTAGGCCTCGTACCCCATGGCCATGGGAAAAATCTAGGAACTATAAGTGCATGGCATAGTGCAGAGGGTTGCGCACTGTCTGTTGTGTCCGCCAACGGTAGTGGTGTTGCTTGCACTGAACATGTCTTTCTTCTGTCTTCCCCCCACACATTTTGTGGTCTCCCTGTTCTTGTGTGCAATAGCATCATCAGGCGGAGGAGCATTGGCACCGGAGCAGGAAGGAGCTGCATCCCACTTGACCCTTGAGGGTGAAGCTACGGAGTCTGAAGCCACCAGTGGGACGGAGGGCAAGGGGAGCTCCACGACGGGGATAGGAGCAGAGACCAGCGACAGCGACTCCTCCTCTGATGGGAGCTCCCTTGTGGTGGCAGACCCCTCTTTGTCCCACGCATCAACAGGTACAGCCGTCACCCCCCCACCAGCACCGCCCTCCCAGCAGCCCCTCAGCGTCTGTACCGCTCACCCAAGAGGGTAGGCATCTCCTTCGCCCCAGGCACCTCAGGCCCTGCCCAAGTCAGCACTGCTGCCCTCAGTGAGGAGGCTATTGACCTCCTGAGATCCCTCACTGTTGGGCAGTCTACCATTGTGAATGCCAACAAACAAATGCATACCTGGAGGGAATTCATTCTGGCCAGGCAACCCAACAGAGAGCATTTCAGGCTCTGGCCTCAGCACTGATGGCAGCCATTGTCCCTGTGTCCAGCCTCCATCCTCCAACCTCCTCCACCCAGACCCAATCCCCTGTACCTCTGCCCATCCCAAGCACACCATCAGACCAGCATGCACACACATCAACACACAAGAGTGGCTCAGGCAAAAATAAGCACCACACATCCCACAGTCACTCACGCAAGCACCAAACCCATGCACACATACCAACATCCACTTCCTCCACTGTGTCCCCCTCCTCCACATCTCCCTCCTCCCTCCCAGTCTCGTCTCCACTCACACCTGCATGCACTACATCCTTAGCCACTACCTCCATCACCAGCACGCCCATCACCACACCGCTCACGTGCAATCACCATCCCCACTACCATTCACACAACCCCAGTGTCCTCTACCAGTGTGTCTGTGAGCCCTCCTCCCAAAGTACACAAACACAGGCACACACACACCCAACAGCCATCCACCTCACAACAGCCTCCAGCCCATGCACCTTCACCCAAATTCAGCAGACGTACACCTCCTACAACCATTACCTCTTCCTCCACTCCCAACCTCCTCCATCTACCCATCCCAATGTGTCTAAAAAACTTTTCCTGGCAAACCTTGACCTCTTCCCTTCACCTCACCCCCGTCCTTCCCCTAGGGCCAGGCTTTCCAGGTCCCAGCCCAGCACCTCAGCCACCACATCCCCAGGCACAGTGGTGCCAGCAACTACGGGGTCATGGAGTGCGCCACCCATAAGGGCTGCCAGTGTGCCACATAGTGAGGGCAAGGACATTCCACCACCTGCCAAGGTGAAAAAGGTGCCCACATCCCAGAGGGAGAAGCCGAAACTACCAGCCACCAAGGGCTCAGCAAAAACGAACGGGAATAGTGGCAAGACAACTGCGCCACCATCAAAGGTGGGGAAGGGCCAAAAACAGACGGGCAGGTCAGGAGAGGGCATGGTGGCACCGACTGAGGGACCAGTGCAACACCTTCTGTCCACGTCCACGCCAACCTGTACGGCGGCGAACACCGCGAACTGCACCGCGAGCTGCACCGCCACCTGCACCACCACCGGCACGTCTACAGCCGCTGCAACAGTCCCCAGCCTCTTCTCCAGTGGGCAGCCTTCCGAGGCTGCAGGAGACATCTGCTTTCTCCCTCAGCAGGTGCTGAACCATGCACCGTTGCCAGCCTTGCCGCCACAGATCCCGCCGCCAGCACCGCCACCACAGACACCGCCGCAAGAACCTCTGCCACAAACACCGTCGCAAGCACCACCGTAAGCACCGCCAGCGGCCCCGGCGACGTCCTCCGACAGTGGCACCACCGCTGACATGCCTACCATCCCCAGTGGTCAGTCGTCCGAGGCTGGAGGAGAGTTCCAGGACCCTGGGCAGCTTCCATGATGCATTACTGTCATCACTGTTGGCACCTGCAGGTAGAAGGCGAAGCAGCAGCAGTGTGGGGTATGTCGCTGCCTCCATGGCGTATCATGCTACCTGTACCTCGCCAATGTCGTGGCACGCACACCCAGGTGAGGGAATTGTACAGGCCACACTGCACATGGAGCACTCTGGGCACCATGCCCCCTCGAGAACCAGTGGAGTATGACTTCCACTACCTCAGTCCTTGGCAGGATGAAGCACTCTGGGCACCATGCCCCCTCCAGAACTAGTGGAGTATGACATCCACTACCTCAGTCCTTGGCAGGATGAAGCACTCTGGACACCATGCCCCCTCCAGAACCAGTGGAGACTGTTATCCACTTGAGAGACTGTGGCTTTGCACTCCCCAGGATAAAGCAGTGGGCAAACCACCCACTTGAGAGACTTGAGAGACTGTGGCTTTGCACTCCCTAGGATACAGCAGTGGGCAAACCACCCACTTGAGAAACTTGAGAGACTGTGGCTTTGCACTCCCCAGGATAAAGCAGTGGGCAAACCACCCACTTGAGAAACTTGAGAGACTGTGGCTTTGCACTCCCCAGGATAAAGCAGTGGGCAAACCATCCACGGAGAGACTTGAGAGACTGTGACTTTGCACCCCCCAGGATAAAGCAGTGGGCAAACCACCCACTGTAGAGACTTGAGAGACTGTGCCTTTGCACTACCCAGGATAAAGCAGTGGGCAAACCACCCACTGGATAAACTTGAGAGACTGTGGCTTTGCACTCCACAGGATACAGCAATGGGCATGGAGCCCCCTCGTGCAGCAGTGGCGTCGTGCATTCATCTGGCTGAGGTGCCCCACCGCCCCCTCCCCCTGAGGTGCCTGTTTCATTTCGATCTGATGCCCCTGCAGTGTTCTCTCCGTTTCCAGTCAGGTATCTAGTGTGGGCTTTGCCCATGCATTTTGGGCCCAGTGGTCCACGGACAATGATTGGTGCACTATCCAGACTTGTGTAGTTGGTGTACATAATTGTATTTACTGGATTTTGAACTTTGATAATGAGCTTTCACATGATTACATTCATTCAAATCATTTCCCTTTGTCCTTGCGTTCTTTCAGGGGCTGGGGGGTGGGGTGTATATGTAATGCTGCTGCATGTAATTGTGTGTATGGTGTTGTGGGTGAGGGTGGGGGTGTTTTGTGTTGCGTGTGTGTGTCACTCTCTTTTCCCTCCCCCTTCCCCTGTGTTGTAGGTGCAGTGCTCACCGTGGTCGTCGCCGCCATCTTTGGTGCTCCTGATAGAAGAGAAGGAAGACCAGCATCGGCAGTATCTGCAATACGGGCTCCATGGCGTCCTGGTTCCGCGTGGGGTGTGGAGAGGTGAGTGTTTTCCCTTCTGTATACTGTTTCCACCGTGTTTTTGTTCGCGTTGGTTCCGCCCCGGAAAAGGTGGCGGATAGGCCTGTTGTGATACGGTGGGCAGTACTTTGTCTTCCGCCTGTCTGTTGGCGGTTACCGCCGCGGTGTTTGTTTCTACCGCCGTGGCAGTCGGAGTGTTAAAGTGGCTGTCTATGTTGGCGGTCTCACCATGGTCATGATTCCATTTTTTTTCCCGCCGGACTGTTTGCAGTATTACTGGCGCTTGAACACCGACCGCCAGGGTTGTATTGAGGGCCTAAGTTACCTTTGTGAAACAGGCCCACAGTGAGATCAACAAGGAGACTTCTAGCTTGGCTGGTCAAGACAGATAAGACACATTCATCAATAGCAATAAACGTAAGGGCACAATAGCATGTGCACAAGCAGAAACTAATGACACATTCCTGGACTTTTTCTTCACTTTCTACGAGCAAGACACAACATACCCAATAGAGTAACAAAGAGACCATGTACAAGGGGCACGCTTGCAGAAGCAGACACCTGAGCAGGCTTTGCAGCTGGATGCACCCTTTTGTTGGTGAAATCAAGATGGAAATAAAAGATCTGACTGAGTGTGAAACGCTGAGAAGTGATAGCGCCCCAGATTAATTTTATGCCACTTGTTCAGAAATACTTCCTCCCTACCTATGGAAAGGCATCAGGCAGCTACAGAGGAAAGGTCAGCAAAACCCATTGCGAAAGAAGCAATACAAATGGAAGCTGCCTCATGTCATTGTCTGTGTTGTACCATGATTGCAAAATGCTAGGTAAAGTGTTGGCAACCAGGATAATGTGCATCCTTCTGGTGCTGATTCATCCCGATCAATCTGGCTTCATACCTGGTAGAAATACATTGCCAAACATGTAACGACTGTTGCTTATCTTGGACAATTCCTTATTCTAGGCAGTGCTGGCAGCGGTAGCCACCTTAGATATGGAAAAAACTTTTTTTTTTACACTATGGACTGGGGAAACCAATTTGTTGTATTGAATGGGTTGAACTTTTGACACAAAATTAAAACTTGTATAAGACTACTTTATTAACACCTGAGAGCCCGGGAGAACAGCGTTAGGATCATCTCTAAGTCCTGGTGGGGGCAGAAGCGAACTAGACAGGGAGGACGTCTGTTTGCCTTAGTGCTGGAACCAATGGCAGTGATGGCTATGAAGGAGGAACAAGTGGGATAAATCGGATCATGTGAACATTCCCAGATGCAGGTGCAAATTTAGGGCCACTGCTAGATCTTTACAAGAAATAAAATTATAAGTACATTTTTAATATTACTTATAGTTATTCAAATAATGAAAATAGTAGATTTTCTAGCGTGTTGCTTGGTAGAAAGTTACACTCTGCAAGTTAAATCTGTTATAGTCTAAAAAAAAGTCAGGATACCCTTGTGGGTGACAGTAGTGAGAATTCGCCCATTGCCCTTTTCAAAATGGTTGCTAATGCTCTTGGTAGTGCTTTTTGCCCTTGCTGAAGCAGATGTCTTAATTAGAAATTATTAATGAGTGTTTACGTAGTTTGAATAATGACTTATGTAGGAAAATGAATAACGTAGAAAATTAATGTGCACGTTTGAAAATGTGACCTCGAAGAATGTCCTCCAGTGTTCACGAAATGTATTAAATAATTATTAATTCATATAAAGTATTGAAAAATGTATGCTGAAGATCTTGTTACACAGACATTGAGAGACAGACCACCCCCGAATGTGCTGCATGACGATAGTCTGAGTACTAGTGTCGACGGAACAGCCCCAGCACAGGAGATGTAAACAGTGAGCGCAGTGCAGGTTAATACTATCCAGACATTATTCTAATGAGACTACTGGATTTTGAGTAGCAAGATCATCCACGGTGTGGGAGACTGAGTCCGACCCACGGTGGGTGACACTTGTTGCTCCAAATCCAGGCTTTGCTCCGGCTAACTAGCAGTGCCTCATCTCTACCAGAAGATAGGGATGATTAGGCAGCCGAGCGCATGACATATTAGGCTTTTCAGGTCACATCCGGTTCTCTCATTCACAATACAGTCCCATACATAAATGACAGACAGAAGCAGTATATGTTTCAATGATTGGTTTAATAAAACAACTGCATCTTAGATAGCAAAGCGTGAGCTGCAATAACCAAGACGACACAACATGACAGTATTAAAAGGGTGACGAGAAGAGTAAAGCATAGGAATAACGCTATCATATTGTCACTATGATCGATGGATTATTTCCTATCTAAGTCATAATCTGAGCACAGCATGTTAAGCTCTAATTCTTCCTTTCAGGTTCCCCTGGGAGGTCATCAACCCACATACCTGAGCAAAGGTCTGTAGTCTGCATTAGCATCTGTAGCGAAGCATTCAGCATTCAGCAATCAGCATACAGTTGTGGTTCCCTGGCTGGAATCTCCCTCTTAACGTGTAATGGGACTAGGAAGTGTTTTTATAATAACACAGCTGAAGTTCTAAGAAAATGTCCCTACGTAAGGATGTGTATTTTCTACGAATGTTGGAGACTAAACTTCTTCCACGTTCACCAGAAATGTACCAAACTGTAGCCTTGAATGAAGCACAGAGTGATCAAGTATGTCTTGTTTGAGAACACAGTGCTGAACTAAGCAAAAGCAGTTAGATAGATTAAAATAAAACAAGACCGTAAAACTGGTTATTGTAAAAATAACAATGCAAAGCCGAATAAAATATATCTAGGTTAAAGTGCACAGCGGCCTAGTGTGTTAAACTAACGTGCATGGAGCTATTTCTAAAATGACTACACAACAACAGGGCGTGGTGCAAGGACCTAATGTGTTGACTACTCCAGTAGTTAAGGCACAGAAGCATCTACCACAAATAAGGAGAATCTACCCTGATGTGCCTGTCTTAGAGACGACTTCGAACTTAGTGGTACCTACGGAGCAAGTGGTTCCAAGACCACTGTTGGTTCAGACTGAGCCGACTCCGATTTTGTTACCTCAGGTACAGTCGCAGGGGATCCGAGATTTACACCAATGACAGGGACACAGTCAGACTTGATACCAGTCATGAATCAGAGCATGGAGTTATTCTCCCACAGTGTTCAGGTGCTAGAGCAGCCCCAGATACAATATCGCTGCTGATTACTGTTGGTCCAGTGGTACCAATTTTTGCACAGAAGAAACCAAGCGTGAGTGGACAAGGAGAGATGTCCCAGAGTCTAGTGAGGAGGGGACCAGATGAGCAGGTGCAGGTAATATCATCCATGGGTCAGACCTTTGATGGGTTGAGGTCATTGTTAGATCTCAGTCCACTCGTTGCAGTTCAAGATGCTGTGAATAGACCTACTGCAGGTCAGAGCTTGAAGCTATTAACACCACAAACATCGAGTGCTGTGGTACAACAGGTTCCACCGATGAACATGAGTAACATTTCATTACAGGGACTGACAGCTCAACAGTTGACTGAATGGCTAGACAAGCTGAATACCCCACTGGATACTTCTAAGGGAGAAGAGCAGATAAACTGTGTCAGATTGAGCATGGAAGCAGGTGAACTGGTTGCTGGAACAATGGGGGTGAAGAGATTAGAATCCTACAGAGAGGCACAGTTAAGATACTTATGCCGAAAAATTACACGAGAGGTGAGCAAGGTACATCAAAGATTAGCAGACTTGGCAGAGAAGCATGGTGGAGAAATTGAGAAAACGAACATTTGAAGAGAAGCAACAGATTAGATTTTGAGGCAAATGATTTTGAACACATGAGGTGTGCTGGAATGAAGGCGCACCTTAAGGAATTATTGCAGAGTGCTCAGGTTTGGGGAGCATTAGAAAAGTGGGAAGGCAGAGGGGTAAAGAAAAGAGACAAAAATAAAAGAGATTCTCTAGAAGTGACTGAAATTGTACAACAGGACAAGGATCCAGTAAAGATTTTACCAATGAGAGAAATTCCAGGGGGAATTTTTTTTCATGTCCCCTGGAGTAGGAGTGATATTCTGTCATTTGCAAACGATTATCCAAAGCTGAGGGAAAAGCTAGTAGAGCGGTACCAGCAGACGGACAGATTTGTGAAGCTCTCGAACTGCCTGTGGGAAGACTTAAATACCTTACTGGAAATAGTGGTTCCAGCTGATTTGTGGTTTGAATGTAAAAGAGCTGTAAATTGGCCGACAAGTGAGCCAAAGAGAGACAAGAATACAGGTGCACCATCTCCTGAGGTAATAAAATATTACTATAAAGTGATAGAGTTCCTGAAAATGAGGATTTCACCCAAGAATATTGATTGGCAGAGGGTTGGCAGGACAGTGCAGGAGATAAAGGAGTTGATACATGTGTACTTTGAGAGATTTTTGTAGGCGTTCAAGGAGTATAGTGGCAAGGAAGCGATCGAGCCGAAGGACATGCTGCATTTTGTGTTCAGGTTCATGGAAGGGCTGAGACCTGAAATAGGTCAGATGATTAGGAGTCATTTGATTTGCTGGCAGGCAAAGCCGATTGATGAGATGTTGCAAGATGCGAAACACTGCAGTGACAAGATTGAGTTGAAGCAGAAAAAGTTCAAAGAGAAGGCGATGGTGATGCAGATTAAGGCAGCTCAAACAGCAGTGCAGGGGACTTTTGCACAACAGATGCCGCAACAGCAGGGAAATTTCATGTTTCAGCCTCAGATGAGAGGTAGAGGCCGCAGAGGCAAAATGAGCCGTGCTCCGGATTTGAATACTGTGGTGGTACAGAATGATGTGCAGGGAATGAAGAAGCTATTACCGTGTCACATTTGCAGAGCCGTGGGACACTGGAAGAGGGAGTGTCCGATGATGGTGTAGGAGGGTGTTGTTCAGCAAAATAACGTTGTCAGTACATTTCAGAATGTGAGAGGACCAAGGTTAAGGGGTCCTAATCCAAATTTCCAGAATAATGTGAATCAAATGCAAACTTTCCAGCCGATGCAGCAGGTGCAAATGCCCTGTGCACAAGTGTCACAGTTGCAGCCAATGCAGCAGCAGCTTCCCATGGTATCTAGACAGCAAATGCAGACACCTCAGTCCCCGATGGAACAGCAACAGATGAATCTTTAGACAGAAGTAGTAACGCAGTGCACCAATTCCCGTAACACAGTGAGAATGGAATAAGTGGTGACTGGATGAGTGATAGTTCGGATGAGGAGCCATGTGTGCTTGCGACTTCTCTAGAGGTAGAACAGAGAGGACCCTATGTGAGGGGAAAGGTTATGGATCACAGAGTCTCATTTCTGGTAGACACAGGAGCTACACGCTCTACGGTGAGAAGTGCAGAAGTTCCGAATTTGCCCCTTTCAGGTCGAACAGCTCAAGTTGTGGGAGTAGCAAATCAGTATTTGACGAACCCGATTACAGATCCAGTGCAAGTTGAAATTGGAAATTTTCAGGGACTGCATAAGTTCGTAGTCTGTGATTCAAGTCCGGTATCCCTACTGGGAAGGGAATTGCTGTGTAAGACAAGGTGTCTGATTACTTGTTCGAATGATGGAATCGAGATCCAGACAAATAGTGATGATGAGGAAGATCCAGCCCCAGAACCTGAGGCCGATATTTGTACTTTTTAGCACCGCATTTGTGTCATTTTTTGATGCAAAAGCAGCGCAAAGTTCCAAAATACAATTGTATTTTGTATGTTTGCACCAATTTTGTGTCAATAAACGATGCAAATGCAGCGCTAAAAAAGTATAAATATGGGCCTGAGTGTGAAACTACAAATGAGGAGTACCCCTTGATTGAGTTTTTCCCGATGTTCACAGTGAGAGAGCTTCATTCTGATTTGCAAGGAACTGTTCAAGAAAACGTGTGGGATTTGACAGGGAAAGAAGTGGGATTGATCAAAGGAGTGGAGCAATTAAAGTTACTTTGAAGCCGAATGCAGTGTTTCTGCAGCTTCCACAGTATAATATGACACAAGATGTCCTTATGAAAGTGGCTCAGATAATTGCAGATTTTGTGAAGCAGGGAGTTTTGAAGGAGGTGTTGAGCAGCCCATGTAATTCACTGATAATGGGTTTGAAGAAGCCAAGTGGGAAGGTCCAAATTGTTCAGGATTTGAGAAAAATAAATGACATAGGGGGTCATTTCAACCCTGGCGGTACAGGACCGCCAGGGCTGAAATGACGGAAGCACTGCCAACAGGCTGGCGGTGCTTCCAGGGTAATTACGACCGAGGCGGAAGCGCCGCTGTCGCACCGCCGGGGCAGGCAGTTTCCTGCCACAATGGCCCCGGCGGTAGTAATCCACCAGGGCAGCGCTGCCCAGGGGATCACGAGTCCCCCTACCGCCAGCCTTTTTCTGGCGGTTTGAACCGCCAGGAAAAGGCTGGCGGTACGGGGAGTTGCTGGGCCCCTGGGGGCCCCTGCACTTCCCCTGACAGGGCCCCATGCGGCTTTTCACTGTCTGCTCTGCAGACAGTGAAAAGCACGACGGGTGCAACTGCACCCGTCGCCCGGCCGCAACACCGCCGGCTCCATTTGGAGCCGGCTCCCATGTTGCGGCCCACATACCCGCCGGCCCAGCTGGGATGTCATAATGGGCACCGCGGGAGTGCGGCCGTATTGGCGGCCGCACGACGGTTACAACTTGGCGGGCGGCGGTTGCCCCCGCCAATGTTGTAATGAGGCCCATAGTCATTAAATGCTGTCCCGTAGTGCCCAATCCAGCTGTATAATGTTCCAGATTCCATGTGATGCACAGTCATTCACAGTGTTTGATTTGTCACAAGCGTTCTTTTCTGTGCCTCTTCATGAGGATAGTCAATTTCTCTTCAATTCAAATTCTTAGATAGAGTTTACTGCTGGTGCAGACTTCCTCAAGGGTACATGGAGTCACCTTCCTTGTTTAATCAGATCTTGAAAAATAATTTGGAGTCATTAGAATTGCCTTTCCAATCGACTCTGGTGCAATACATTGATGACTTATTGATTGCATCAAAGACAAGGGACAAGTGTAAGTACAACTCGATTGCCCTGTTGAATCATTTGGAAAAGTATGGTTATAAAGCGTCACCATTGAAGTTGCAGTACTGTCAGAAGGTAATGAAGTATTTGGATCACCAGATTGATAAAGGGTCAAGGAAAATATCCAGAGAGAGGATTACAATGATACTGCAAATAAATCCCCCAACTTCACAGAGAGATGTTAGGATGTTTCATGGAATGGTGGGCTATTGTCGCCAATGGATTCTGAATTTTTCAGAAATCTCAAAACCTTTGCAGAGGCTGACTCATAAAGATGTCACAGATCCCATAGGGCTAGATCAGGATCAGACGAAAGTGTTCACTGAGTTGAGAAAGCGTTTGTGAAGGGCTCCAGCGTTGGGTATGCCTGACCACACAAAGCCATTCACATTGTTTTGTCATGAGCGTGATGCTTGATCATTGTCTGTCTTACCGCTGGTCCATGAGGTGTTCATCTCACAGTAGCATATTTTTCAGATACTTTGGAGCCAGTTGCAGCAGCCTTACCAGGTTGTTTGCGTGCAGTTGCCGCAGTCGGTCAGTTTTTCACAATGTGAAGGAGTAGTGATGGGATATTCCCTGACTGTAATGGTCCCTCACTCGAATGAGATTTTACTGACGAGGACGAAAACCCAATACTTAACTGGTACTAGGTTGACTAGATATGAGACGAGTATTTTGGGGGCTCCAAATGTGACACTGAAAAGATGTACAGTGCTGAACCCGGCAACTTTACTTCCAAGTGACACTACTGAAATTGAGAAAGAGGAAGATGTTGAACATGATTGTTTTGAAGTAACTGAATTGTGCACAAAACTGATACCTGCCATTAGAGATACCCGATTGGAAAAGAATGACCAAATTATCTTTGTTGATGGTTCTTGTCTGAGAGACAGCACAGGGACACTGAGCAGGATTTGCAGTGTGTACAATTACAGGTACCTTAGAAGCTTCCTGGCTTCGAGGAGTGTACTCTGCTTAGGTAGCGGAATTGGTCGCTCTTACTAGGGCGTGCCATGTTTCTGCTCAATTGAGAGTCACCATCTACACAGATAGCAAATACGGATTCGGAATAGTTCATGATTTTGGTCAATTGTGGTCGCAGAGAGGTTTTCTGACCTCTACTGGATCACCAGTGAGAATTGGTGAGAGAATAAAGGAGTTGTTATATGCGTTTCAACTCCCTGAAGAAATTGCTGTGGTGAATTGCAGTGCACATCTAAAGTCACATGACTACGTGTCACTAGGGAATGGAAATGTGGATCAAGTCGCAAGGTTTTGTGCACTGAACTGTATATCGTTCAAGGACAAGTGGAAATTGTTACCTGAAAAGGATGCAACATGTACATGCTTTGCATTAAAAGTAGTTGACACTTTAGAAGAGTTAAAAACTTTGCAGAGTAATGTCGACAAGGAAGAGAAACGGTCATGGAGCAAAAGGAAATGTGTTCAAAGACAGGATGAGTTGTGGGTATCTGAGGAGGGTCAGATGGTTTTGCTAAATAGCCTGTTGTCTCAGATGGCGAGGTACTATCATGGTCAGGCACACATTGAGAGGGATGCCATGGTATGTTTGTTCAAAATTGACTGGTTTAACCCCAAGTTTAGGCAGGCAGCTGAAGCAGTATGCCATCGCTCTGTCATTTGTCAGCAATTAAATGCCGGTAAAGGGACAGTGGTTAATTTGAGCCACATTGGAAGAGCAGGAGGTCCATTCAGCAGAATGCAATTGGATTTCATTGAGATGCCTGCATGTGGAGGTTTGAGATATGTGTTGGTGATTGTGTGCATCTTTAGTCATTGGATTGAAGCATACCCTACATGGAGAAATGATAGTCTCACTGTAGCAAAATTGTTGTTTAGGGAACTGATACCACGTTTTGGATTTCCGATCTCAATGGAATCAAATAGGGGAAAGCACTTAAATAACAAAGTGATTAAACTGTTGTGTGCAGCATTGAACATTGAACAGAAGTTGCATTGTAGTTACCACTCTGAAGCATCAGGACTAGTGGAGCAGATGAATGGTACCTTGAAGTCACAATTTGCAAAAATGTGTGCAGCTATGGATCTGAAATGGCCTGATGCATTGCCTTTGGTGCTGCTGTCAATGAGAAACACACCTGACAGGAAGACATGGGCAGAGCAATGAGGTTGCCAGCAGGTCCAGCCAATGCACTTAGTCAACATTATAGATGATATTGTGTTGGATTACTGCAAGGGTCTGGCTGATGTAGTCCGTTCTTTCTCTCAGCAGCTGGAGGCCACCACACTGCCACCGATCCTTGATCCAGGGCACAAACTGAGAGCTGGTGACTGAGTTGCTGTCTGGAAATATGTGCGCAAGACATGTTTGGAGCCTCATTGGAAGGGACCGTATCAAGTGATTTTAACGACGACAGCTGTGAAGTGTGCTAGGATCCCGAATTGGATTCAGGCGAGTCACACAAAGAAAGTGGCATGTCCACTGGATCATGAAGAAGCATTGTTGAGAGTACCAACAACTGTGGGACAAATTACAGCACCTGAACAGGAAAAGGAGCAAGGAGGAGCTGAAGCTGAGTCTGAGCTAATTGAAGATGGCTCTATCACTCCTGTGAGAGACGAAGGTGAAAATCTCCTGGAGGGTGCTGAGGAACCTATTGCAACTGAACCAACATGACGGCCTAGTACCAAGGGAGCTCTGAGGGACGATTCCGAAAGACAAACAGACCAAGTGCCAGACCAAGAAGGGGAAGGAGTTGAGGTGGATCAAAGTCAAAGTGATCTGGCTCCTCCTGAACCGGTTGCAGGTCCATTAAGAGATAACACCACAGAGAAAGAAAGGGATTCAAGTTCAATCCTGAAGAGAATATTAACAAAAGGTACAAAAAAAGGAGATAAGTGGCCGAATTCACAAGTGGAGAAAAGGAAAGAGGTGATAGTTGAACCAACAATAGAAGAAGAAGTAGATACTACGACAAAAGAAGAGGAGAGTTGAATGGTGATCGAAAGCTAAAAAGAAAGAGAATAGCAAGTCGAAGATACGTAGGTCCTGAATGGGTGTATGCAACTACAAACGAATGGCAAGAAGAGTTTATGTCTTTTTGTTTTGATAGGAAATTCCAAGTCAATATTTTGAGGTGACCTGAAGGAGATCAATGAACTGAACTGTTGAAACACTCTGAGAAATATTTTTGAGAAAGAGACTGATGAAAGTAACTGGAAAATACATTGATAACCGATTTGACATTTGAAACCTGATTTTGACAAGCTGCTAACCGATTTTGACAAGGAGAAGGGTTCCTGGAAGTGAAACTGAACTGCTGAAAGAAGAATTGTTTATTTTTGCTGCAAGTTTTCCAAGTTACTTCTGCTTTCTGATTCTTTACAGATTATGGCTGATGTAGATAAGCAAATTAGGGATGCTATGTGCTGTAAATATATCAGCATTGGTTTGGCAATTACGTGTGGGATTTTGTTTATGGTGTTGGTATGTCTGTTCTTGATGCGAAAGGAGCCAACCATACTTCTGCTTTTGAGACTACTACACTAATAGCTAAGTTACATGAGAAATATTTGCATGACTTTACTAATAATCAAGGAGAACTTTGTTCTAATGTTTTCTATCGCTTGTAGAGTGAGTATGTTGAGACAATGGATGCAAAGGATTGTCTTGTGTGTACTCAGATTCCTTCATCAGTCGAGGAAGGAGTCACTTATCACAGTCTTCCACTAACATACGGAATAAGTTGTAGTCTGTTACTAACAAGGTTCTATAATCAAGAGTATATTCAGTATTTTTACTCTAAACATGATGTCGTGTTTTCATTTGTTCCTATTATTAGGTATTTGAGTAGAGTAGCTAAGGATAATGACATAGGCCCTCATTATGACATTGGCGGTAAGTACTGCTTACTGCCATGTTGACTGCTGCCAACATACCGCCGCCGCAGTGGATTACCGCCACCCATATTATGACCCACACATAGCAATCCGTCACTATACAGCCACCCACACAAGTCTGCCAGCCCAAAGGTCAGTGATAAACTGTCGGTAGCAAATCCCACACAGTTACGCCAACAGAACTACGCCCACAGCATTATGACCCACGAATCACAGAGGCGGACATTCAATGGCGCTAAACCATTGGCGGTACATACCGCTGATCTCAGAATACACACACACATACAAAACAACATCACATTGGACAATTCAAACTACACACGCCTGACACACATACACACACTCCACACCCACACAAATATAAAACACACAACCACATTACCCACAACCCCTTATGACTACAAACAAGTGCCACAAGAGAAATAGCAAGACCACAGACACAGACCATCATCACCTATACACCATCCACACACCCTAAATCACACACCCCAACACAGCACCCACACACCCTCACCCACACCACTCACAATACACCCATGGCACCGCAATGACACCACAGGTTCTATGAGGAGGAGCTAAGGGTCATGGTGGAGGAAATCATCCGGGTACAGCCACAGCTATTCGGATCACAGGTGCAGCAGACGTCCATTGCTAGGAAGATGGAGCTATGGCGGAGAATCGTGGACAGGGTCAACGCCATGAGAGAGCACCCCAGAACAAGGGATGACATCAGGAAGAGGTGGAATGACCTACGGGGAAAGGTGCGTTCCACAGCAGCAAGACACCAAATAGCTGTACAGAGGACTGGCAGTGGGCCCCAACCTCCTCCCCCACAACTAACAACATGGGAGGAGCAAGTCTTGGCAATCATGCATCCTGAGGGCCTGGCAGGAGTAGGAGGAGGACTGGACTCTGGTAAGTCAACTCTTTACTACTTTCACCCCCCCTACCTGCATGCCATCACAAACCCCCACCCTTACTACCATCACATCACCACCTCCCACATACCCCACCATCACAACCCACTCATCCCAATACCAAGCCCTGCACGTAACACCAATGCACGGGCCCCCATCACAGACATGCATGGACACCCATCACTAAAGCATGCACATTAAAGAGAATTGCCTAGCCCTCAAAATAACTACTCACACAAGGCAAAGCTGCCTGGGCACTAACAACCATACAGGGCAACACACCCATGTACAGGATGACACACACAGAAACAACAACACTGCATTTACATCCCAATAGGCCCCCCCACCCAACGTCACTGGAGAGGGGGTGCCAGCAAGTTCCAGTCCACTCCCAGAAGAGTCCCACAGTGATGACAGCATCTCTGGACGCCTGGATCTGGATTACCAACCTAGCCCATCAGGGATCTCCAGACAGTCGGTAACCCAGGCACAGTCCCATACCACCACAGAGCCTCCCCCCTCAGGAAACACCAGCAGAGCATCCACCCAGTGGGCCCATACCTCTGTCCCCAGGACACGTCAATCAGCAGTATGTCCACCACTACAGGGACCCCAGGCCACCCCACAAACACAGGACAATCAGGGACCTGGGGCCAGTGGCAGTGGCACATGGTTCAGGGGACAGAGGCACAGGACAACAGGGAAGCTGGGAGGACTGCTGTGCGACAGGGGGAGGATAGGCCCAGGGAACCGACTCTCCAGGAGGCACTCACCAACATCCTGGGAGCATGCCACCATTCCCAAGAGACGATGGGCCAGATACTGGACAAGTTGCAGGAGACCCAGCAGCTGCAGGAGGGACAGTACCTGGGGATCAGGGAGGACTTGAAGGACATCAACACCACCCTGGTCTCCATTGCAGGGATGCTGGCAGACATGGCCATCACCACAAGGGAGGCAGTGGCACACCACCGGGCCCCTGACACTAGCCAAACCGATGAACAGCCTTCCACCTCCACCGCCGCTAGTGGACAGGAGGCCCTGCCACAGGAACAACAGGCCACCAGCACCCTACCACCTACAGAAGGAGAACCACCCCCGGAAACGGTCCCTGCGATCCAGGCAGAGGCCAGAGAACATTGCCAAGGCCCGCCAGGAAATAAGACTCTCCTGAATGTCACTCTTGTGTCCCACTCTGTTACCCTGTCCACCTTGAACTGCCATTGCTCCCCTTCCTATGCCCCCTTGGATAATGCACCTGTGATACAAATAGACTGGACACTAACCTGGACATTCCTCCATCATCACCCCTGCCCATTGCACACCCCCCCTCTAATCATTAGCACTTAAATAAACACCATTTGAATAAATACAAGTATGGAGTTTGTCAAATCATTTAACCATGTGTTCATTTAACAAGCTTCAACACTTCAATATAACTGTACATTAATGTATACATAGGAATGACCTGTAGTTGGCTTCAGTCAACACACCAGGAGCGATAGTGGGGCACAAAGATCTGAAAATAGAGATGCCAAAGGGTGCAGTAAGTGGCCATAGAAGTTGGAAAATCAGCCTGCAAGTGACAATGCCAAACACAAATCTGTCAATGTAAAGTGTAATTACAGTGTCTTACCTGTGTGTCATTGGAAGTACTCTCATATTATTGCACTTCTGTTGTCCTCATCCTCATCCTCTGACTCCTCATCTTCACTGTCCACAGGGTCCACTGCTGCCACATGACCATCTCCAGCCTCATCCTCCTGCAGAAAAGGCACTTGGCGACGTAAGGCAAGATTGTACAACATACAGCATGCCACGATGATCTGGCACACCTTCTTGGGTGAGTAGTACAGGGATCTACCTGTTAGATGGAGGCAACGAAACCTGGCCTTTAGGAGGCCAAATGTCCTTTCTATTATTCTTCCTGTTTGCCCATGTGCCTCATTGTAGCGTTCCTCTGCCCTTGTCCTGGGATTCATCACAGGGGTCAGTATCCATGAGAGGTTTGAATAACCAGAGTCACCTGCAAATATTGGACAGCTGTTAGACACACACTAACCCTTAGGGCCCACACCATACCCATACACCAACATCCTCTGGGTGGGAACCAGTGCTCACCTATTAGCCACACCCGGTGCCTCTGGATGTGAGCCATCACGTATGGGATGCTGTCATTCCTCAGGATAAAGGCATCATGCACAGACCCAGGATACTTTGCATTGACATGGGAGATGTACTGGTCCACCAGTGAAAGCTCTTTTGATTTCTGAACACCTGTTCATTTCTCCGGGGGGGGGGGCAAATGCAATATGTGTACCATCAATAGCCCTAATTATGTTGGGGATATGTCCCATTGCATAGAAATCAGCTTTCACTGTGGCCAAATCCTCCACCTGGGGGAAAACGATGTAGCTGCGTATGTGTTTAATCAGGGCAGACAATACTCTGGTCAGCATTATTGAGAACATTGGCTGAGGCATTCCTGCTTCCAGGCCCACTGTCACTTGGAAGGAGCCACTTGCCAGGAAATGGAGCACAGATAGGACTTGCACAAGAGGGGGGATCCCGGGGGGATGACGGATAGCAGATATCAGGTCAGGTTCCTATTGGGCACACAGCTCTGTGATTGTGGCCGTGTCCAGTCTATAGGTGAGGATAATGTGCCAGTCCTCCATTGTTGCCAAATCCATCAGGGGCCTGTACACAGGGGGGTGTCTCCATCTCCTGTTCATCCGCAGCGGTTGCAATCTAGGGGACAAACGGTGAGTAGCTGGTCAGAATTCCATATTTCCAAACACTACACTGCACACATGTTGTGACTGTAACACAATATTGTTGTATAGGCCCAAATGGTGCCTATGTGTACTGTGACACAGTTAGGTGCCATGGCCTGCCCCCCCCCCCGAAATGGCGCCTGCCTGTACTGTATGGAGGGACAGGTGGAAATGAGGTAATTCCGCTGACGTTGTGCGCCGTTGCGGGAGGTAGTCGAAAACCGCCAAGCAGCTCCTCATTAGATACCATTGGGCCCTATGGGTTACAGTGGCCAATGGTGAGGTATGCCGGCACTGACGGTACGCACCGCCGCGGACGTGACTGCCATTTTCTATCTGTTCACCCACTTGCTACCTGACCATCAACAGGAGAGGACCTACACTGCAAGTGCTGCTATGACCTGTGTCTGGAACCTACCATGGCTCGCGTCACTGGGGAAAGGGACACTGCCTTCACCGCTGCGGAGTTGGAGAGACTGGTGGATGGGGTCCTACCCCAGTACCGAATGCTGTATGGGCCTCCAGCCCAACAGGTGAGTACACTGTGAGCACAATGAATGGGGGATGAAAGCATGGAGTACTGTGTGTGAGGGTTGGAGTAAGGGCCCTGGGCAGCGTGCTGCATGTATGGTGGGCAATGTCTGTGCGTAAGAGGATGTGAGGGCTATGGTGGGCCATGAGTGTAACAGGAAGGACGGTCTGACTGATACCTTTTCCTATGTGTATTTCTTTGCAGGTCAGCGCACTTCAAAAAAGGGTATAAGGCGTGCCATCGCCAAGGACGTGCGACCCTGGGTGGTCTACCGCAGGCGGAGCACCCACTGTCGCAAACAGTGGGAGGACCTGAGACGCTGGACATGGAAGATGGTGGAGGCCCAGCTTGGGATGGCCTCCCAATGAGGAAGGCGTGCCCGTTGAACCCTGACCCCCCTGATGGCCCGCATACTGGCAGAGACCTATCCAGAGCTGGATGGGCTCTTGGGGCATCACAGCAGCCACAAGGGGGTGAGTACAGTGCCCCAATATACTCCTTGCACGAGGTGGGGTGGGATCCGGGTGGGGGATGTGGGCCTGTGGGTGCCCCTAGGCCAGGCCGGCCAGTGCAGGTTAGGGCCCATGTTGTGCAGGGTCTGATGTCAACCTCCTCAAAACAAGCTAGTAGGCCTCCACCACTGGGCAGGGGTCTGTGGGTCTCAGGTATGCTGCACTTGGTGCTAGGTATCCCTGTCCATGGGCTGGTGACTAGCATTGTTACTGGTAGTGCACTGCCTAGAGCGTAGGGCTGTTCCCTGTGTGTGTGTGTCATGGACACCAACGATGGTGTTGCCGCCACTGACCAAGGGTATCCTTTGTCTAGTCCCCCTCTTTTTTGTTTTGGCACCCTGTCCTTATGTGCATTAGCATCATCTGGCGGAGGAGCAGAGGCATTGGCGACGAGGAGAGCTGCATCCCACAGTGCCCAGGAGGCCGATTCCACTGACGGTGAGGGCACAAGTGGGACGGAGGGCGAGGGAAGCACCATGGCGGAGACAGGAGGGGACAGTTTGGACAGTGATACCTTCTCCGATGGAAGCTCCCTGGTGGTGGTGGACACCTCTGTGTCCACCCCAACTACAGGTACAGCCGCCACCCCCATACCAGCACCGCCCTCCCAGGAGCCCCTCAGCGTGTTTCCCGAGCCCGCTCACCCAGGAGGGTGGGCATCTCCTTCGCCCCAGGCACCTCAGGCCCTGCCCCAGTTCGCCCTGCTGCCCTGAGTGAGGAGGCTATTGACTTCCTGCGATCCATCTCTGTTGGGCAGTCAACCATTGTGAATGCCATCCAGGGGCTGGCAGCCCATTTGCAACAAACAAATGCATTCCAGGAGGGCATTCACTCTGGCATGGCTGCCCAACATAGATCAATCCAGGCTCTGGCCTCCTCCCTGATGGCAGCCATTGTCCCTGTTTCTAGCCTCCCCTCTCCAACCTCCTCTGCCCAATCCCATTCCCCTCAACCTCAACCTATCCCAAGCACACAGGCAGACCAGCATGCACCCAGGACAACACACAGGAGTGGTTCAGGCAAAAACAAGCACTGCACCTCATCCCACAGGCTCTCACACAAACACCATCCAGATGCAGACATACCAACATACACTGCCTCCACTGTTTCCCCCTCCTCCACATCGTCCACCTCCCTCCCAGTAGCGTCTACAATCACACCTGCATGCACTACATCCTCATCAACTACCACCATCATGCCTATCACCTCACGCCCCTCACTGGCAGTCACCACCACCACATCCCTACACACGTCCCCTGTGTCCTCTCCCACTGTGTCTGTGCCCCCTCCTCCCAAAGTACACAAACGCAAGCACTAAGACACCCAACAGCCATCCCCCTCACAACAGCATCCAGCCCATGCACCTGCACCCAAGCACAGCAGGCAGACACCTCCTACAACCACTTCCTCTTCCTCCACTCCCAAACCTTCACCCTCTTCCCACCCCATTGTGCCTAAGAAGCTTTTCCTCTCCACCATTGACCTCTTCCCTACCCCTCCTCCCCCGTTCTTCATGTCAGGCCAGGGTGAAGAAAACCCAGGCAAGCACCTCAGCCGCCCAGTCCAGGGGCACAGTAGTGTTGACAGGTACTGCAGGGGGAGAGGATCCTGGGCACCAGGCAGCAACACTGACAGGGTGCCTGCACTTGGTGCATCAAGGAAGGGCAAGGAGGCACCACCAGCTGAAGGTGTGAAGGTCAAAGGGCAATCTCCGGCTGCTGACAGGAAGGGCAAGGGGCCTGCACCAGCAGGCAGGAAGGACAGGAGGCCTGGTGCTGGGACTCATTCTAAGCCCCCACCACCAACCATGGTGGTTCAGCCGTCTGAAGCTGCAGGGGATGGGCTGGACCCTCCCCCCACCACTGGCAGCAGCACCATCAGCACCGCCACCAGCACCGCCACCATCACCACTGCCTGCAGCAGCAGCTCCAGTGGGCAGCCGTCCGAGGCTGCAAGGGAAGGGCTGGAGCCTCCCCCCACCACTGGCAGCACTGCCACCAGAACCGCCGCCAGCACCACTGTCAGCAGCAGCAGCCTCAGTGGGCAGCCATCTGAGGCTGCAAGGGAAGGGCTGGAGCCTCCCCCCACCACTGGCAGCACCGCCGCCAGCACCGCCACCACCACTGCCACCAACATCGCCACCAGCACCACTGCCAGCAGCCCCAGTGGTCAGCCGTCTGAGGCTGCAGGGGATGGGCTGGAGCCCCCTTCCACCACTGCCAGCACCGCCACCAGCACCACCGCCAGCAGCAGAAGCCCCAGTGGGCAGCCGTCCGAGGCTGCAGGAGATGGGCTGGAGCCTCCCCCCACCACTGCCAGCACCACCACCAGCACCACCGCCAGCAGCAGCAGCCCCAGTGGGCAGCCGTCCGAGGCTGCAGGAGATGGGCTGGAGCCTCCCCCCACCACTGCCAGCCCGACACCAGCCCCGTCACTGCCACCACTGAGCAGCCGTCACCGCCGGCAGACAGTGTGTATCCTGCCTCCATGGGCTGTTGTGCATCCTTGCCCCTGCAAATCCAGTGGGTCTGACACCCAGGTGAGAGACAGTAACCTTGCACTCCCCAAGATCTACATCACAGGGCACAATGCCCCCTCCAGAACCAGTGGAGAAGCCATCCACTCACCCCATCCTTCCCAGGATGAAGCACACAGGGCACAAGGCCCCCTCCAGAACCAGTGGAAGAAGCTATCCACTCACCCCATCCTTCCCAGGATGAAGCACACTGGGCACAAGGCCCCCTCCAGAACCAGTGGAGAAGCCATCCACTAGAGAGACTGTGGCCTTGCACTCCCCAGGACCAAGCAGTGGGCAAACCACCCACCTGAGAGACTGCGGCTTTGCACTCCCCAGGACCAAGCAGTGGGCAAACCACCCACTTGAGAGACTGTGGCCTTGCACTCCCCAGGACAGAGTGATGGCATGTAGCCCCCTCCAGGACCAGTGGTGTTGTACCATCTTCCGGCTGAGGTGCCCCTCTTTCCCTGTCCCCCTGAGGTGCCTGTGTATTTTTGAACTGATGTCCCTGCAGTGTTCTCTCCGTGTTGTTGCAGGAGTGAGGTGGGGCCTTGGCCCATGTGTTGTGGCCCTGTGGCCCACGGACATTGAGGACTGGGCAGTGTCCCTCCATTTGTAAATATGTATATACATTTGTAATTTAATGCACTTATTCATGTTCTTTAATCGTATTACACTCACTTTAATCTATTGGTGTTGTCCTTGCATTATTCCTGAGGGGTACGGGGTGGATATGTAATGTTACTGCATCTGGTTGTGTGTATGGTGTTGGGGGTGTTGTGTGTTGCGTGTGTGTGTCACTCTCTTTTTCCTCTCCCCTCTCTTGTGTGCGAGGCGGCAGTACTCTCCGTGGTCGTCTTCACCGACGCTGGTGTTCGTAATGCAGGATAAGGTAGACGAGCATGGGAAATATGTGCAACTCGTGCTCCATGGCATTGTGGTTGTTCCCTGAGTCTCCAGAGGTGAGCCCTTTGACTTCTGTGTTTGATGTCGTTGGTACCGCTCCGGAAAAGGTGGTGGAATGGCTTGTCATAATGCAGTGGGCGGTACATTGTCTCCCACCTGGCTGTTGGCGGTTACCGCTGTGGTGCTTGTTGCTACCACCATGGCAGTCGGTGTGTTAAAGTGGCTGTCTGTCTGAGCAATTTCCGCCGTGGTCACAATTCCATTTTTGTTACCGCCAACCTGTTGGCGGTATTACCACCGACTGCCAGGGTTGTAATGAGGGCCATAGTGTTAGTTAGAGGATTCTTTGAACCTACATTAATGTTTGGGACAGCTTATGCTCACAAGAATAATCTTACATGCTTGATTACACTGTTAGAGAAAAGCTTCTTAGATCACACTGATGACAGGAGAAAGGCGCTGAAGGAGAAAATAGAAAAAGACTTAGAGAAAAGGACACGCGGGACGCGTTTTTAGGAGGCGGCAGCAGCTGACAGGGCAGAAGCCCTTTAAATTCATCCCAGCGCTCCCGCCTCGCGGGACGCACTTTTAGGAGGTGGCGGCAGCTGACAGGGCAGGAGCCCTTTAAATTCATCCCAGCGCTCCCTCCTCGCGGGACGCGCTTTTAGGAGGCGCGGCAGCTGACAGGGCAGGAGCCCTTTAAATTCATCCCAGCGTTCCCGCCTCGCGGGACGCGCTTTTAGGAGGCGGCGGCAGCTGACAGGGCAGGAGCCCTTTAAATTCATCCCAGCGCTCCCGCCTCGCGGGACACGTGCGGACGGCGCCCGGGCAAAGCCCGGGCCAAGGGCGGGCCCGTTCTTCAACCGTCATCGACCGGAAGAGGCTGGGCTGGGCCCCCCCTCTAACGTTTCTTCCTCCCGTTCTGTGGCAAATTCTCTTGGAAGTTGTTAAAGGTGCTGTGGGAGATCGTCATCTAAAACGGGGAAGAGAAAGATTAACTTGCAAAAGGGGGAAGGTGGGCCCAGCTCTATCCAGTCCTCCATTATTAACTATTTATCCTCTGTGATGGGGGCCATTGAATCTGAACTAGAGCAAGTAGAAGAAAGGATTGGGGCTGTCCGAAACACTGTTCAGCAGCCCCCTTTGGAACCTATTGTTCATATAAATACTAATTCAAAAACCGGGCCCTTACTACCGGCCCTGCCCTCTAGTATTATACAGTTGGGCCATGATATACTTCCTCTCACAGATTTCAACAATTCTCCTACCCCAATTGTTAATCCATCTCTGGAAAGCTCTTGTTCTCAGGTTGATTCTCCTCCTCTGAACAAGAGGAGAGCCGGGAAAAAGTCGAAAAATACAAAAAAGGCCTTGGGCCCTAAAAAAGAGAACATCCACCCATTCGGATTTAAGTACTAAAGATCCAGTTCCCCTGGTTTCCACTTCTGAATGTTTTTTGAGAAAGGATGCCCCTGAAGATTTTACAAGTGCTATAGATTCTATACTCAAATCTTTTTGTGCAACCCTAGAGACGAAACTTATCATTATGATTACTAGGAAGCTTGATTGTTTTTGTAATGATGTGACTAGTACTTTATCCCATTTACTTAAGCCAGGATTAGTAAGTACGGGAAATTCTCACAGCCAAGACCTGGTTCATCAAACCAACCCCTTATCTACTTTGTTACCTCAAGGAGCAAGTAACCCCTCCCCCAATTCACAGGCCGTTTCTGGCCAAGGAAACTTAGTTGACGATTCTGCACAGGGGTTAACCATGGAAGTTTGTTCCTCTAGGTTACATATCATGTAGATTCTCTACATCTACCTCCAGATTGTAATCCGTATGTATTGGTTCTATCAAATGTTCCCCCTTTGGTGAGTTCTAAAATAGAAGACACCCAATCTCTAATCAGGAAAGCTGGTCATTGGTGGAAATCTAATATTAAACCTAATTTTCGCCATAATGATAAGATTCTTATGGCCCGCAGAGTGAGGAGGGCTGGATATTGAAAGAAAATGGAGGAGGGAGATTATGTTGTTTTAAATTTTGCACATTCTTGTTCAGTGGACTATTTCCTGACTAACTCCGAACAATGTAAAAGGTCATGTAATAGGATCCAAATACATCCTCTGTGTCAATTTTATGACCCCGCGCTACTACCACATCGCTCCGCTACTAACCTAAGAACCCACACACCTGACCCAGTAAGGTCCCAATTGCAGGTAAATATACCCACTAGTAATCTCTTTTTGGCTCTCAATTACCTTGATGAGAATGATTAACTGACGGCCACGGTTTACCCCTGCCCTAATAATATGGCGAGATCAATAGCTGGGAATGTTTACAATGAATGTACTCGGGACGCAGGAAAGTCTGTATTGGATTTGCAACTCCTATAAATACTAGAGTTTTAACACCATGTCCTGGGTTTAGACCACTAACTCTGATTAGTTGGAATATAGGGGGGTTGCGGTCTAAAACTCGGATTGGAGGAGCTTTATTTCTTCCTATGACATAATTTGTCTACAGGAGACTTGGTCTAAGGATACGCTCCTTCTGAATGGATTTACTTTTTTGTGTCAGCCAGCTATAACCTCCCCAATGGGGAGAGCACGTGGCGGCCTTTTAGTTCTAGTATCCTTACATCTCCCTCTATTGAACGTGTCCTTAATCTGGTCTTCCCCTCATTTTATGGTTGTTTTAGTATCTATTAGTGGACAGAAAGATATTTTGATTTTAAATTTTTACAATAATATCCCCCGGGGTCTCCTTATGGGATGCCTGGAGGAGGTAGCAGACTTCATTGATTCATCAAATGTTTTACAGGTTAGTGATCTAATTATACTATGGGTGGGTGACTTCAACACTCCTTTGTGTAGTAAGGAACCTACGGAACTGTGTGCCTTCCCTGATGAGGGCAGAGAGTCATCTATCCATTTCACTCACACTGCTGAAGGAGATGCCCTAAACTATTTTAGATGTAAGTTTGATTTGGTACATGTTACGGAGAAACTGGCTGCTGATGCCTGTAATATACCAACCTTCACAGGGAAACCGAAGGGGAGCATCATTGATTATATACTTATTGGCTCCTCTGAGTATCATCTAATACAAGAATTCAAGATCACGCCTCACTGCGCCAGTGACCATAATCCCCTCAGCATTAATTTGGATTTAAATATTAATCAGGTTCCTAAGAATAAAAGTTTGAGAGCTAGTACTGTTTATAATTCAAATTGCGGTTTACACTTAAAATGGGACAAAATAAATCCTAAATTATTTAATCAGGAAATTTGTTAGAACTAGGTTTGACTCTAATAATAAGTGTCTGTCTCAGCAGTTAGATCATGAATGTATAGTCCATGAATTTAAATTTCTAAGTACTGATTTCTCGCGAGCCTTGGTGGCGGATAGGCCCTTGAAGGGGCCAGTGGTCCATAGATGGTTTGATTCTGTGTGCTCTTCTGCTCATAAAAAAATTAAAGATGCTCTTAAAGCAGTTCCCCACTCCTGCCAACTAGTTAAACTAGCTAGAGCCGATTATAAGGCTGCTCTTGAAAAAAGGAAATCAGAAATTGGGTCTAATGCTTGGGACGAACTTCTGGCTGCCTCTGAGCTGAAGGACACTTCTAAATTCTGGAAGGTGATAAATCGCCCTTACTTTTCAGATAACAACACTAAGGCCGATGATTGTCTTATTGCAGAGGATGTATAGGTGACTCATTTTAGGAAAGTATTTTGCCCAGGAAACGATGATAATGAGAACCTGTATATAGAGGATAACCTTACTGCATACTCTATTTCAGACTCTAATATCAAGGCCCTAGATATTACCTTTGATCTCTATGAGGTCTTAAGTGCCATTAATCGGCTAAGGCAGGGAAAGTCTCCTGGCCCTGACGGGGTCCCCGCTGATCTTTTTAAATCTGAAATTGATCTCTGGGGTCCTTTAGTTACAAATGTGTTGAATAGCGCGGTAAATAGTAATGTCCCTTTTTCATGGAAATCAGCTTCAAAAAAGGAAACAGACAAGATCCTTCCTGTTATAGACCAATTTCTCTTATTGATTCAACGGCAAAGATTTTAGGAAGTGTGATCTTATCCCGTTTAGAAGATTGGGTGACTGAGGCCCAGATTTTATCCCCAATTCAATTTGGTTTTAGACCTGGTGTAGGCACAGTTGAGCAAGTTTTAAATCTGCATCTGATACTTAGTAAATACGTGACAGCCAAAAAGGAGTCTATTCATATGGCATTTATTGATTTAACTAGTGCTTTTGATATGGTCAATAGGTCGAAGTTATGGCAAATTTTGGGAGCTCTAGGTTGTGATACGTCCCTTTTGGAGCTTATTAAACGCCTACATACAGATTTAACGGTTTCAGTCCAGACTGGTTTATATGGTCAGAGAACTTCTCCTATTCCGTCAACAAGGGGCGTAAGACAGGGATGTATCCTAGCACCTTTTCTTTTCTTGATATATATAAATGGGCTTATGACTCGCTGGTGAAACATGAAAAGGATGTACCAAAGATGGGCCAGAGACCGCTCCCAGTTTTATTATATGCTGATGATGCTGTTTTAATTGCTCGTATCGCAAATGGTTTACAGGGACTCTTGAACCTATTTTACAAATTTATGTTGGACCTTGATCTGAAAGTAAACTACCCTAAGACTTTTGTTATGACATGCGGCCCACGTAATACAAAGTCCAAACAATTTATTATGGGTGGACATATTTTAAATAAGGTTAAAAAAAAAATGTTATTTAGGTATGTATATGAGTTCCTCTTTGTCCTGGAAGTCTCACATTAATTTCAATTTCCAACAGTTGACAAGGAATAATGAAGCGATTTTTCGCTTTACTAGTAAATTAGGTCACAGACCCCTTGCACAGATGAAAACACTTTATAACTCCAAGTGTGCTGCAGCAGTCTTATATGGGGCAGGAGTTTGGGGCTATAACAAACTACCCTCCCTCCAAAGTGTTGAAATAAATTCCTGCGTAGATTACTGACGGTTCCAAAGTGTATAGCAAACATCATCAGTCATGAGGAAATTGGTCAACGTTTTTTGGAGGACAGGGTTTCTATTGCTCCTTTACTGCTCTGGATTAGATGCTGGCTGAACCCTGCAGCAAAACTTGTTCAAGACTGCATTTCTGATTGCTTACAGTTGGACAACTCAGATAGGATTCCCTGGCTTGAGTTTCTGCGAAACTCCTTTGAGAAGCTAGGGCTCAGGTACATGTTTGAAGAACCCCAACTGTTAACCACAAAATCTAGGTCTGTCTTGAAGTCAACTTATTTTGAGCACATATCAGAGTTGAGATTTTATAGCTCCCTGAAATTGAAATCTTTCGACCCCTATATCCGGATTGTAACTGTCCCATGTCTTGAACCTTACTTGATCTGGTTTTCAAGTTCTAAAATAACCTCTCTTTTAACATTTTTAGATTTAATTTGATCCATTTTAAGGTAACCTTTCCCAAACCATGTTTTTGGAAAAAGGATTTACCACCCTGCCCCTGTGATTCCAAATCAAAGCAGAGTACCTCACATTTTTTTCTCTTTTGTTCTTTATATGCTGCTCCTAGAAAGGTCTTTATTTTACCCATTTTATGTCATCTTAGACCTATCCATTATAAGGAAGCTCTATTATATTTTCAGAGACTGCCAGATATTCAAACTTGTCACCACGTACTAAATTTTGTTACAGCTTCTTTAAGTATCAGGAAAAGGTCTATTCCATTTTAATCTCTATATGTTTGTGAGAGATTTCTGTATAATATTACAAGATAGTTTCTATTCTGAGATAACATCTGTAAATCTTGTGTTTCTGCGATTCTTAATTATGTTCAGTATACTTATTTGTCATATGTTAAGGGTTTTTTAGATCGGATGTTTACATGGTGTTTTTAGAATTTGTTTTTACAGTATTTAATTGTGTTTTATACTATTTACAGATTCGTAATATGTGTCTTTGTATGCACTTTTATGGCAACTGCCGAATAAAGTTCTTTCACTGACTGACTGACTTACAAAAATGATTATGCTTACACTGCAATTAAAACAGAAGGCAAATTAGCTTTAGATGCATTACATGTAGGGAAGCTTTGTATATATAGGCCTAAGTCGCGCACTGACACTTTATTTGTGGGTACGAGTGAATGTAGGTATGTGTTTATGTTTCAGAGTAAATGGACATTAATGTTGAATGGGCAGGACCCTGCGATTCCTGGAATCTATTATATCTGTGGACTTAATGCTTATTACCGTCTTTCAAGAGGATGGTATGGGACATGTTATTTGGGGATAGTTTTCCCAAAGATTTACCAGATGGAGGATTTGAAAAAGTTTCAGAAAATGACAGAACTACATCATAAGAGACAGAGGAGGGAGTCCTCTTCTGTGATAGTGGGAGATATATGTGGTGCGGTGATTCCTTCAGTGGGAGTCATCTTGAATTCAATCAAGTATCGAAAGTTGTCTACCATTGTGGATAACATACTGACAAATTTTCCAGGAGCTATACTCCTGATAGATGCTGAATTGGCTGCGGACAGAGCTATGACTCTTCAAAATCATCTTGCTTTAACATTCTTTTAGGGAAAAATGGCGGAGTCTGTAAAATGATTAACTCTAAGCATTGCTGGTCTTCCATTCCTAACAGTAGTAAGAGATAAGAGACTTACTTACTACTCTTACTAACGCAAGTAGTGATTTGAAGGAGTTGAAAGAACCAGGTGTTTGGGAAAATGTTGGTAAGGGGTTTGCTTCAGTGGGAAATTGGCTTAGTAGTATTTGGAATGGGGTACTATTGAAAATCATACAGGGAATATTAATTGTTATAGGTTGCCTATTAGGATTATGGGGGTTATGTAAATTATGCAAATCAGAGGAGGGAAGAAAAAGGAAAGAAATTATAAGAAGAAGACAAAATGAGATCGAACTATAAAATTGTGGGTGATAAATTTGGTGTGATGACACATGTAGTCATCAGAGGAGGGATTGCTGAAGCAGATGTCTTAATTACAAATTATTAATGAGTGTTTACGTATTTTGAATAATGACTTATGTAGAAAAATAAATAACGTACAAAATTAATGTGCACGTTTGAAAATGTGACATCGAAGAATGGCCACCAGTGTTCACGAAATATATTAAATAATTATTCATTCATATAAATATTGAAAAATGCATTAGATTAATGTAATAATATGTCATATTAAGGGTTATGAAATATGTTCTTGCTTATTAATTGTAGGCCTTAAATTAGTGAGTGTCATGGCCTAGTTTTGCCAGGCCTCATGCAGAAGCTGTATTTCTTAGCGTTTAATGAAAATGCTGACAGATTGAACTAACTGTGAAATGCTCATTGTTTTAATCAAATGCTTACTAGAAACTGTCTATGGAAACCGACGGACAGGAGATGAGGTCTCTCGCAAAGTAACAATTTGCGTGTAATATGTGTGAGATGTACTTTCCCAGGACGCGAACAATGAAGACACTGACTGAAGACGATGATGCAATAAAATTGATACCTGAGGAGCCGGATGATGAGAACATCATTAAGCGAACCAATCAACAACATGTGAACTGTGAAATATTAGAATTCATAGATTTGTTATATGGACACTATTGGACAGAGTGATAACGTATGGTTAATTGACCAACTGGAAATTGGGGATGGTTTGGGAAACTTTGATATAACAACGTGACAGAGGGAATTTAGAGAGATTGAGATTGAGATTGCGAGACTAGAGCTCTAGAGTGATGGTGGGAGAAGAAGAGATTTGAGATTCTGTCATTGGGCTCATACTCTGACTGAGAGCCTGATGCTTGCTGATCGATTGATGACCTGAGGATGAAGACTGATTTTGCTTGCTGACCCACACCGTGGATAGGTACATATGACAATATGACTGAATTGTATTTTTATGCCTTTTCTTTTTAGGTACCAACTGCGCTGTCTTAATATTTTCTTTAGGTAGATGTTTTCCAGATTTGTGTTCTAAATCGTTTTGCATGAAACCCCACATGCTGATGCTAATCTGGGTTAGTTGAGGTTATTCACATAACGACTGACAAATTACAGAGACAAATTGTTGACGGATTATTTTGCTGAACTTTATGGACATCATAACCTTGCTGAAATGGGTTTTACTAATTGTTTGTGCTGATGCATTGGAATGGCTTTGATTCAAGCTTTGATTAGATCATGTTTCTTGTGACTTTTTGATTAACAAGCATTATTAAAGTAGTTCGATTTAAGTTGATGGTTAAGACTCATGACTTTAGTACTGTTAATATAAGGGAAATAAAACTTACTAAACTTATAAATTAAAGGTGTGGTTATTCATGGCGGAAGAGTCATGGTGTGTGATTTTTTCTGACTCCATTGATTATTGATTTGACTAGTGATTATTAATTATTATGCATTGATTTTTGACTCTGTACTGGAACTATGGTAAGAACACCTTAAACGAATCAAAAGGTCCATCGACCTATACGCGTCTCCTTGTAAGTTTACTTATTAAGGACCGGCGCGTTAACACCCTCCTTAAATAGTCCCAGAGACAGAGACATGTTATAAGCTTAAGAACTGCTTTGAAACAAAATCAAAAAGATCCACACAGCTGGTTGTAACTTATGGCAGTTAAGGCTGGACTGTTCCCAAGTGGAACAGGGTCAAGACTGATTTGCATATTGCTGGGTCCAAACTGGGGTGGCATGGTGAGCAAAAGAACAATGGATTAAACCCAGATCTGTGACTGGGGGTGAGTGGTTGAAAAGTTTCAACACCCCGTCCATCACCCTTTTGTGTTGCTAAAGTTGCCCTAAATGGGAAAGGTATGCCCAGACGTGGGTCCCTTGCTCACTGTGCCACTGGATTCAAGCTAGCCTGGCTGATGAAGGGTAATACCCTGAAACCGGTCCCATGATGCTTGTTTCTGGTCCAGGGAGGACCTGGCCTGGCAGTTCGGGCTGGACTGTTCCCAAGTGGAACAGGGTCAAGACTGATTTGCCTATGTCTGGGTCCAAACTGGGGTGGCATGGTGAGCAAAAGAACGATGGATTAAACCCAGATCTGCGACTGGGTGTGAGTGGTTGAAATGTTTCAACACTCCATCCATCATCCTTTTGTTTTGCTAAAGTTGCCCTAAGTGGGAAGGGTATGCCCAGACGTGGGTCCCTTGCTCACTGTGCCACTGGATTCAAGCTAGCTTGGCTGATGAAGGATGATACCCTGAAACCGGTCCCAGGATGCTTGCTTCTGTTCCAGGGAGGAACTGGCCTGGCAGTTCGGGTGGACAGTTCCCAAGTGGAACAGGGTCAAGACTGATTTGAATATGGCTGGGTCCAAACTGGGGTGGCATGGTGAGCAAAAGAACGATGGCTTAAACCCAAATCTGTGACTGGGGGTGAGTTGTTGAAAAGTTTCAACACTCCGTCCATCATCCTTTTGTGTTGCTAAAGTTGCCCTAAGCGGGAAGGGTATGCCCAGACGTGGGTCCCTTGCTCACTGTGCCACTGGACTCAAGCTAGCCTGGCTGATGAAGGGTGATACCCTGAAACCGGTCCCAGGATGCTTGTTTCTGGTCCAGGGAGGACCTGGCCTGGCAGTTCGGGCTGGACTGTTCCCAAGTGGAACAGGGTCAAGACTGATTTGCGTATGGCTGGGTTCAAACTGGGGTGGCATGGTGAGCAAGAGAACGATGGATTAAACCCAGATCTGTGACGACTGGGGGTGAGTGGTTAAAAAGTTTCAACACTCCGTCCATCATCCTTTTGTGTTGTAACTTATGAAAATCGCTAGATTTTTCGGTCAATAAAACTACCATCTCCCCAGAGAAAGTTGAACCTATCAATTAACCCAGTTACAATCATCAGCCTGGCTGCCGACCAGCTTTTAATTGTTCCCTTCAAATGAACATGATAATTTAATCATGGATGTGCACAGTGCCCCAGTTCAAAATATACTGGCATGATGCCCAAAGTTTTTGGAGTCAGATGTAGGAATCCTTTTTCAGTTGCAAACAGCCCAAGTCACAGTTAGGCTGTTTACAAATGCAAAAAGGCTTTTTCTGATGAATCAAACCCAGATTGCAATTTGGTAACACATAATGAATTGCAATTTGAGTTTGTGACCACATAACGATTCAGTATTTCGATTGAGCTTTTATGGTCGTCCCTTCCAAACACAGAATTGTAGTGCTATGTATTAAAATTTTGCGACCGAAATGCAGTCACAAAATATTAATATTTTACTGACACCTCAGAAGAGGTGGTAACCCATTTGCATCCATGAGGGGCCCCTTACCATTTATGAGCATTGAAAATATTATTTTTTAAGATGAGGTAGTGGGCAAATGGACCACTGCCTACTCTTCAAAAATAAAAATTACAGTTTTTATTTTTTTTGTTTAAACGCATCCTATCTTCCTTTTATGGAAACCGTGTTGCACTTACAGAAAAAAATGCTTTATTTAAAAGCAATCACAGACATGGGCATCTTCTGACCTCTGCAGGCCACCATTCCTGTGATGGCTGCGATTCCTAGTGGGTCACAATTTGCGACCTACCTCATTACTATTCATGAGGTGGGTTGAATTGCGACCCACTACGAATCGGTAACTTGCAAACCAGCCTGTCAGTACAAAGGTCACTTTGCAAATTACCACTGGCCACAAAAATACTGGTCGTAAATTGTGACCAGTATTTTGTGACCAGTTGTATATCTATCTTCCCGATACTTCTAACATTTGTCGTGTGATTCCGTAGCCTGGTTTTGTAATCATAGTGAAATTGCATCATGAGGTTGGTATTTTCCCTTTAACAGTATAAGTAATGGCTAAAAACACACAGTATGCAATGTACTGTTTTCTTAAAGGTCATGCAAATTTTAGAGCATATCAAAGTGCTGCTTAGCAGCCATGAAGAACGACTGTGATTTATACACAGACATTGTATATGTAAGCTTGACAACTAGTGAAAGAGAAATATGGATCACCACAGAGATATCGAAGTCAGAAACACTAGGGGCCCGATTCACAATGGACTCCACACTTGAACTTTATGAGTCGTAAGTCCCCTTGTGAATCAGACCCTAATTATGCTGCTTCAGTCCTTTATAATGCATTGCGGTGTTGACTGTACAGCTTCCAAGGCCTTCCTTCCATTTGCAGCTTCTCAGGGGGACCTTAAACAGTGCTCACATTTTAGCCAACAACACTTTCCATGCTGGGATTATTAAGGACATTTACAACGTTAAAATGAAAATTAAAACTGCAAATCAAAGAATGCAAAGTGTTGTAAACTAAAACAGCCTAATATACCTGTAGCTCAGCGTGTTTTGTTGAAATGTGTTCCTTGTCACAATCGTGAACCTCATCTAAGCTTTCTGAGGTCAGTAAATTGAGCTTTTTAGGTACTAGAAGTACCTGTTATTTACAGCACTTCCAACTTCATAGCATGAAGTACTATTATACCAAAAGCAAACCAATCACATTTCCTCATTTATAGGGTGTCTGCATCCTTTGTATCTGTTTCACCCTCTTAACATGAACCAAGTTTCTCTTGGCCTTCACTGATACCTTTTATCTACTAAACCTTCTGCACCCTCAAAAGAATTGCTCCTCTCTAATGACTTAACCTGGATCACCCTCCACAGTCACCTGACTTCAAAGTCCTTCACGATGATCATGTCTCTTTGTCCAGATGACAACGCCCAATTTGCAGTGCCAGCTTCTCTCTGTTCTGGCACTTGTGCATCCCTCTATCCATGGCCTTGTTTGTCTGTCCCAATACCTGTCACGCCCTGTCTTGATGTCCTCATTTCCCTGGCAATGTGTAATCACATAGATGCATTAAGCTTTGTGTCTCCATATCTCAGAGTATGGGTACCCTTTCATAATGGTGATCCCTCTTGTTAGGTCATGCTTGTCTTCTGTGACTCCTTATCTCACTGTCTGTGCTTTGGTGTTCCTCCATTCAGGTCTCTGTGCCCTGCTGTGTTTTTTTCTCCATAACTCTAGAGTCTGCCTTTCTCTGGTCTAATGCCCGTATCTCCATGTCACAGATATTGTGTCTCCTTGTCCCAGAGTGCATCTCCCCGTCTCAGTGTGGTCCTGGCTTTCCTAGCTGGGTCAGCCCCAAACCTTTTGCCTTTTATCTATCACGTTTTGCTGATTTTGTTTGTTGGCCTCACGACTGTGTACTTTACTACTGCTGACCAGTGCTAAAGTGCTTGTGCTCTCTCCCTAAAACATGGTTACATTGGCTTATACCCAATTGTCATACTTAATTTACTAGTACCTCCCTAGTAAAGTGGCACTATATGCATCCAGGGCCCCTAACTTAAATGCTACTAGTGGACCTACAGCACTGATTATGGCACCCACTCAAGTAGCCTTTTAAACATGTCTTAGGCCTGTCACCCCAGAGCCTGTGTGTGCAGCTTTAAACTGCCATTTCGATCTGACAAAACAAAGCATTTGCCAGGCCCAAGCCTTCCTTTTAAATACATATCTCAAACTTAGGGTAGGCCCTGGACAGCACAGAAGTCAGGGTGCAATGTTTTAGAAGATGTACTTTTTAGTTTTCATGTCCTGTTAGGGGAAAACATTCAAATTTGTTTTTCACTACTTCAAGCCTATCTCTCCCATTGGAATACATTGGAATTACCTTATTACATTTTATAATTGTAATTTCCAAATGGGAAGAGATACGCAGTTCATGTTTGGTGTCTCTGGAATCACAGTTTAAAATTCTAACTTGTGATGAAGTTAGATTTTAAATTGTAATTCAGAAAATGCTACTTTAAGAAAGTTAGCCTTTTCTTGTCTTAGCCTATGGATGCCTGCAGTCTGCCTGGGTCAAATGACTGGGTGTAACTGACAGTTACAATTTGTGGAATCCTCCCAGACAGTCACACACTAGAGGGATTAAGTGTGCCTGGATTGGCCATCTGCTGACAGAATGGGGCAGAGTTTAGCACAGACCGACTTACAACAATCTAGCCTGTGCTCTGCCTTCACACAAAGGGTCTAACAACCTTGCATTGTTACTGCAACCAGCTTGGATCCAAGGCAGTGGATGTAGGGAGTTCCATACACTTCAAAGCAAATGTCTAGAAGCTTCTCCCAACTTCCAAAACTAGGGCACCAGGCTATACATTTAGGACCTCAGACACCAACTCTTCAATACACTTATGGACCTGTGGATATGCTGTCAGGAAAAAGAACTGCTGTGCTTCTACAAGATCTGCCACTCTGCTGGACCCAGGACCCCAGAATGGCTCAAAAGACTGGTCTGCTGGCAGAGCTTAATTTGTAAATAAAAACGTGCCATTGTCCAAAGCCCTCCTCTTAAAGAAGTGGCTGCTGCAATTAAATGTGTGAACACCGAATACTGAGGCAGCGTAATCCTGAAGTCATCTCAGGCCTCTTCAATCCATTTAAAGCCACTCCCTGCCCCTTCAGCTCACTTGCAACTTTCTACTTTCTCCCATTGTGAAGCTTTTTCATTTTTTCTCTTCCTCTGTCTTTCCTATATGTGTCTTTTGCTTGCAGAAAATGCTTGAGGCAGAAAAATAAGTGCTGGCCCTAAAAAATAAGTGCTGGTGCCCGCACCGGAAACAATAAGCACAAATTAAGCACTGTCTGCTGGCCTCCTGATCTGAGCCGATGCAAACAGGATTCTTGGCACAAAACTTGAGATGGTAAACCTTCAGCAGGACTAATCTGGGACTGTATACAACTTGGGCTCCTTCACGGTAGGCTTGAACTTTTGCCTTTGAACTGATCCATTGTGATAGCAGTGGATGGCTCGTTCTGCTTTTAGCCTCTATTTTACAATTTGTTCTTAAAAATGTCCAGATCTATTGTTGTACTGTTCAGATTTTTGCTGTTTTGGTCTTGTTTTAGTTATGAAATTAAGCACTATTTTTTAACCTGGTGTGGTATCTTTTTGTGTGGTGTTTTCACTGTTTTACTGTTTGAAGTATTGCACAAATAGTTTACATATTGCCTCTAACTTAAGCCTGACTGCTCTATGCCAAGTTATTAGGGGTAAGCACTGGTTAATTTAGGGTTGTTTTTTTACTTTACCCTGACTAGGACTGTAGTTGCTGCTGGACCAGGGCTCACAGCTCAGTCACCAGTAAACCAATTTTTAACACTTAGGCTTTCCTTACGAGTGTGGCAGTCTTACGACCGCCAAACTCGTGGTAGCAGGCTGGACCACCGCCAATGTGGCGGTCCGAAAGCCTTTTTAAAACCCTGGCGGTCGGACTGCCAGGGAATCGCCAGCTCCGCCAGGATCTTGGATGACGGTGGTTTGGCGGTGGCGGAGATCCTGATCTACCAGGGCTGCGCTGCAGGGGATTACAACCTAGTTCTCCGCCAGCCTTTTCATGGCCGTAACACCGCCATGAAAAGGCTGGCAGAGGACAGGTGCAGGGGGCCAGACAGTGCAGGGGGTTTTGCAGACAGTGAACAGGTGCACCCTGCTGGCTACAGCATTGTTGCCGGCTCGATTCCGAGCCAGAGACAATGGTGTAGCCTGTTTCCCACTAGGCTGGCGGAAATTGAGTTTTTTGCCCACCAGCCTAGCAGGAAACTCTTAATGGGTCCGGCGGGATCGTAGCCTGTGTGACGGCGACCTCCCCATAGGAAGTTCGGCGGACAGTGGAAACCGTCCGCTGAACTCCTAATGAGTCCCTTAATATTAAGTACTTTGTGCTAATGGGAATATCTCTTGTCTCTGTGTCCATGTGTTCTGTGTCTTCATGTCCCTATATTCACGTGTCTGGGTATCCATAGCCTAAGAGTCTGCCTTTCCCTGCCACTGTGTCCATATCTCCGTGTACCCAGTGTTGCATCTTCCTGTCCCACAGTTCATGTGTCTCTGAGTTTGTGTCTCCTTTTCTCAGTGTCTCTGTCTCCCTCACCTGCAATCTATGTCTCCCAGGCCCAGTGGTTCTCTTTCCACCTTTGTGTCTTTGTGTTTCTGTGTCCCAGTCTTTGTGTTGCTAGCCCGTTGCCCATGTTTGCTGCCTGCCCCCAGCACCTGTGTCTCCTTGCCCTCTTGTCCATGCCTCAGCATCTCAGTATCTGCAGTCTTAGCTCCTTGCCTTACATATATTTCCCTGTCTCAATGCACCTAACTCACTGTCTTGCTATGTTGGCGTTTGTGTCTTGCTGTATCTTTGATCTGGTTTCCCTAACCTTCTGTTCTGTCTCTCTGACCCAGAGTCCACGTTTCCCTGTCACAATACCTTTGTCTCATGTCACAATGTCGGTGTCTCCCCTACCCACTGTTTATGTAACTGTGTCTCGCTGTCTCACTCACAGTGGAAACTGGTGGTTTGTATCTGTGGCTCGCTGGGAAGGCTTTTTGCTCTCAAGAATGTTTCCTTCTTGCAAGTCATACAACTAATCTGAAAGAATGTGCCAGGGCTTTGCCAGCTTCATTATGTATTGCAGGAAAGTAAGCTAGGTCTCTTCTGACAAGTGTGAAATATACTTGATTTCAATAGAAATGGTTCTATTCTACATTTAGAGAGTTCAAGCACTTGATGTAATAGTCCTCAACATTCTTAGTGTCCCTGATTATCAAGAATCAAGTTTTAAAACGTGTATTTTATATGCACCTGCTAAGTGTCATATTGTTGTGGGGCAATCACAGTTATCCAACTAAAATTACATTATGTTGCCACTTTCATAGCGAAAAGTGGGATCGAGGTCCATCCAGGAGCAACCCATATTGGTGAATGTTAAATCTTGAGGTGGTCGACTCAGCCTTTTATCCTTCCTAGGATAATTCAGTTTGTGAACCACGTTGTATAAATGGTTAATATTACGTAGTAAATTTGCCCTGGGAGCCACACAGTGATACAGGGATACGTTTTGCCCTCCATGCACTCTATAAGGGCTCCATAACAGTGGTATCTGCCATTTCGAAATGGTCCAAAAATGACTAGCCTGCTTCTGGGCCTGTGGAAGAACAATCTTGTAGTGTTAACAAGCTGTAGGAAAGTACCATCTTGCCTGGCATGTTATCCCCATATTTCACTGTATATATGTTGTTTTAGTCTATGTGTCACTGGGACCCTGCCAGGCAGGGCCCCAGTGCTCATAAGTATGTGCCCTGTATGTGTTCCCTATGTGATGCCTAACTGTCTCACTGAGGCTCTGCTAACCAGAACCTCAGTGGTTATGCTCTCTCTGCTTTCCAAATTTGTCACTAACAGGCTAGTGACTAAATTTACCAATTCACATTGGCATACTGGTACACCCATATAATTCCCTTGCATATGGTACTGAGGTACCCAGGGTATTGGGGTTCCAGGAGATCCCTATGGGCTGCAGCATTTTGTTTTGACACCCATAGGGAGCTCTGACAATTCTTACACAGGCCTGCCACAGCAGCCTGCGTGAAATAACGTCCACGCTATTTCACAGCCATTTACCACTGCACATAAGTAACTTATAAGTCACCTAAATGTCTAACCTTCACATGGTGAAGGTTGGGTGCAAAGTTACTTAGTGTGTGGGCACCCTGGCACTAGCCAAGGTGCCCCCACATCGTTCAGGGCAAATTCCCCGGACTTTGTGAGTGCGGGGACACCATTACACACGTGCACTATACATAGGTCACTACCTATGTATAGCATCACAATGATAACTCCAAACATGGCCATGTAATATGTCTAAGATCATGGAATTGTCCCCCCAATACCATTCTGGTATTGGGGGGACAATTCCATGATCCCCCGGGTCTCTAGCACAGAACCCGGGTACTGCCAAACTGCCTTTCTGGGGTCTCCACTGCAGCTGCTGCTGCTGCCAACCCCTCAGACAGGTTTCTGCCCTCCTAGGGTCCAGGCAGCCCTGGCGCAGGAAGGCAGAACAAAGGATTTCCTCTGAGAGAGGGTGCTACACCCTCTCCCTTTGGAAATAGGTGTGAAGGGCTGGGGAGGAGTAGCCTCCCCCAGCCTCTGGAAATGCATTGATGGGGACAGATGGTGCCCATCTCTGCATAAGCCAGTCTACACCAGTTCAGGGATCCCCCAGACCTGCTCTGGCGCGAAACTGGACAAAGGAAAGGGGAGTGACCACTTCCCAGACCAGTACCTCCCAGGGGAGGTGCCCAGAGCTCCTCCAGTGTGTCCCAGACCTCTGCCATCTTGGAAACAGAGGTGTTGGGGGCACACTGGACTGCTCTGAGTGGCCAGTGCCAGCAGGTGGCGTCAGAGGCTCCTTCTGTAAGGCTCTTACCTCTCTTGGTAGCCAATCCTCCTTCCTTGGTAACCAAACCTCCTTTTCTGGCTATTTAGGGTCTCTGCTTTGGGGAATTCTTTAGATAACGAATGCAAGAGCTCACCAGAGTTCCTCTGCATCTCCCTCTTCACCTTCTACCAAAGGATCGACCGCTGACTGCTCCAGGACGCCTGCAAAACCGCAACAAAGTAGCAAGACGACTACCAGCAACATTGTAGCGCCTAATCCTGCCGGCTTTCTCTACTGTTTCCAGGTTGTGCATGCTTTGGGGGTAGCCTGCCTTCCCCTGCACCAGAAGCTCCGAAGAAATCTCCAGTGGGTCGACAGAATCTTCCCCCTGCTAACGCAGGCACCAAAAGACTGTATCACTGGTCCTCTGGGTCCCCTCTCATCCTGACGAGCGTGGTCCCTGGAACACAGCAACTCTGTCCAAGTGACTCCCACAGTCCAGTGACTCTTCAGTCCAAGTTTGGTGGAGGTAAGTCCTTGCCTCCCCACGCTAGACGGCAAAGCTGTGTACAGCGTGATTTGCAGCTGCTCCGGCTTCTGTGCACTCTTCCAGGATTTCCTTCATGCACAGCCTAGCCTGGGTCCCCAGCACTCCGTCCTGCAGTGCACAACCTTCTGAGTTGTCCTCCGGCATCGTGGGACTCCCTTTTGTGACTTCGCATGGACTCCGGTTCACTTTACTTCTAAGTGCCTGTTGGGGTACTTCTGCGGGTGCTGCCTGCTTCTGTGAGGGCTCTCTGAGTTGCTGAGTGCCCCCTCTGTCTCCTCCTCCAAAAGGCGACATCCTGGTCCTTCCTGGTCCTCAGCAGCACCCAAAAACCCTCTCTGGGGATAGTAAGTGCACTTTACTCCTACTTTTCAGGGTCTTGGAGTGGGGTATTTTTCTAACCCTCACTGTTTTCTTACAGTCCCAGCGACCCTCTACTAGCTCACATAGGTCTGGGGTCCATTCGTGGTACGCATTCCACTTTTGGAGTATATGGTTTGTGTTGCTCCCATACCTATGTGCTCCTATTGCAACCTATTGTAATTCTACACTGTTTGCATTACTTTTCTTGCCATTACTTACCTAATTTTGGTTTGTGTACATATAACTTGTGTATAGTACTTACCTTCTTACTGAGGGTACTCACTGAGATACTTTTGGCATATTGTCATAAAAATAAAGTACCTTTATTTTTAGTAACTCTGTGTATTGTGTTTTCTTATGATACTGTGCATATGATATAAGTGGTATAGTAGGAGCTTTACATGTCTCCTAGTTCAGCCTAAGCTGCTTTGCCATAGCTACCTTCTATCAGCCTAAGCTGCTAGAAACACCTCTTCTACACTAATGAGGGATAACTGGACCTGGCACAAGGTGTAAGTACCTCTAGTACCCACTACAAGCCAGGCCAGCCTCCTACACAGGCTCACATTTGAAATGTGAGAGATGGATGGCATTTGCTGTGATACAAAAAATAACTAGCTTTTAAACATTTTATACCACATTTTGGTGTTCTTAAACGGTGTGGAGATGCAGTGGTTTACTAGCAAGGCTATTACTAATGTTGACTATTTAGAACACACAATACGCAAACTAAATTGACTCTTGTGCTGTTACTCATCTTTAGAGTCTACCGTTATCAGCCTAGGAAGGATGAAAGGCTGAGGCAACCATATCTAGTTGTGAAATTCTTTTCTGCAGATTTTATGCAGAAAGTTGAAAGATCCTTTAAAAATGTTCAATCTCACTTAAACAATGCAGAATGAATCTGTAAACAAAGCAATCCAAATATTTGATGAAAGTGCCACCTTCCATTTATTAGCCCAAAACCAGTATGCAAAATTGTCTATCTTTTAGGGAAATGCTAATGGAAACGAAATTAGCATTTGAGATCATCAATATAAATTGCATTTCTCAGGCTTTCTTTAACCTTCTGCATTATCTGATTCAGAACACTGGCCAGCCACACGTTTATTGATCCCCTTACAGATTAGTCTGCTTCTGAGCCTTTTACTTGGCTTTGATGACAAACAAAACAGTGATTCCTTCAGAGGAAGCTTTCCGCTTATGCTTCCTTGGCAAAAGAAGCAATACACTTAATAACACTCATATAGGGAAATTAATCATTTAATTACTGTTCACAGTTGGTTAATGCAACACCGCAAAACATAGGCCCTCCAAAATACGGCGCAGTGATTGTGATATGTGACAAATGTGCCCTAGTGCAGTGGTCCCCAACCTTTTGACTTCTGTGGACCCCCCGCCCCCCCCGCCTTCGAGTCATTACTGAAAGCTGTATGTAATAATGTAATATTATTACATTTTCTAAGCAGTCACGAACTCCCTGGCGAGGCTTTGCGGAACCCCAGGGGTCCCCGGACCACAGGTTGGGAACCACTGCCCTGGTGTATGAGAACAGAGACACATTATGCTGACTTGTGGTCTTTCAATCTGGAACACAAAGACCCACAATTAGAGTAGGACTGCTGAATACATCAATTATAGTCAGCATATGAATGCGTCTACTTTTCGATTTCTAACAGAATATTCTTCAAGATAAACGAGGAAGCAATTTGCACGAACTGGGGCATGTCTGGAACCCTGCAAAACTAGAAAGAAAATCTCCCAAAACAGGTGTGTTTGAGTTTTATCTCTCAACAAAAACATATGAGCAAGGGATATTCTCTTGCCATTTGTGCTTCACAAACCAGGATAATTTCATCCCCAATTTAAAGATAAGACATGTGTAGTCTGTCAGTGGCAGTTCACTAAGGGGCAGGCAAAGTAAACAAGCATTTGCAATGCAAACGGACTCACATTTGCTCGAGTTGGAGCAATTGGTGTTGTAAATTCATAACCGGACTTTTCTTGCCAAATTAATTGAAAATGAAGTGTAACAGTTGACAGAAGCAAGCCGATTCAAAGCACCACCGTCGCCATGAGCACGGGAGTTATTAGCTCTCTGTCTGAATATCTAGAAAGGATCACAGCTGGGATGTAAGGTAAACCAAAACCAGGGGAGGGGCCATCACACACTGTAACAGGAGGACGCGTGACACACTGTAACAGGAGGAAGCGTGACGTAGTGTGATGGCCAACAGAAATGTTCAGGAATGTTCACTTAGTTAATACGCCAGTAGAGGGAACTCAGTACACAAAGGAGGGACATTTCACAAAATGCACCAATAAAATTGAAGCATTTAAGACAAGCACAACAAAGAATGAATAGCAAGAGTGAGCGTGGTTAAAAGCCCACAGAGATATTACAACAGGCTCTCGAGCGATTACACGCTCGACCCTAAAAAGAAGGGCATCAATGATGCTCTCAGAAGCCCTCGGCGAGTGTAAAATGACTAGTGTAGTACGAAGATAAATCTTTTTCTTGGCTTTGACCTTTCCAGGATGAAAAGACAAAAGGCCTCCTCCTTTAACCCTTACTGTAGAAGCCGATATGGAGTGTCTGGAATACCTCCACCACCGCAAACATGCCTCAGTGCAGATCAAGACTTCAGAGTCGATCTCTCCTGCTTAGCCTGTTAGGTAATAGTCAGTGTGGCAGGGGCCTGCTGAGAGGCAACTTTAAATATACTCAGGTCCCACCCTGAACTTAGCCGGCTACACCATTTCACAGGCTGCTGCCGAGCAAATATTGCATGCACCCAGGTCTAGTAATGCGACAACAGGTCCCAGCTGTCACTGCCAATAATCCAGTAGAAAACAATATCAATGGAGTAATCCACCCCATACATCCGTCCCTCTCCAGCAGCACCAAGATTTGCTACATTTTAATCTCCAGCACTATTCTAAATGACCCAACTCTCCTCTAAATACCTAAATTATCAATCCCTGGTCTATCTTGCCTCAAGGTGACAACCTTACCTTGTTATTTGTTAACTCTTAAGTCAAGGAAATGCTTTGTTTTTGTGACCCAAGTTCCTCGTCATTTCTCGTGACAAGTGCCTGTACTGGTCTGCACAGTGGAGAGCTAACTTCTTATTGATATCACATCCAGAACTCTAAAGTTTTGAAAATTGTTAGTGAGAACTTTTTTGCAGATTCAATGTCATCACATGAAGTGATGGCGCATGACATTTTGTCTACTGTGAGTAAGAGCTTAACCTAATCTCCAAAAGTGTGAGTCTGACTCACAGTGAATGAGACCGAGGTCTTTTCAAATTCTTTCCCTCGCCATCTTTCAGAAAAATCTGAACATTATTTGCCTAGGCACACATTTGTGAGGCCAGCATCAAGAGACCAAGTTAGGTAGTATGCAGGGGAGTAGTTATCAATAGTGGAGCAGAAACGGTGGCACTTGAGTATGCAGCACGCCTAGAACGGTTGTTTTACACTACACAACCTGTGGTAGGTATGACCCTCTCTCTTGCATTAGAACGCATGTCATCCTTGCTACTCCACTAGTAGACTGCACTTTAAACATTTTGCTGCTCAGTCAGTTCTAAAATTTATTCAGAAGGTCTAGAGGGAGATATAGAGAAGCAGCTCTCTATGCCATCAGGTGCTTCTCAAGAATTAAATGAAAAAGCAGAAAATGTAAGTTGGTGCTACTGAATAAGGAGGCAGGGAGAAGCAGACAGACAACTTCAGCAGGTGCTGCTTGGAAGGTAGGGAAACAACTTTTCCATAATCTTAGCAGGTGCTGCTAGGGTGAAATAGTGAGAAGCAGGTAGATACTGTGAGTAGATGCTAGTGAAACATGAAAGGAGGTAAAGGCACTGACCATTTAAAAATGGTGCCTTTATGACAACGACTGAAGTGAGTTAAAAAGTGACGAATGTAATGCTTGAATTACTCTCAATCACTGGGAATTCCTTAGTGCTACATCCCGTCCATTGTTTTTTTCCCACTATGAGACCTCAGATTAAACCAAGCCATATGCAAGTCAGTCTTGTTCCTGCTCCAATAGGAACAATCCAATCTGAAGTGCCAAGCCAAATCCTCTCTGAACCGGAAGGCAAGCAGCCCAAGACTAGTTTTGCCTTAATTGGGACTGATCAGTCGGGTGCAGCTTGTTTTCTGTGGCAGGATAAGAACGGGACCCATGTCTGGGAATACCTGTTGAATTTAAGGAATTGCAGTCAAGAAAAAGTGATGGGTAATTTACTTGAATTAACGTCAGCCACCATCAATTACTGGGGGCCACATCCCAGTCCATTGTTTTTTGCCCAGCAGGTTTCCTCAGGTTAGACTAAGCCATATACAAATTAGTCTTGGTCCTGCCCCGGATTGAACAGTCTGGCCTGCAATGCCAAGACAGGATTCATTCACTGAAATGCGTCCCCAAGCAATTATCAGTGGCTGAGATTAATTTGGGCGTTCCACGCATCACCTTGTTGTGGTTGATGCCCTTAGTGTGATGGATATGCCCAGACCAGCATTCCATGCTCACTGTACAATAGCACTCAAGCAAATCAATGCTCTTACCTCCTCCTGCTTCCTCACACTCCGCGCTCTAAAAAACTCCTTCAAATGGATTCCCCCAGAGACCAGGAAGACAGTCACCCATGCACTCATCAGCAGCAGACTAGACTACGGTAACGCCCTCTACGCCGGCACCACACTCAAACTCACACGCAAACTCCAGAGAATCCAGAACACAGCCACTCGCCTCGTCCTTGGCGTCCCCCGCCACGAAAGAATCTCACCACACCTCAAAACCCTTCACTGGCTCCCCATAAACAAGAGAATCACATTCAAGATCCTCATCCACGCACACAAATCCCTCCACAACACAGGCCCGACATACCTCAACGAAAGAGTGAACTTTCACATTCCCACCTGCAACCTCCGATCAGCCAACCTCGCCCTAGCCACAGTCCCCCGCATCCAGCGCACCACCACAGGAGGCAGGTCCTTCTCCTACCTCGCCCCTAAAACCTGGAACTCCCTCCCCACCCACCTCCGCAAAACCAAAGACCTCCTGCTCTTTAGAAAAAACCTCAAAACATGGCTGTTCGAACAGTGACCCTCATGTCCCACCCACCCCCACCAAGCGCCTTGAGACCCTCACGGGTGAGTAGCACACTATATACATTTTTTTGATTGATTGATTGACTGAAGGGCCTGAATAGGGTAAAACTTCACTGGGATTGCTTATGGGCCCATCTAAAGTGACCTCACCTGACCCTTGATGCGCAATGTTCCAATGAGGAGCAGGATCAGTACTGATTTCCATAGGGTGGGCCATCGTCTAGAACTGCATGGTGGATGAGAAATTATGGACTGGAATGCAGACCTGAGCGATTGACAGTGGTTGAGACTGATTTAAGCATTCCATCTATCACCTTGTTGTTGTCGATGACAAAGGAGGTATCAGGTAGGAGACAGACGCACAAGTAGTAACTAAGGGGAGCACGGTGATTGTAACCAGCCGGAGAACAAGAAAGACGACGGAATCAGTAGCTTTAAACCGACAGGGAAGCATGCAAAATGTGGAATCGGTAAATAGACGAAGAATCAGGCTCACAAAGTAATCAGTAATAGTAAACTTGAGGAGAAATAGGCAGAAATGGAATCAGTGCCAGTAATCAGAGAAACAGACAGACAATGGAATCGGCGGCAGTAAACAAACTGTACAAGCAATGACAATAGACAGATGATGAAAGAGAACAAGGGAAGATAAGGACCGAAGACGCTGTGAAGACAGCATACTAAAGATGCTCAGAGGAGGAGGGCTGGTGAAATACATATTCCTGCACATCACCTTTAACACAGAGAAGAGGAAATGAGCTCTCCTGCCTTCTGCCAGGCATCAGAGGGGAAAGCAACTGAGACAGAGAGTGAGGGAAAGCAAACAACATGATTAAAAGATGAGAGGGAAGGACGGGGGTCTTCTGAAACACCTGATTACGGGGGAGCGCTGAGACAAAACTAAACAATGCGCATCTCTCTTTGCACAGCATCCTATGAAGGAGGGGGCAGGGGGTGCCAGAAGAGCAATACCACAGTGAGGTGGCAAATCATAAAAGCGGCGCAAACTTGCAAAATACAATTGTATTTTGTAAGTTTGCGCCGTTTTTGCATCAAAAAGAGACGCAAATGCGGCGCTAAAAAAGTATAAATATGGGCCAAAGTACTTACACTGAATATATTAACCCACTCATGAGTTGCCCCAAGTAAGTGAATTCATTGTGTTTGAAATATTAGTGGGATCCTATCCCCTTATTCCTGGACTCAATCGAGTTCCGTATTGTACTTATAAGGTATAAAAGAGTCATATTACTCTCAACGGGGAAAACTGTTGAACCATCCCTCGGAGGTTGACAGCAATGGCCACTAAATAAAACCAGAGCCCCTGTGCAAAATTTGCTTATTAGGATTTCCAGGAGCAACGCATGCTCCCAATACTGGAAGCAGGGCCCCAGAGAGCTGGGTGGAATCCATTGTGCCCGTGAAGTGTTGGGCATTTAACAAATCCTCCAGGAGTAGAGAGGGTCTTTAGAAGTGGGCATGGAATGTCCCAATCCCTACCACAGACTTGCTGTCTGTGTCAGTTTGGCCAAAGTAATGCTACCAGGATGTGTGCATACATCCCTGTGCTCCAACCTTCCTAGGCGGGATGAGTCTGTCATAAAGTGTACGGCACAGGGTGCACAGTGTACCAGCAATAGTCACAATGGGAAGTACAGTTCAGGGAAAAGGGCAGTGTTATTGTTACAGAGTCAAATCTGTGATAAAGTCGCTGTTCTATCACACAAACTGGTTCAATGCACTAGTTAATGATCTTCTACAGTCCTTACTCACACCAATCAAAGGTGTGCTTCATGCAGTGGCTTGACTGATCAACACTCAAACAAAGGCTCCCTTGAAAGCCCAACATTATTGTCTCTCAGTTCGAGCATCCTCTTCAAGGTCTATTATGTGATATTTTTAGGCACTCCACTTGCATAAACCTGACTACCTTGAGTCTAAACTCAACATGTCTGCTGGTGCCGGCACCACAAGAATCCTCTGCGGCCAGTCTAGTAATCCACATTTTTTAGAAATAAACATAACACACATGCAGGCTTTCCCTGGAAATGGATTGAGGCACAGGAAAGACCCTTTGCACCTCGGAGTTTCTCCTTTATTGGTGTAATTCAAGAAATTCAAGAGCTTGTCAAAACCTATATCTTCACAAACCTACTACCAACATGGACCGAATTCATTACATCCTCCACACCGCAAAAAATTGTACCGTATATCCCAGATCATCCCAGATCAGAATTCTTTGGTAAGTAGTTGTTCTAAATGTCTACCCTTCTTGCTGGTATTTGATAATCCATTAGTGGTAGGAGGGAAGACTATTGTACCAAGGTTAACGCTGAGTGTGCTCCATGTGGTACCACTTGCTGGGACCGGATGGTAATTCCTTACCACAGAATTCTGACCTGGCACATTATTTACATTTGTTAGCGCACTTACCTACTGGCATCTTGAACTTTGTGAGAAAACTGAACATATTGTTTCAGCATACTCTCTTAAAAGTGTCTGACAGGGGATGCCTGACAGCCATGAAGAAGTTCCTTGATAGAACAAACAAACGCGCTGGCTGTTTGAATATTTTCTATTTCTGGAATGATGAATAAAGAAAAAATAATGTGCTGGAGCCACAACAACAATCTCTCAGATAATTTTGCCTGACTCTTATATTTTAATCTATCACGTATTACATTGTGTACAATGTTGAATTATGAAGATTATGGAATACATGGCCTCAGCCTGGATGCACAAGCAGTTGGATCTCTCAGTAGCTTGTCCCTTAGTATTTGCACTCTATTTCTATACATCATAGAGTGGATTCAGAATGTGGTGCCCTTTTTTGAAGCCTAGCTACAATTGATAATCTTCGGTGTTACATTTGGTTATGAGCCTGCTTCCTTAGTTAAATTTTTTAACGAACAATTAAAACAATGAGACTTGGCTAGGTGAGTGATCTCAGTCACAATCCCATCAGCAGAATGTTCATGAACCCCTCTTTCATGAATGAAAATTAATGTGGTGGTCAGTCATCCTACCCCTAATAAAGCTGTGACAGACACCTAACTCAGGACATTCTCTGCCACACCCGAAGATGTAACTGGTTATCACTAGCATACCACCGGGAACTGACATCTATAGAGTTGACAAGTTCTCATTGTGGCTCCACAGAAATATTAAAGAACATCAGCAGTTCAAGTCATGCATTTGTTTGTTCACACAACATCAAATATTCAGTTCTCAACTATCTCTTACGTCGCCATACATGCAAATACCCCTGTTAAATTACCTCTCTGAGGGCCTGAAGGGGACGAGAGATCTACTGCAGCCTCAACTTATTTTGCTCTCAATAGTTGGAATGTGGAAAATTCGCAGTAAACTAGTATCACTTGGTCGGACAAACATATTTATCTGGAGAAAAAAAGAAACTTGTAGTTACTAAATTCACAATACTACTCCATTCTGGCGGAGGTGGTTTACAGATTCTTGATGACAAAAACTATAGGGGTTATTCACAAAGGTAACTTACACTTGTAATTAATTTACAAGTGAAATTTCATGTTACAGTTTTGAGTATATCTTCTACTTTTGGCTGTTCACAAACCCAGAGTGTAACGTTACCTAAATGTATAGGCATACATGTCTCCACCTTCTGAAAGAGGGGGTGAAGCCACATTTAAAACGTTAAGGCCCGATTTAAGAAAAGTGGCACTGCACCCAGGACAGCACCACTTTTCTTGCATCCCTTAGCTCTCCCCTAATGCCACCATTTGTGCGCCGTATCTAAGATATGGTGCACCATGGCAGTAATTAGGGAACTAGCATTAAAATTCTTGACGTTAGTTAGAAGCTTTGCAGAATTAGCGTAAAAAATGTTGATGTTAATCCTGCAAAGTCCATTGAGGCCCATTGTAAACAATGGTGTGCCTCCTTTTAACTCCTGCTCTCTCAAGTTTTGAGAGATTATAGAAGCACATCACACAAATCAACAGAAAAAAGTCATTCAAAACTAATGTTCAGGCAGGTTAAAAAAAGAAGAGAACCTCAAATCAATCAATCAATCATTCAGTCAATCAGTATTTGTAGAGTGCAGTACTGTCATCCCTGGGCTACCTGGACTCTGGGGTGCATGGTTTCTGTCGAAAAGCTGTTCGAAGGTGGAGGGGCAGAACATTCCAGGACGTGGCGGCGATTAGGAGAAGATATGGCCACTACTGCAGATTTGGGGGTAGCTTGCAAGGACAAGTGAGGAGGAGCGCAGGTGTCTGGCGGGTTGATGGAATTTCAGTTGGTGGTTGATGTATGCGGTCCTTGATTGTGTAAGGCCTTGTGGGTGTGCATAAAGATCTAGAACTGGCATCTCTTCTGGAGAGGGAGCTAGTAGACGTTTCTGAGGTGGGGGGTGATGTGGGTCCATTTGGGGAGGTCCAGGATGAGTCTGGCAGCCGTGTTCTGTATGGTCTAAAGTCTTTTGAGGAGTTGGGTGGAGATGCTGGAGTAGAGAGTGTTGCCATAGTTTAGGTGCCTGGTTACGAGCATCTGGGTGACAGTCTTTCTGGTGTTGACTGGAATCCATCATTTTGCTCTTAGAAATAGTGTTAAATGCAACAGAACATAAATAACAAGTGTGAGCAGACACTTGGTAAATGTGCACTTGGGAAAGGATTTTCCCCTAACTTACTCGCAGCATTTAGATCTACGTGCAAAACACACCCTTGTATCTAAAATAAATGGTGGTGGATGTATTTTGCACTAAGAATTAACACTAAATGCAGCAGAACATGAATAACGAGCATCCTTGTGGGTGTATTATTTCCCAAAAATAACCCTTAATTAGGTGTGCTGGGTTAATCACAATATTATTGGTAATTCTGTGTCAAAGAGTAATGCGGAATTGCTGAAGTTACTCCAATTACTCAGACATAATTGAAATTCCTCCCAGGTCATCTAACCAGGCAAAGACAAAAGACAAATACATAACCAAACTAAGGGCCAGATGTATTACTAATTCCAATAGCAATTACCAAATTGCGATTTTTTGCGAATCCCAATTAAGAAATTGCTATTGGAATGTATAAAACTCCGGGAGTTTCATATAGTGATCCACAAGGGCTTGCAAATGGACCAACCTAATTAATATTCATGAGGTAGGTCGCAATTTGCGACCCATTGCGAATGGCTACAATAACAGTAATGGTGGACTGCTAGGCTCAGCAGACCACCATGTCTGTGATTGCTTTTAAATAAAGCAATATTTTTGTTTTTTAAATGCAGCCCGTTTTCCTTGAAAGAGAACGAGATGCATTTAAAAAGAAAAATGAAAAGTTTTCTTTTCATTTTTTTGAGAGTAGGCAGTGGTCCGTGGGACCACTGCCTGCTCTTAAATTTTTTTTTCGCATGCATCCACAAAGGGGAAGGGGTCCCTTAGGGACCCCTTCCTCTTTGCAAATGGGTTACCACCAATTTAAAATTGGTGGTAACTGCGATTGTTTTGCGACCGCAGTCACAAAACAATCATACATACCTCTGCGATTTGGTATTAGGAAGGGACGACCTTGACATGCCTCTTCCTAATACCGAATCGGTATGCAGCCGCAAATCCAATATGCGATTCACTAACAAGTTACCGAATCCCAAATCGGACTTGATACATACCAAAATGCATTTTTGCAAATGCAAAAGGACCGTTGGGCCATTGCAATCGCAAAAATGTTTGACACATCTGGCCCTATACCTCCTGCTTTGTACTCGGGTACCTTTTGTCTGTGGCGATCTGGAAAACATTTCTAATCTGCTTCAGTCTACTGTAAAATAAAGTGAGTGTTTGCTTTTATAATACAGATTGCTGACAGTAGAGCCGTATTTTAGGGAACAGAGGATTGTAGAGAGATGTCTGGAAAGAGATGTTAGTGAAATTCAAAGGAACAATAAAATGATTAATGATATTTTAGTTCAACCAAAGGCAAATACGTGATCTACTGCTCTTTTTGGTTTATACCATGGGAGCGGAGGTACCGTCCTAAAGGTTGAGTTAATCTGTCATTCAATCCATCAGTTTGGGATGATGTCTGGTTGATTTACAACTGACCTTGGCCAGATGATAGTTTAGCGAATTACATAATTTGTAAATGAATTTGGAACTTCTGTCATCTACTATCTCAGATGATAATCTGACAATCCTTGTCAGAAAACCCATGGCAAACCGAGGTGGAATGGGTATCTTGTGTAGTGGAACAAAATGTGTGTGCTTTGTAAAGAAATCCATGACAATCAGGACAACAATGTACTTTGTGATAATGGCAAATCAGTTATGAAGTCCATTGAAAACTTCTTCCAGGGTTGATTTAGAATACAGAGAGGAATTTAAGGACCGGGGGTGTTTTAGGGTGATTGAGCATTAGTGGAGCGCTGCCGAACATGTTGCTGAACGTGTCATTTCACCAAATATCTTTTTGTTACTAAATCCACTGCTTTTCTTTCACCAAAGTGTCCCAAACTGGGGAATCATGCCATCAAAACAAAATTGTTCTGAAACTCTATTTTGGGAAGAAACAGTTTACCCTGATGGGAAATGGGTTGCTCCTGTGGATTTCCCTAAATCCATTCACCAGGATCTAACTTTTTAGTTTCAGATTAAACTGAGTCTAAAAACTTCTCCAACTCAGTGACAATGGTTGTTTGAAAGGCCAAGTTACAAGTTGCTTCTGTCGTTTGCCCAAGTTCTTTCTCTCTTGAAAGTGCACCAGTTTTGCCATGTCTGTTTCCTGGTCTATAGGCTATTTGGTCTTGGAAGGGAGAAACTAATAAAATCCAATGAGAAAGGCAAGCAGGATTCTGGAAACTCTAGGCTTTTGTGGTCTGTTCATGCAGTTATTTGACATACTGCTCCTTTCGAATGATAGAATCAGTGGGTAAAAACGGCTGTAATTGCTAGCAGTCCCTTATTCTAAATTGCATAATTCTGTTCTATAGATGGAAATATCCAAGAAAAAAGCCACTGGATGGACAGTTTTAAAACAGTACCGGTAATGAAAACTTTTTTAACAGGTCGAAATAACTTTTTCATCCAGATCCCAAGTGGAAGGCTGAACCTTTCTTAACTAGCCGTGCAATGTGTGCAGCTGTCATAGACAACGTTCCAATGAAGTGTCAGTAAAAAAACTGGTGAAGCCCAAAAACGTTTGTATCTTCTACCTTCAAGGTGTGAGGCATCAGGTCCATAGGCAAATTGTACTCTCTGTGAGTTGCCAGTGTATCTGCACCGTTTTCTCTAAACCCATCGGCAAAGTCAGTGTAGGTTTTAGGGATCTGTAAGACCTTCATTGGAGAATTCAACAGTGTGCCACTCAAAGTTTGTGTCAGAATGGTGATACATTTAGGAAAACATCTTTCCTTACAGTAGACAAAGGTAAAATAATCTGTGATGTTTTCCAGTCCACTTGTGGGTTGTGCTGTTGTAGCCAGGCTGTTCCTAGTATGATGTGAAAATTGAGAGGATCTATGAGATGAAGACAAACTGCCTCACAATGTCCCAAATCAGTAGCCATTAGGCTTTCCATTTTTTAAAAAATTTCTCCTCAGGTAAGTGGAGTACACATCAATCCTATTGATGGGTTAAATTGTTTGCTTCTCTCGAGTAGGAATATGATGACCTTTATCAATCTTAGGGCTTGATTTAGATCTTGGCGGAGGGGACTACTCCATCACAAATGTGACAGAAACCCCGACTGCCTTATTACGACATTGTTTATGACAGAGTATTCCCTCCACCAATATCTAACTCAGGCCCCTAGTGTCCATAAAGCAGCCGAATGCTCCCCAATCTAACAGAGAATTGCATTCTTATGGTCCTACCGGAGTCGCCAAATTAACCTCAACATGAAATGGGCACAATTCTTTGCACACACTTGAATTTCATTCTTGCACTGTCTTGGTCTGCAGTGTAAGATTGAGCTTGTGCATTTCCCAGCAACTGAGGGCATTCTTTAACAAAATGCATGCAAGTCCAGAATTTCTATCTTTTCTCTCTCTTCACATGCAAAAGGTTTGCACATGTTTCCAATGTGCATCAGTTCTTCAGGAATTATGACAGAATGAGACTTGAGGAAAGCACTGGTAATCCTTCAAAGAGGCATGTTTTTTCTTTTCAGTCTTCTCTTTGATAATCAGTGTGAACCACCAATTCAATCAGTGCACTGGTAATGGTAGGAGAATTAGAAATTAGTGCAAGTGTGCCTTTAGTTCATCTTGAGGTCCTTAAAGAAACGTGCCTGTGGATGCTTCATCCGTCCATCCTGCTTCTGCCTTTAGCTGACTAAAACAGCTAATATATGCGATCATCTCTTTGGAGCCTTGCAGTGTCATTTAAACTGGTCATTTAATATTGTGTAATGTTGCAACCAGGCACCTTGGTTCAGTATGAAAGGTGTGGCCCAGGTTAGAGCATCCCTCACTAAATAGGACAAACCTAAAATACTTTTTTGCTGAATCTGATGCCAATTGAGGGGGTGCATTGGAAACCATAAGCTACATTGTGTTAGAAATGATTGAAAACATAGAGAGTCCCTGCTAGATTTCTCTGGTGGAGCCATTCGCATCAAAGGATTGTTATTAATTTCAATAGGGTAACACTTTTGTTGAATCTCACCTTGGATAAGGGGCATAGCTGGGTCAGTAAAATTGGAGGGGGGGGCAGAATTTCCAACATATACGGCAAGCAGGACACGAGAGATGCTAAAGGGGGCAGGGGAGAGGGAGACGAATGTGGATTGGCAGGGGTGGTAAGTGAGAGAAAACACAATATTTTGCAGAATACTCAACATTTTTTAAGACTTTCAAAGCAGAGAAGGATAGAATGTGTGTTCATTTTTGTCTGTTTTATGTAAACATACCTGGTGGAATTCAACAGACACCTCACTATGCCTGACTGAAAGCACCTGTACCCAACGATTTGCTGGAAAATACATTTATTAGGGGGGTGTAGCACTTCAAACACCCCCCTTAAAACTACGCACCCTGCCTTGGATACACCTGCAGTGTGAGCCGCAGAGGCATTACTTGTTTCTCCTGGATGTGGGAAAACTTAATTTAAATGATTGACTAAATAAGCCCACTGACTGTTCAAATCCTCCTGGATCTCTGAAGTGGTCTGCACCATAGCCTGCAACGGATTGGAATATATGATAAGTCGGTTCGGCTGGCAAACTGTCAGGTTTTGTAAATGTTATCTGACGAGTTCTGACAACTATTCACCACCCTCCTACTGGCATACCAGTCACTAACCCCTATTCCATTTCCACAGGGCCATATAACTGTGCCAGTGCACCAAAACTCACCATTCAGAAACATCTCCTAGTACCATTTCTATACAGCTGCAGTGCTATAACACTCTGCTCTTCCTAACCTCATATCACACAGCGTTGTCAATGTGCATCTGTTGTGACCTACTGGTGTCCACTCGGATTCTCACACATCTCCGCCAGAGCACCTCTGTTCTTGATTTAAGACCTGATACCTGGACTAGCTCTAATGGTTAAGGTGGCTTCCTCACCTCTGGCCATTATGATTACTGTCTCCAGACCTGAAAGTTCACTAATGAGTATTTGATTTCAGGTGTGCTTAATGAATTTGAATGTAGCAAAACAAGACTGAAACACCCAGAATGTATTGGGGGACAGAGCTACGCTGCCACAAAGATGGTGAGTCCCTAGTGAACCTCCGGTGCTTTTTACCCCACAATGTATTCATGCCCGGCTTTATCCCAATATATTGGTTTTATCGGGAGATGTCAACAAGGTGACTATGTCCTGCTGAGTGCTTGGGTGTGGTAGGAGAGAGGTGTGACAACAACTTGAGAGCTCAAACACCATCCTACTCCAGAGGCTCCTGGAATCCAGCTGCTAGTATTGGCAGCCTGTTGTGTGTGTCCGGTAGAGACAGTGCAGTCTGTGGGGGAGTCCTCCCCTACTTGGTGCATGTAGTTTTTCACACTCAGGAGGTGCTGGTGCTGGAACTTCATCTCCAGGTGGTATGGGGAACTACTGATTCAATGGCATATGAAACCCCAGAGGTCTCTCCCTCTGCGAACCAACATAGCTGGTGAGTGCAGCCTGTGCTGGGGGTGCCCACTCTGTACTATCATGGATGTTGCATCCTCCCCAGCCTGGGAGCATACACAAGAACACGGCACACAGGGAGCTTGTAGTCAATGTCTTTATTCCTCAGCGCACGGCATTCAACTGATTTCTCATTACTCAATAACCATTAATGACCACAACTTAACACCTCCCAAAATGATTGCGTAATCCCTTCTTGAGAACACCCGGGCTGTGGGGTCCTAAAGCTCACATCTCCCCCTTGTTAAACAAAAAGACCCATACAAAAGTCATGAACAAATAGCATTACATTTCTTCGATCAGTGATCTAAGTGGTTTTACAGTTCAGCCAAACTGTGTGGAGTGGGGAAGTTGAGCTGTCCTGGGATTGGTGTCTGATCAAGGCTTTTAGGTGGAACAGTCTCTTCTGGATCTGGAGGGACCTATGATCAACTAGACAGATGATTGAAATGTGATGAGTCCCATGTAATGGATTTTCTGGGATGGTATGCCATTATCGTGTGTCCCTTGCACTTCATAACTTTCAAAGGTTCAACATCAAATGGGGTGTCTGACTTTTGCTTCCATTTCTTCTTGAAAAACCCACGTCAAACATGATCTCTCGTGTTCGACGAAGTTGAACAGCATATGTCTTCATCTGACTTTTCCGAGCAGTGTCAGTAGCGCAAACCTCGTCATCATTTAGGGTTCGTTTAGGGGTCCACTGTGGTAATTTGGTCCTCACGGCTCTCATGAACATCAGGGTGGTGGGACTCTCATCAGTGGTAAAATACGGGGGTCAACCAAAATGCACGGAAGGCTTGGCACAATGTCTGACTCAGCTCATTTCCCTCTATTCACACACGTTGGATCACTCATTTCAGAGTCCCCATAAACCATTCCACAACAACGTTAGCCTGAAGCCACAAGGGCACACTTTTCTGATGCTTGACATTGAGTTTGGTCAGAAACCCATTCATCTCCTAGCTGTTAAATTAGCTGTCAAACTTGAGAGTGTCCAGTATGCCCCACATTGCAAATATGTTGCCAGCCACTCATTGAATTTGTCAGGAGTTGTTGATGACATGTCCTCCAATGGAGAAAACCGTAATGTTCGCCAATGACCACCATAAGATGGGGTCCATGTGCCAGGGGCCCAAAACATCTATGGACATTCTCTCCCACTCCTGCACAGGAAGTGCAGGTTTAGTGGATGCTGGGTCACCTTAATAAACAGGCAATTGCATAAATGACACTCCTTTAATTCTCACTTGCTTAGGAACCCTATCATGTTCCTTCCGTGTTCTTCCAAACACCAGTATGTCATCACTGCAATTGAAGGCACGTGTAACAGGTTGAATAATTCTACATATAACATCTCGGAATATTTCTGCAGCAGATGACATTTCAAAGCTCAATCTTTTGTAGCTGAACAAACCAACATGAGTCAGAAAAATGGTAATGTACCTGCAGTTTTCTTACAGTTCAAGTTAATGGTACCCTTTGTTCAGTTCAAAATGGGTGAAAACTTTGGCTCCATTCAGCTGCATGATCATATCCTCAGTGTGAAAACCAGGATGCCTCTCTCTCCCGGTTGATTTGTTGGCTTGGTGCATATCCAAGCAGATGTGCACTGTACCTCCACTGTCCTTTTTTGGCACCACTACTATGGGCGACACCCATGGTGTTGGACCAGTAGAATACCTGATGATGCTGTGTTTTATCAAGGCTTCCAGTTCTTTCTTGACCTCTTCTTGCAGATGAAATTCTATTCTGCGATGTCGCTACACAACAGGTCGGATGTCTTCATTAACGTGAAGTTGCATTATCATTGTTTTGAGCTTTCCTAGACCATGAAACATGGACTTACAATTTCCCATTGAGTATTTAGAATGTAATAGATAGATTTCAGTTCCAAGTCAGCAGCAGTTGCAAAACTAAGTAGGTACGCACTGGGTAGAGTACCTTGAAGAAAGTGGATTGGGGTTTGCACAGATATCTTCTTGTGCTGCAAGGTTGCCGCAGACAGGCCTTGTATCTATTTTGTTTGAAAGCAGCCCAGGTGTATGCCTTCGTATTAGACACTGTGAGTCACAGAGCAAGCAAAAAATTATTACATTGGCAACTGGCATGCTGTTGATTGATGCATTGCTGTCAATTACATAAGTTATTGAACAACTGTTGACTTTGAGCCTGATTGTGGGGCAATGTTCATAAGAGTTCTTTAACTCATTTGTTTATGATGTTCATATGTCTACTTTACATGCTGCAAGGCCCACATGTGCATGTTGCTCTTTTTCAGACATGATTATTGCACATTCACCCTCCTTGCTGTCACTCAGTGATGACTTTGAGTGATCCTTGCAGGACTAACTTGATGACGATCAACTTCGTTTGGTTTCCACCTGTAGCAATTCGTCTATGTGGGAGCGGTGAGAGTATTTCTGGAACCTTCTCGGGTCCAATTTTTTGCCTCACCATAACACACTTGAATTCTCTTTTACTTTGCAAACCACACTGAAGTGGTTCTTTTTTCCACAACCTTTGCATGTCTGCCCAATGGTTGGTCATTTGCTCTCATGTGGAAATGAAAACGCACATCAAAAACACAGTCTTTCTTTCTTGGAAGATGTCGACTTACGGTTATCAGCTTGGTGTTTGTGTCTGCTCTTTATGACTAGTGCCAATTCACTTTTTGTGGTTCCATCTTCCATGTCAGAGGCTTATCGATTTGCTTGTTCCTCGGCTATGGCTGCGATCAGTCCTTTTCTAGTCTAAGGGACTGATTTAGGGAAAGTGGCGCTGCACCTAGTGCAGCGCCACTTTTCTTGCGCCCTTTAGCACTCCCTTAATTCCACCATGTGTGAGCCACAACTAAGCTACAGCTCACCATAGAGGTAATTAGAGGAACTAGCGTCAACATTTTTGACACTAGTTTGGATCTTTGCAGGATTAGCGTAAAAAATGTTGACGCTAATCCTGCAAAGACCATTGAGCCCCATTGTAATCAATGGTGTGCCTCCTTTTAACGCCTGCTCTGAGCAGGTGTTAAAAGTGCAGAAAATGACGCAAAGAAATCTCTTTGATTTCTTTGTGCAGTTTTTTCGCTGCCCCTAACGGGGGAATGCCCCCTTTGCATACATTATGCCTGGCACAGACATAATGTAGTGCAAAGGGTTACAAAGTGGTGCAATGCATGGATTGGGCCACTTTGTACATCTGACGCAGCGATTTTGGCCTTGTTGGGCCACATTAGCATAAAAAAGTGATGCTAATGTGAAGCAACGAGGCACCAGGGGCTCTTAAATCTGCCCCTAAGTGTCTAGATTCTTTAAGCATGTAATGATTTTCACATCATTTCTTTCTTTCAGGGCGTCTATGAAGTCACCTAAAGTCTCAATCCACATGGTCCATCTGGTGCTAATATTATGCTTTCTGGAGGTGTTGAATAGTGGTGGAGGTTTCAAAAATGTGGCGGCACTGTACTCCATGTCCCTTGTGGCAGCTGTGGGACGTCTTCGCTATCTTGAAGACTTTTTAAGTTATGCTGATGGCTGTCAACTCCCCTTGTCCTTGGCAGCTTCTCCGGGAACTAACATCCTTATGAGCACAAACTCAGTGTTCTCTCTCGAGTCACCTCACCCAATTTTGAGGTTGCATGGCCGGTGAGTAAGTTCACTTCTCGCACCTAGTTGTTGCTGCCTTCTACAGTTACATCTATTTGTTGTTGCTTTTGACCTTGTACTTGGTCATCATTAACTTCTAGAGTTATCTCTGGTTATTGCTGCAGTTAGAAATGGGGTCTCTGGTTGGCAGTCAGTTTGCACTCTGTCTGAGCAGGGACCCTCACTCTAGTCAGGATAAGGGAGATACACACCTAGGATAACCCCTTCTCACCCTCTCGGTAGCTTAGCACAAGCAGTCAGGCTTATCTCAGAGTCAATTTGTAAAGTATGTGAACCAACACACACAGTAGCACAGAGAAAACATCCCAAAAGTGACACAACACCAGTTTAGAAAAATAGACAATATTTATATGTCAAACAAGAGCAAAATGACAAACTTCCAACATACACAAGTAAAGTTATGAATTTTCAAAGATTAAACTTCAATATAGCGCTTAGAAACACAAATGCTTCAATTTGGTGTTATCATGGCATCATGACGAAGTCGTTCCTAACAATCTGATGCCAATGGTACCGGTCAAAGAATTGTGTGAGGACAGGCACAGCCCTTTCAGGTGTAAGTGTCAGCTCCTCCCTCCCAACTCTAGCCCAAGAGAATCATCTGAATATGCAGGCTATACATCAACTCCCTTTGTGTCACTGTCTAGAGGAAATTTACAACAGCCCAACTGTCAGTCTGACCCAGACATGGAATACACAAGCAGGCAGAGGTACAGAATGGTTAAGCAGGAAAATGTAACATTTTGAAACTGACAATCTAAAAAACAACTTTACCAAAAGGTGTATTTTAAAATTGTGAGTTCAGAGACCCCAAACTCTAAATCTCTATCTGCGCCAAATGGTAAAGTGCACTCAAAAGATATTTATAGGCAGTCCCATGTAAACCTATGAGAGATATAGGCCTTGCAACATTGAAAACTGAATTTGGCAGTATTTCACTGTCAGGACATGTAAAATACATCAGTACACATCCTACCTTTAACATACACTACACCCTGTCCATGGGGCCACCTCGGGAGCACCTTAGGGGTGCCTTACATGTACAAAAAGAGAAGGTTTAAGCCTGGCAAGTGGGTAAACTTGCCAGGTCAATTTGGCAGTTTCAAACTGCACACACAGACACTGTAGAGGCAGGTCTCAGCCATGTTTATAGGGCTACTCATCTGGGTGGCACAATCAGTGCTGCAGATCCACTAGTAGAATTAAATTTACAGGCCCTGGGCACCTCTAGTGCACTTTACTAGGGACTTACTAGTAAATCAAATATGCCAATCATGGAACAGACAATTACAAATACAGTTTACACAGAGAGCGCTTGCACTTTAGCACTGGTCAGCAGTGGTAAGGTGCCCAGAGTACCAAAAAACAGCAAAAACAAAGTCTAGCACACAGTCACAACATAGGAAGCAGAGGCAAAAAGATAGGGGAGACTACGCAAAGATGCCAGGTCTAACAGCTGCCTTTTGTGTTGTACCTGTTTGTCATTGCCTTTAGCGTTTGCTTGATATGAAGGATGGCTCAGCATTGTGGTGCTGTACTGTCTTCTCTCAGCCTGGTCAGCAAGTCTTAGCAGGCTTTCCAACAGCGCTTCTCTGTTGGGCCTTTGACTTCTCCACGAGGCCTCGTGTGGGCGGGATTAGCACTTGCACTACACATATGCCAACTGCAGGCTTCTTTGCACTGGCCTGGCACACGTGGCATGCACAAGCAGTTTGCCATCTTTCCTCAAGGTGTCAGGGAGAACAGTATTTTTTCTTGCGCACACGTATCATCGCCAGTTATCTCGTCCTCCCCAGCCCAGGAGCATGCACAAGAACACGCGACACACGGAGTTTGTCGTCAGTGTCTTTATTCCTCAGCGTACAACATTGAACTGACTTCTCACTATCCCATAACTGTTAATGCCCATACCTTAATAGCTCCCAGAATGATTGCATAGTCCCTTAATGGGCTCATCTTGGGCTCTGGTGTCCTAATGCTCACAGTCCTAAGACACTGCAATTGGTACCCCAAGGAGGCCTGACAGATGATCGCCACCTTCGATTGGAGTGCCCTGGTAGGTCCTACAGTGAGTCAGATGGAGTTCCCTCTAGCTTTCAAGTATTGCACTGGAGTCATACACAGTCACAATATATAAACTGCTGCTGTCATCTAGTGACCATTTTAGGGAATTTAATACATTAACACTGAGGTGTTTCCTTTGTACTACATGTTCTGGCCCTTCCCATGTGTGTCTGTGCCATCAGCTTAGAGCTCGATACTATAATTCACTCAGAAGAACGAAGAGCCACTTGAATTGTAAAGTTTATAGCCTGGGCACCGTATTGGCCAATTCACCTTCCCTGACTGTTTTGTCATGCTGGGCAATAAAGCAGTCTGGCAGTTGACCTTTGCAGAATCCACTCAGAATAAAACAGCCTCACATCAACTACAGATATGTCATCCAATGGAGTCACGCTGGAAGCTATCATGACTGAGCTTAAAATTGTTCAAGCCACAATAACTAATATGGAACAATCCACTGGGGAAATTAATAGAGACCTCAAGACACTGAAAAGGGAAATAATTAGGGGTATGGCCTATACTCCACTGGCAGAATCAGCAACATTTTGGTCACTCCACGTTACTCTTGTAACTCAGAGTTACGGGCAAATTCTGCCAGCCATCGCATGGCAGAATTTTTTCTCGCTTGCGGTTAAAAAATGATAAGTTGTTGAGCACAAGTTAGATTTGGCATCGCCTAATGTGATTTTTGGTCACTAGGAGGGCACCCGGCAAGATTTCTCCAACTCAAGCAGCCGTGACTGTTCATGGTCAGAAATGTGCCTCTCGAGTAGAAAATCTACTCAAGCAGCAAAATCAACTCGAGAAGCTGTGTGCTCTGGCATGCTGCATGGTGCCATTCTGATTTTTCAGTGAGGAATGAGCTTCTGGCACTAAATCACAGTGCAAGCAGTGGGACATGCCTATTTCTGCCCAGTCGTAGATTTTCACGGAATCTCGCTGAGTTTTTTTGTAATTCTGTGGAATTCCACAGAGTAAAACTTTCTGAGTTCCATCCAGGCGTAGAAATGATTCATATGTAGGATGGATACTGCAGATAAAAGATATGATGAACTGGACCCTAAGGTGATGTAAACCATGACATGGAGCACGGCGCTCTAGAATATGCAAAAGAGACTAACAGAATTTTGGAGCAGTAGAAATAGTAGACAAATCTTTGAGGTCCCTGTGATGGAGAGCACAAGGGACATCATGCTTTATCTCAGAACTTTCATACCAGAAATAATGGGGCTAACTTTTTCCCCTCCTCTGAATTTTCAACATGCACATATGATAGTGACCCATAACACTGATCGCAGCTACACTCAACATCCAATGATTGCCAATCTTCTGAGATTTTTCAGTAGGTAAGGGCTTTCCTCTTCAAAGCTAAAATCATGGCCCACATACCATCAATGCTAGCAGAATACAATTTTCAGTCAGCTTCTATGAAACACATATAATCTGGAAAAAATTTCTGGCCCTTCAGCCTCTGCTCAAAAACTGGACGTAAGGTTTGGGCTCTTGGACACAGCACTTATGATAGTGAATATCAGTGAGCAGACTAAAGAATTTTGTGATGCAACAGAACTGGAGCTCTGGCTAGAAGATGTGGAACCCCGACTCTCGTTCAATGAAGAACATGAAAATAACTTAGCTGAGTCTAGCAAGAGGAGTGGAATGGACAACTTATGGCCAAAGAATGCACACTTGTCACTCAGAAAGGGACAAATCACGCTCTGCTCTAAAACTACCAAACACATCTGGAATGACCTAGCCCACTGAGTGTATAGTTGCATCTGGAGGTCACAATAAGACTTACTCACCTTATTAATTTGGGGATCATCAGATAACATTCTATCTGAGGGTGGAGGGCCTAATCACTGGAAGCGTATACTGCTGGATTCAAGGAAGCTCTCTCGACTTTCATAGTGGGCATGGAACTGCAGAATTGCAAGCCTGGTCCCACATATTTTAATTTGTCGACAACAAGCTAGTATAATGTGTACTATTGACATTTTGCAGCTATACTTTCAAATGGCTCTGCTGGAGAAGAATAATGGCACACCTCCAACTCACAGATTTAAACATGTGGTCACTCAACACCAATGCCATGACTGACTTTAATAACAGCAAATAGAATCTAACCTGCTTAGGATCTAAAAATCCTAGTTTTGCTCTCATCCAAGAAACCCATTTTAACGTTGTATAATCTGCAAAACTCAAACTTGATTGGGTGGATAGAGTCATATCCTCATCAAGCTCTGACAGCTTGCCTAGGTCATCGTCAATCCCATCCACCCTCACTTGAAAAAACGGGTGACTACCATTCTTCATGAGAGATTCCGAGCACAGATACTAAATAACTTGAATGGATAATCACGTCAATATGTTTTTGTTTGAATAAAGATGTCAGACCATGTTATAATTCTATGCTCCATCTATGCCCCAATGCCAGCTAAGTGGGTCTGGTTCTCCAAATTGAACTTCCTTCAATTACCTGTGCTGATCCTGCCCAGTACACAGGGGCCTATTGAACACAATGGTATGCCCCCTTTTAACTCCTGCTCTGTGCAAGCGTTAAAAGAAGCCGCAAAAAATGAATCAGTGGAATCTCTTAGATTCCACTACACCATTTTTTCGGCATCCCTAACGGGGGAACGTCCCCCTTGCGTACATTATGCCTGGCAGAGGCCTAATGTGGCGCAAGGGGTTACAAAGTGGCACAATGCATGCATTGCTCCACTTTCTAAATATGGCGTGGCAAACTTGGCCTTTTTGGGCCACATTAGCGTAAAAAAATGACACTAATGTGGCACAAAGAGGCCCTAGACCCTCTTAAATCTGGGCCTCAGTTCATCTATAACAACAATTTGACGTGATTGGACTATGGTACTGCATCCTATCCTGAATGAAACTGGATTCGCTGACCCCAAATGAGACAACGATAGAGCTGTTCTACAAGACATTATGGAGGACCATTCCCTCCATGACCCTTGGCACCTGCTACATCCTACTGGAAAGGAATACACTTATTTCTCAACGGCTCACAGCTCCATATAATTCTGACCACACCCCTATATTAGCCACTCTAAACCTGCAAATGATGGCACCTAAAACAACATGTACATGGAAAATGTGGAAAAGAGATTTAAATCTCTGGAGGAAAAAAATGTCAGGTCTATTGAATGAGTACCTGGAACTTATGGCCCTACCACGGACTCAAAACAGTTTTTGTCAGCAACAGGGAAGTCCCATTCCTCTGGTCAGATTGAGAGAACATGGGGATTTCTGAAGTGAAACATTTATTGACTGCGTGGTCGTTCAGGATCTTTGTGGACATCACAGAGGAATGTCAGATGCTGAGATCTTGCTTTTTTGAGGCACCTACTAATGCTGCATTTCTTTCAGTCACCACAGAAGACCCATAAATGGATTCATATTCTCTCTGCACTGCATTCTTATCTAGTACACGGGAGACATCATAACAAACTAATCACCGGGTTTTATGATCCGTTAATAAAAAAAATCTCTTCTCTGATCCACTGAAACAACTTCTCAGGCTAAGGTGTCAGCGGAGACTCCAGGTGAAACACTCACCATCTGACTGGTCGCAACTAATGACAACGCACGATAGGAGCCCTAGAAAGGCTATAAGTTATTTTAAGATCCTCCACAAGTGGCACTTGTCCCCTGACAAACTTTACAGTTTAAGTTGGCATGTACTTCTCACTGCTGGAGATGTAGGCTATCAGACCATCCCACCCTGCATGTTCTTTGGTCTTGCCCTACAATTCAGGTCTATTAGTCACAAGTATGTTGAGTGACTAAAGATGCTCACAATCTCATTGTTGTCCCATTGGCAGCCATTGCCATGCTGCACAAAACCCTGGCTATAGCTCACTTGAATCATCATGAAAAGAGATGGATGGACACTGCTCTTGCATCAGTGAATCTGTCTCCTCAGGAGGTGGGCAAAGCCAGTTGCACACACTATTGCTAACTGGCTGGATGCTATGGCGACGACAGTGGCTCATGAACAACATCTGAAATATAGGTTGAATGACCAAGCATAACTTTTATGGATATCTGGGATGATACACGACGGACGCCGTGGGTGAGACTGTACAAGTTGATTAGTATTTGCATTTGCAGTTAAATGGGGTCGCTTGACATCCTATCTGCAAACTGCGGGTAATTATTTTCTGTTCTCAATGTCAGATAATACTTTGGCCTGTTATAAGAGGCAGGTGCATACCTACCTGATTTGATTTTTTTTCTCTCTCCCCAAGCCTTGTCATTATCTGATATCAGACAGTTCCCATTGTTTCTCTATTATGACTGTCGAGATATGTTGCTGTTTGGTACACTTTATGCTCATCTTATTTGGGATCTTTGTTATGGCATGTGTTAACATATTTAATAAAGTAATAAAAATATTCAGACACAGAGGGTCTGATTCACAAAGGTAAACTTACATTTTTATGTAAGTATACTTTTTTGGTATTCAGAAAGTACAACTTAATAGTAAGTTGGCGGAGTACTCCATAGGACAATGCACTTAAAACAACAGGCCTGTTTCCTCTTTCCATGTGTGAAGTTCTGCGCCCCAACTGCAGTCTCCACAGTGGTAAGCTCACTATTAAATAGTAGCTGGTAACAAACAAAAAAATACACTTATACAAAAGTGTAAGCTTACCTTTGTGAATCAGTCCCAGAATGTATTAGGCTTTTTAACAAAAGTGCAGAATTTAATTACATGGAAAGAGGTGGTCCCCCTTCTGGGGAAATCACACCCTCTCCTGGTGCATCCCCCTCACTGTTAAGGGTGGACCCTAACAGAGCTCTCTTAATGCACATCTGTGACTGCCAACTGTGCTCTACTGTTTCCGTTTCCGGATCCTCGCACAGCTCTGCCAATGGACCTCTACCCTGACTGCAGCCCTCCTTTTAATGTATCTGAAAATGTTCCATAATCACACCTCTGCTATGGGAACGCTAGATAATCAGGGAACAAAACATCCCAGGAAGCACTGCAGGGGAGCACGCTTCTCCCTTTAAAGAATACTAAGAATGGGTAATTTAGGAGAGGTTTTGGCAAAGAAGGTCGAGATTATACTTTACTCCGAGTCAGATGGCAGTAGACTGCAAAATTTAAAAAATGACACTCGGTGCTCTCTGGTACATAGCAGCTGCACGCTCTTTGTTAGACTGGGGAATTTGCACCCCATGGTGCCGGTTAAGCCCTTCGCGAGTTTGACAGATGTGGCGACACTCCAAGGAAACAGGTTCAGTTCTCTACCAAGGGAGACTCTTATCCCCGCCTGGCACAAAACAAACTGCAAATTGTCCTTGAAGAGGGAAGCGCGAAGCGCAGAAGCCGGGGCGGATTAGGGCGGCAGAGCAGGGAGATGAGAGCTCCAGGCCTGCCAGTGGATGGACTGGGGCCGTCTCTGCCTGGCAAGGGTACAGAGAGAACTCATGTGACTTACAAGTGCCCCTCCAGCAGCCCATTGCTGCTGCTGCTGCCCTTATCCCAGGATGAGGGACACCGAGAGCCTGAGAGAGAAGAGGAGGGCGGGGGAGCGAAGAACAGAACTGAGTGAGCGGAATACATAGGACTTCTGGAGGGTTCTGGTAATCCAAAGATTAAAAGGTTGACTATTGGCCAAAGACCCGGCCAGCATGGTCGGAGTCAGCCATCTGTCTAACACAGACAGGACTTCAAGATTGACTCACAAACTCAACTGATCAGCTAAGAGTCCTGGTTTTACATCTATGCACACCCCTCAATCTTCTGCAGAATCTTGGCACTCGAGATGTCAGGGTCTGCTCCCATATGTGCAAACACACACTTCCTTAGACGGGAAATGTACGAATTGTATCACCCAATGACTACATTATTTCACCTTTCTGGATATATTTGAAGTTGTGTTTAAATCACACTTATCTCTGCTGAATATTGTATTGTCAGGTTATTCTCTTTCTGCTCGTTTGAAGTACTCAATCCTCAGTTCTAGTGGGAGATCATGTTTTTTCAAAGTAACATTACTTTGAGACATGATTTCCATTGTGCTGCATTTATCTATGTCTGCCAAACCTTTAGCAAGCACACTGACCAGAACACTCTGTTCATTGTCAGAGCCTCAGAAATGCTGCCGCAGTCTGCGGCGCCAAGCAGCAAGTAGGACCCAGAGCGCAGGCTTGTGGGTGGGCGAGTGTGACTTCCCCCATGGTGCATCACATCCCAAGGGTAGGTGAGTGGAGAGCTAGGTCACAGATATTGCTTCATTGCCAGTCATACCTTGTAGTGCAGGGCTCGTGTTTACAAGATTCTTACATAGCCAGAGCCATTGGAGCCACCTGTACCCGACATTCAACCTAGCCAGAGGGAATTTTTGAAAGTCTGGCATTCATGTCACTGAGATCCTCCATTATCAAGAAAGCCTCTCTCAAAAGCAGATGGACGAAAAAAATGGCACAAAGAAATCTTTTAGATTTTTTCTGCCCCACTAATGGGGGAACACCCCCTTGCATACATTATGCCTGGCGCAGGCATTCTGTGGCGCTAGGTATTACAGAGTGGCGAAGTACATGCATTGCACCACTTTGTAGTTATGGTGCACCTTTTTTGCCATAATATCGCCACATTACCGTAAAAAAAATGACGCTAATATGGCGCAAGGGGCTCTTAAATCTGCCTGTTATTATTTAGACACAGAGTTAGCTTTAGTCAACATAAATATTTGCCTGTGGGAGAAGGCCTGTCAACAGTCTAGACAGACAAAAGTCCAGTGCTGGAACTGGTGGTGAATTCAACACCAACAACCAAGAGGTTCTTCTATTATTATAAAATAAAATGTATCACGGTGAACTCTTCAGGGGCATAAACTGCTTGATGTTATGTGAAGTTCATAAAACTGTTAAAATATTAAGAACATCGATCAAATGCTTTTCTTGCAGCCATCCATTCTCGCTGAAGATGGAAAGGAGAAACCTCAGATTCAGGTGTGTAGTCCCAAATGTTGACTGATCCTTATTTACCATTACAATAACATTTTATTGTACGTTCCTGTGCACTTTTATGTATTAGATGCAGATGAAAAAAACAAATGTGAAGAGAAGAGCTGTGGAAGTGGAAAACAGCCGTTTAAAAGTAAGGCCACACACTTGGGCAAAAAAGTGGAAACTTTGAAGATGGTTTCTTTCTACAAAAATCAAGCTTATTATTACGATGTCAATGAGCACATAATTCCTTTTATGCTGCCCCTACAATTGATGTCAATTAAGACAGTTGTGTATGTCTATTGTTGGTCAGAAGCATAAACCTTGAAACTTTTTTTAGCCTCAAACAGTTTTCATATTGGCTTTGGCAATGTACATGATAGGAGATTTGGATGAGAGAGTGATCTGCCTAAGGCCAAGGAGCGATTATGGGATGGGGTTTGAACTAGCTTGTGCCCCGTAACAGCTAGCAAATGACAAAGCATCATCTCTACTCTGAATGGGAATTAGGTGATCAAGTAATTTATGAAAATATTTGGGCTCAGCATCAGAACATTTCTAGGGAGGAGGTTGGACTTGACACTAACTAGAATGGCCGCATCCTTGTGATGCTCTTGAGGCTGGGACTCGGCGTGCTTCCTGATGGTGCCCACTCGTCCCCATGAATGGTTGCATACTTGGTCAACACCTGGGGCTCCGTAACTGACCGAGTCGTGTCTGGAGGGTGTCAGATTACGACTTGAATTGCTGGGCCCGGCAAGGCCGCCCCGTTGCTGGCTTGATTGCTCTACAGAGGTGAGCCAGAGAGCTACAGATCAGCTCCCTGTACGTGGACGTCCTCATCGGAATTCCTGACAGCCACCAGCAGATTGTCGCACACCTTGGTCAGGTCTGAGTGCTTGGGATAACCCCTTCACCCTTTTCAGACGGATGTTTTATGATGTTAATAAGGATCAGAGGCAATTTGTTAAAGTAATGTCGATGTGATCTTCGAGAGTTTGACAAGCTGGCTCCTTGTAGACCTTCTGAACGCCCTTCCCTCCTCTCACTTCACTGCCAGCTCTCTCCTACACTTTTGCTCGCATTAGCCCATCACCGTCTTTGGGGCATTGTGAGAAGGTAGCCTCTTTCTAGCCTTGTTACCCCCACTTTTGGCCTGTTTGTGAGTGTATGTCAGGGTGTTTGTCACTGTTTTCACTGTCTCACTGGGATCCTGATAGCCAGGCCTCAGTGCTCATAGTGAAGACACTATGGTTTCAGTATGTTTGTTATGTGTCACTGGGATCCTGCTGGTCAGGACCCCAGTGCTCATAGGTTTGTGGCCTATATGTATGTGTCACTGGGACCCTGTCACACAGGGCCCCAGTGCTCATAGGTGTGCATGTATGTGTTCCCTGTGTGGTGCCTAACTGTCTCACTGAGGCTCTGCTAACCAGAACCTCAGTGGTTATGCTCTCTCATTACTTTTAAATTGTCACTAACAGGCTAGTGACCATTTTTACCAATTTACATTGGCTTACTGGAACACCCTTATAATTCCCTAGTATATGGTACTGAGGTACCCAGGGTATTGGGGTTCCAGGAGATCCCTATGGGCTGCAGCATTTCTTTTGCCACCCATAGGGAGCTCTGACAATTCTTACACAGGCCTGCCACTGCAGCCTGAGTGAAATAACATCCACGTTATTTCACAGCCATTTTACACTGCACTTAAGTAACTTATAAGTCACCTATATGTCTAACCTTTACCTGGTAAAGGTTAGGTGCAAAGTTACTTAGTGTGAGGACACCCTGGCACTAGCCAAGGTGCCCCCACATTGTTCAGAGCCAATTCACTGAACTTTGTGAGTGCGGGGACACCATTACACGCGTGCACTACATATAGGTCACTACCTATATGTAGCTTCACCATGGTAACTCCGAATATGGCCATGTAACATGTCTATGATCATGGAATTGCCCCCTCTATGCCATCCTGGCATTGTTGGTACAATTCCATGATCCCAGTGGTCTGTAGCACAGACCCTGGTACTGCCAGACTGCCCTTCCTGGGGTTTCACTGCAGCTGCTGCTGCTGCCAACCCCTCAGACAGGCAGCTGCCCTCCTGGGGTCCAGCCAGGCCTGGCCCAGGATGGCAGAACAAAGAACTTCCTCTGAGAGAGGGTGTGACACCCTCTCCCTTTGGAAAATGGTGTGAAGGCAGGGGAGGAGTAGCCTCCCCCAGCCTCTGGAAATGCTTTGTTGGGCACAGATGTGCCCAATTCTGCATAAGCCAGTCTACACCGGTTCAGGGACCCCTTAGCCCCTGCTCTGGCGCGAAACTGGACAAAGGAAAGGGGAGTGACCACTCCCCTGACCTGCACCTCCCCTGGGAGGTGTCCAGAGCTCCTCCAGTGTGCTCCAGACCTCTGCCATCTTGGAAACAGAGGTGCTGCTGGCACACTGGACTGCTCTGAGTGGCCAGTGCCACCAGGTGACGTCAGAGACTCCTGCTGATAGGCTCCTTCAGGTGTTAGTAGCCTTTCCTCTCTCCTAGGTAGCCAAACCCTCTTTTCTGGCTATTTAGGGTCTCTGTCTCTGGGGAAACTGGAGATAACGAATGCATGAGCTCAGCCGAGTTCCTCTGCATCTCCCTCTTCACCTTCTGATAAGGAATCGACCGCTGACCGCGCTGGAAGCCTGCAAACCTGCAACATAGTAGCAAAGACGACTACTGCAACTCTGTAACGCTGATCCTGCCGCCTTCTCGACTGTTTTCCTGCTTGTGCATGCTGTGGGGGTAGCCTGCCTCCTCTCTGCACCAGAAGCTCCGAAGAAATCTCCCGTGGGTCGACGGAATCTTCCCCCTGCAACCGCAGGCACCAAAAAGCTGCATTACCGGTCCCTTGGGTCTCCTCTCAGCACGACGAGCGAGGTCCCTCGAATCCAGCGACACCGTCCAAGTGACCCCCACAGTCCAGTGACTCTTCAGCCCAAGTTTGGTGGAGGTAAGTCCTTGCCTCACCTCGCTGGGCTACATTGCTGGGAACCGTGACTTTGCAAGCTACTCCGGCCCCTGTGCACTTCCGGCGGAAATCCTTCGTGCACAGCCAAGCCTGGGTCCACGGCACTCTAACCTGCATTAGACGACTTTCTAAGTTGGTCTCCGGCGACGTGGGACTCCTTTGTGCAACTTCGGCGAGCACCGTTTCACGCATCCTCGTAGTGCCTGTTTCTGGCACTTCTCCGGGTGCTACCTGCTTCAGTGAGGGCTCTTTGTCTTGCTCGACGTCCCCTCTCTCTGCAGGTCCAATTTACGACCTTCTGGTCCCTCCTGGGCCCCAGCAGCGTCCAAAAACGCCAAACGCACGATTTGCGTGTAGCAAGGCTTGTTGGCGTCCATCCGGCGGGAAAACACTTCTGCACGACTCTCCAAGGCGTGGGGGATCCATCCTCCAAAGGGGAAGTCTCTAGCCCTTGTCGTTCCTGCAGTATTCACAGTTCTTCAGCCTAGTAAGAGCTTCTTTGCACCAACCGCTGGCATTTCTTGGGCATCTGCCCATCTCCGAGTTGCTTGTGACTTTTGGACTTGGTCCCCTTGTTCCACAGGTACCCTCAGTCAGGAATCCTTCGTTGTTGTACTGCTGATTTGTGTTTTCCTTGCATTTTCCCTCTAACACGACTATTTTGTCCTTAGGGGAACTTTAGTGCACTTTGCACTCACTTTTCAGGGTCTTGGGGAGGGTTATTTTTCTAACTCTCACTATTTTCTAATAGTCCCAGCGACCCTCTACAAGGTCACATAGGTTTGGGGTCCATTCGTGGTTCGCATTCCACTTTTGGAGTATATGGTTTGTGTTGCCCCTATCCCTATGTTTCCCCATTGCATCCTATTGTAACTATACATTGTTTGCACTGTTTTCTAAGACTATACTGCATATTTTTGCTATTGTGTATATATATCTTGTGTATATTTCCTATCCTCTCACTGAGGGTACACTCTAAGATACTTTGGCATATTGTCATAAAAATAAAGTACCTTTATTTTTAGTATAACTGTGTATTGTGTTTTCTTATGATATTGTGCATATGACACTAAGTGGTACTGTAGTAGCTTCACACGTCTCCTAGTTCAGCCTAAGCTGCTCTGCTAAGCTACCATTATCTATCAGCCTAAGCTGCTAGACACCCTATACACTAATAAGGGATAACTGGGCCTGGTGCAAGGTGCAAGTACCCCTTGGTACTCACTACAAGCCAGTCCAGCCTCCTACATTGGTTGTGCAGTGGTGGGATAAGTGCTTGAGACTACTTACCACTCTTGTCATTGTACTTTTCATAAGAGAAAAATATACAAAAGAAGGTCAGTGTATATACACATAGCCAAAAAGTTTTGCATTTCCTCTTTTCACTCTTTTCTAAGTGCTGAAAAGTAGTCCTAAACTTTCAAAAAGTTCATAAAAGTTTAAAAAGTTTTTTCTGTCTTTCCAAAAAGTTCTGAAAACTTTTTTCTTTTTTTTCTATCACTTTAACTCTCTGTAAAAAAATGTCTGGCACAGGCAAAAATGTTGAACTGTCCAAACTTGCATATGATCACCTTAGCTGGAAAGGAGCAAGGAGTCTCTGCATAGAGAGAGGTTTGAGTGTAGGGAAGAATCCTTCCTTAGAACTGTTAATTAATATGCTTAGAGTACAGGATAAGGCCATGAGTGCCAAATCTGGTGAAAAAGTAGCTAATGGTTCTCAATCTGATCCAGGGACTCCCCCAGGAAAAGGTTCAGGAAAGAAACTTCTCAGCCTGCCCATTACTAGACAGTCTAGCATAGTTGGTACAGAGGTTGAATCACACCATACTGATGGTGTGCTCTCACATTATACTGGTAGCCAAGCTGTTAGGGTGCCCTCTGTAAGGGACAGGTCTCCTTCTGTTCATTCCCATCATACCTCTGTATCTAGAAATGTCCCTCCCACCCACCCTGATGACAGATTGTTAGAAAGGGAGCTCAATAGATTGAGAGTGGAACAAACCAGACTGAAGCTCAAGAAGCAACAGCTGGATTTGGATAGACAGTCTTTAGAATTAGAGAAGGAAAGACAGAAGTTGGGTTTAGATACCCATGGTGGCAGCAGCAGTATTCCCCATAGTCATCCTGCAAAAGAGCATGATTCCAGGAATCTGCACAAGATAGTTCCCCCTTATAAGGAGGGGGATGACATTAACAAGTGGTTTGCTGCACTTGAGAGGGCCTGTGCTGTACAGGATGTCCCTCAAAAGCAGTGGGCTGCTATCCTATGGCTATCATTTCGTGGAAAAGGTAGGGATAGGCTCCTTACTGTAAAAGAAAATGATGCCAATAATTTCCAAGTTCTTAAGAATGCACTCCTGGATGGTTATGGCTTAACCACTGAACAGTACAGGATAAAGTTCAGAGAGACCAAAAAGGAGTCTTCACAAGACTGGGTTGATTTCATTGACCATTCAGTGAAGGCCTTGGAGGGGTGGTTACATGGCAGTAAAGTTACTGATTATGAAAGCCTGTATAACACAATCCTGAGAGAGCATATACTTAATAATTGTGTGTCTGATTTGTTGCACCAGTACCTGGTAGACTCTGATCTGACCTCTCCCCAAGAATTGGGAAAGAAGGCAGACAAATGGGTCAGAACAAGGGTGAACAGAAAAGTTCATACAGGGGGTGACAAAGATGGCAATAAGAAGAAAGATGGTGAAAAATCTCAAGATAAGCATGGGGATAAGGGTAAAACCAAAGATCCCACTTCAAATCTTAAACACTCTTCAGAGGGTGGGGATAAAACAAATTCTTCCTCTTCTTCCCAACCTGCACACATTAAAAAGCCTTGGTGCTTTGTGTGTAAAAATAGAGGCCATAGGCCAGGGGATAAGTCCTGTCCAGGTAAACCCCCTGAGCCTACCACCACTAATACATCAAGCTCTAGTGCCCCTAGCAGTAGTGGTACTAGTGGTGGGACTGCTGGCAACAGTCAAGCAAAGGGTGTAGTTGGGTTCACTTATGGGTCCATAGTGGAAACTGATGTAATCAGTCCCAAGACAGTTTCTGTCACACCTAGTGGCATTGGCCTTGCCACACTGGCTGCTTGTCCCCTTACAATGGATAAGTACAGGCAGACAGTTTCAATAAATGGTGTTGAGGCCTTGGCCTACAGGGACACAGGTGCCAGTTTCACTTTGGTGACTGAAAACCTAGTGCCTCCTGAACAACACATCATTGGACAACAGTATAAGATTATTGATGTCCATAACTCCACTAAGTTTCTTCCCTTAGCTATAATTCAGTTTAGTTGGGGTGGAGTTACTGGCCCTAAGCAGGTGGTGGTATCACCTAGCTTACCTGTAGACTGTCTCTTAGGTAATGACCTAGAGGCCTCAGGTTGGGCTGATGTAGAGTTTTATGCCCATGCAGCCATGCTGGGCATCCCTGAGGAATTGTTCCCTCTCATTTCAAGTGAAATGAAAAAGCAAAGGAGAGAAGGCCTGAAAACTCAGGATCCCTCTCCATCAACAGGTAAAAAGGGTATCACAGTATCCCCTAACCACCCTACCATTCAGGATACTATTCCTGTGGTGGGAGAAACCTCTCCTGGGGTGGCACCTGTTCCAAGGGAATCATCAGCTGGCAAAGCTGGACTCCCTGAGGTGGAAGTACCTCTCTATGGGATAACTAACATTGGTGAGAAAAACAGCACCATTTTAGTTAACATGGAGCATCCCTCCAACCCTCCCAGAGAAACTTTAGTGCAGAAACCCTGCACTACCTCACAACACTTAGGACAGCATCCCTGCCCTACTGTGGAGCTCATAGGAAAGCATCCCTGCCCTGCTCCAACTCAAGAGAAACAGCATCCCTGTTCTCTCTTCCAGCCAGATGGACAAAGTTTTTGCCCAGCTATGGCTTTCCTGAGACAGCATCCCTGTCTGGCATTTCCATCACTACAAATAGGTTCAGTGGACAATTCCCACTGCTCTAAACTAAAACTTACTGATAGAAACTCTGAAAATACATCTTCACATTGTTGCTTAGCTAAAAAACTTCAAACAGGGTGGTTTACATCCCCACAGGGAAGTAACCATATAGTGGATGATAAAGGGAGTAACCAGTCTATTGCAGAGCTACTCTCTACTTATCACCACTTAGACAATAAAGTCTCAACTGGCCAAGGTTAGCCTTATTGTCCTTCGTTTGGGGGGGGGGTTGTGTGAGAAGGTAGCCTCTTTCTAGCCTTGTTACCCCCACTTTTGGCCTGTTTGTGAGTGTATGTCAGGGTGTTTGTCACTGTTTTCACTGTCTCACTGGGATCCTGATAGCCAGGCCTCAGTGCTCATAGTGAAGACACTATGGTTTCAGTATGTTTGTTATGTGTCACTGGGATCCTGCTGGTCAGGACCCCAGTGCTCATAGGTTTGTGGCCTATATGTATGTGTCACTGGGACCCTGTCACACAGGGCCCCAGTGCTCATAGGTGTGCATGTATGTGTTCCCTGTGTGGTGCCTAACTGTCTCACTGAGGCTCTGCTAACCAGAACCTCAGTGGTTATGCTCTCTCATTACTTTTAAATTGTCACTAACAGGCTAGTGACCATTTTTACCAATTTACATTGGCTTACTGGAACACCCTTATAATTCCCTAGTATATGGTACTGAGGTACCCAGGGTATTGGGGTTCCAGGAGATCCCTATGGGCTGCAGCATTTCTTTTGCCACCCATAGGGAGCTCTGACAATTCTTACACAGGCCTGCCACTGCAGCCTGAGTGAAATAACGTCCACGTTATTTCACAGCCATTTTACACTGCACTTAAGTAACTTATAAGTCACCTATATGTCTAACCTTTACCTGGTAAAGGTTAGGTGCAAAGTTACTTAGTGTGAGGACACCCTGGCACTAGCCAAGGTGCCCCCACATTGTTCAGAGCCAATTCACTGAACTTTGTGAGTGCGGGGACACCATTACACGCGTGCACTACATATAGGTCACTACCTATATGTAGCTTCACCATGGTAACTCCGAATATGGCCATGTAACATGTCTATGATCATGGAATTGCCCCCTCTATGCCATCCTGGCATTGTTGGTACAATTCCATGATCCCAGTGGTCTGTAGCACAGACCCTGGTACTGCCAGACTGCCCTTCCTGGGGTTTCACTGCAGCTGCTGCTGCTGCCAACCCCTCAGACAGGCAGCTGCCCTCCTGGGGTCCAGCCAGGCCTGGCCCAGGATGGCAGAACAAAGAACTTCCTCTGAGAGAGGGTGTGACACCCTCTCCCTTTGGAAAATGGTGTGAAGGCAGGGGAGGAGTAGCCTCCCCCAGCCTCTGGAAATGCTTTGTTGGGCACAGATGTGCCCAATTCTGCATAAGCCAGTCTACACCGGTTCAGGGACCCCTTAGCCCCTGCTCTGGCGCGAAACTGGACAAAGGAAAGGGGAGTGACCACTCCCCTGACCTGCACCTCCCCTGGGAGGTGTCCAGAGCTCCTCCAGTGTGCTCCAGACCTCTGCCATCTTGGAAACAGAGGTGCTGCTGGCACACTGGACTGCTCTGAGTGGCCAGTGCCACCAGGTGACGTCAGAGACTCCTGCTGATAGGCTCCTTCAGGTGTTAGTAGCCTTTCCTCTCTCCTAGGTAGCCAAACCCTCTTTTCTGGCTATTTAGGGTCTCTGTCTCTGGGGAAACTGGAGATAACGAATGCATGAGCTCAGCCGAGTTCCTCTGCATCTCCCTCTTCACCTTCTGATAAGGAATCGACCGCTGACCGCGCTGGAAGCCTGCAAACCTGCAACATAGTAGCAAAGACGACTACTGCAACTCTGTAACGCTGATCCTGCCGCCTTCTCGACTGTTTTCCTGCTTGTGCATGCTGTGGGGGTAGCCTGCCTCCTCTCTGCACCAGAAGCTCCAAAGAAATCTCCCGTGGGTCGACGGAATCTTCCCCCTGCAACCGCAGGCACCAAAAAGCTGCATTACCGGTCCCTTGGGTCTCCTCTCAGCACGACGAGCGAGGTCCCTCGAATCCAGCGACACCGTCCAAGTGACCCCCACAGTCCAGTGACTCTTCAGCCCAAGTTTGGTGGAGGTAAGTCCTTGCCTCACCTCGCTGGGCTGCATTGCTGGGAACCGTGACTTTGCAAGCTACTCCGGCCCCTGTGCACTTCCGGCAGAAATCCTTCGTGCACAGCCAAGCCTGGGTCCACGGCACTCTAACCTGCATTGCACGACTTTCTAAGTTGGTCTCCGGCGACGTGGGACTCCTTTGTGCAACTTCGGCGAGCACCGTTTCACGCATCCTCGTAGTGCCTGTTTCTGGCACTTCTCTGGGTGCTACCTGCTTCAGTGAGGGCTCTTTGTCTTGCTCGACGTCCCCTCTCTCTGCAGGTCCAATTTGCGACCTCCTGGTCCCTCCTGGGCCCCAGCAGCGTCCAAAAACGCCAAACGCACGATTTGCGTGTAGCAAGGCTTGTTGGCGTCCATCCGGCGGGAAAACACTTCTGCACGACTCTCCAAGGCGTGGGGGATCCATCCTCCAAAGGGGAAGTCTCTAGCCCTTGTTGTTCCTGCAGTATTCACAGTTCTTCAGCCTAGTAAGAGCTTCTTTGCACCAACCGCTGGCATTTCTTGGGCATCTGCCCATCTCCGAGTTGCTTGTGACTTTTGGACTTGGTCCCCTTGTTCCACAGGTACCCTCAGTCAGGAATCCATCGTTGTTGTACTGCTGATTTGTGTTTTCCTTGCATTTTCCCTCTAACACGACTATTTTGTCCTTAGGGGAACTTTAGTGCACTTTGCACTCACTTTTCAGGGTCTTGGGGAGGGTTATTTTTCTAACTCTCACTATTTTCTAATAGTCCCAGCGACCCTCTACAAGGTCACATAGGTTTGGGGTCCATTCGTGGTTCGCATTCCACTTTTGGAGTATATGGTTTGTGTTGCCCCTATCCCTATGTTTCCCCATTGCATCCTATTGTAACTATACATTGTTTGCACTGTTTTCTAAGACTATACTGCATATTTTTGCTATTGTGTATATATATCTTGTGTATATTTCCTATCCTCTCACTGAGGGTACACTCTAAGATACTTTGGCATATTGTCATAAAAATAAAGTACCTTTATTTTTAGTATAACTGTGTATTGTGTTTTCTTATGATATTGTGCATATGACACTAAGTGGTACTGTAGTAGCTTCACACGTCTCCTAGTTCAGCCTAAGCTGCTCTGCTAAGCTACCATTATCTATCAGCCTAAGCTGCTAGACACCCTATACACTAATAAGGGATAACTGGGCCTGGTGCAAGGTGCAAGTACCCCTTGGTACTCACTACAAGCCAGTCCAGCCTCCTACAGGCATTCACCACTACTTTTGCTATTACACTCTTAGGGACTTTCTCTGTTCTGGTTACATGTGGGTGCCACAGTTTCTCTATGGTTCTCTAGCAGGGTCGGCAGACTGACTGTCATCGGCTGTGTTTTCAGTTGTCCCCTCCAATCCATAGTTAGTGAGGCCTTGCATACTGCTTTGGTACAACCTTCCGCGTCCTCTGGTTGTGTCACCCCTACTAACCCAGAGGTCCATTTCCGCGGCAAGTACGCATATTGTGTCAGACACAATTGCCGTACACTTGGTGCCTCAAATACTACTCTCATATTCATTTCCTCTTACTTCCAGCCACCCGAAACCCTTCTGACCTGCCGTATTAGCACATTAACTTAGTGGACATGCTGATTTGGCCCTGACTTTCTCTCTAAGACACCAGGGCTCATCCGCGACCTCCACATTCCATGCAACACATGGCCCATTTACTGTCTCATCCTCCGCCCCTCAGCTATGCCCACCTCGAACCCACCTAGAATGTTGTATTCCTCAACATCCATGGACTCACTCATTATATCAAACATAACAAAATATAATTCTTAGAAAAATAAAAACTAGATGTAGCCCTTCTTTAAGAGACATATTTGACACTTACTGAATGTGAAAAGCTATACAAAAACTGGGTGGGTCGGGTCATTCATGCCAGTGGTTCAAATCCCCCTCCTCTTTCTGCTATAGACACCATGAGAGGCTTGTTTAGGAAGGAAGGTGCAGCAATACACTTTCCTAAATCACTTCCCCACAAAGTACTATACACATGGGCTGACCTAGAGGGCCACTACATCTTCATTAAGCTTAAAGCCAGGACCACAGTCCTCATTGTTGGGTTGATTTATGCCACCACCAGATGTAAAGAGGGCTTCTCCAGCTCCCTCACATCACTCCTCACCTCTTCCATTAGACACGGGGTTTGGTAGCAGGGGACTAGAGCCCCATTACTGATCCCATCTTAGACAGATCTGTCCCTGCAGATACCCACCTAACTATAGATAGATACCCGCTTAATACATAACCTAGGTTTGATTGAACTGTGGTGCCTCCTTCACCCTCAGAAAAGGGGCTATATATTTACCTTGCACTCGCATGATGTCCAAACCCATGACTTTTTAATTAACCGTACGCTAGCTGAAAGCCTGGATAATCTTTCAACAGTTCATTGTGGAATCTCAGATCATGACCTTATCAATATCCATTTGGAAATGGGATTACTGACTCCCCCTGTGGGACCTTGGTGCATAAACATTTCTCACTTCTGAGATCCTTGGGACAAAGAAAGGTTGTGCTCCCATCTCTGCATGTTCCTTGTGGAAAATGAAGACCGTACCGCGGTCAAAAGACCGCGGCGGTCATTCTGGGTTTCCCACTGGGCTGGCGGGCGACCGCCAAAATGCCGCCCGCCAGCCCAGTGGGAAACACCCTTCCAAAATGAAGCCGGCTCCGAATGGAGCCGGCGGAGTGGAAGGGGTGCGACGGGTGCAGTAGCACCCGTCGCGAATTTCAGTGTCTGCTAAGCAGACACTGAAATTCAAGTGGGGCCCTCTTACGGGGGCCCCTGCAGTGCCCATGCCATTTGCATGGGCACTGCAGGGGCCCCACGACACCCCATACCACCATCCTGTTCCTGGCGGCCGAAACCGCCAGGAACAGGATGGCGGTAAGGGGGTCGGAATCCCCATGGCGGCGCAGCAAGCTGCGCCGCCATGGAGGATTCCCATGGGCAGCGGAAAGTCGGCGGTACACCGCCGACTTTCTGTTTCTGGCCGCGGCTGTACCGCCGCGGTCAGAATGCCCAAAGGAGCACCGCCAGCCTGTTGGCGGTGCTCCCGCGGACCCCGGCCCTGGCGGTTTTTACCGCCAGGGTCGGAATGACCCCCTTAGTGACTTCTGCTCAACCTGTAGGGGGTGGGGGGGAGTCCTGCATACACAGTCTCTTGATGCAAGACTCTGCAATTGCAAATGTCCGTACCAAGATACAATTGGAACTCAAAGCTTGCTTATGCCTAGAGACATATTCAAGAACTGAATCACATACTGACCCCCAGGCCTTATTGAAAGTTAAACTTGACCTCAATAAAATATACACGAAGGAAGCTGAGGCATCACTCTTTCACCTTCGTCAATGCCATTATGAAAGGGGCCGAAAAGCAGGAAGGCTGTTAGCCTTTCAATTACATCAAACAGAAGTTTCCTGGTCTATTCCAGTGATCTAAAATGCCACCGGGGATTTGGTAACACAGCCTTCGGTGATTACTTCTGAATTTCAATCATACTATGAATCATTATACATCTCTGACACACCACAGAAGGTACTGAGGAGGCCTTCTTTACGGACCTGTGCATACCCAGTCTGAGAGATGAAACTAGGTCAATGGATGGAGCTATCTCTGAAGACAAAGTCCTTATGGCAATTGACAGCACTGTCACTAACAAAGCCCCAGGAGATTACAGGTTTCCCATAGAATTCTACAAAATAACGAAACCTTAATTGCCCCGATGTTAATATCAGTATTTCCTGAAGCGCCAGAGTCCGCATGTAGGTAATCCCTAAGCGAGGCAAAGACACCTCCAGTCTGCTCTAGCTACAGGCACATCTCACTCGTTATTATTGATCTTAAAATGCTGGCTAAAGTGTTGGCAATCCACCTAATTTGTATTATCCCCGAATTGATCAATCCGATGCAGGTGGGATTTGTGCTCGACCGTTCTTTGCCCAACGGCCTATTAATGCTTTCCCATATCATTTGGCAAGTCTGAGCAGAGGCAAATGATAAAGTTCTTGTCTCTCTAGATGCTAGGAAAACATTTGATAGAGAGGACTGAGATTACCTGTTCTAGCCATTGCATTGCCTGGGTATTGGTAGATTTCCTTACTTTGGTCAAAGGACTGTATCACCACCCTACTGCTTCAGTTACTTGCATAGGACACAGCTCACCCTTCTTTAGTGTACAGCGGGGTACCAGATTGGGCTGCTCTCTTTCTCGTTTGCTGTTCCTTTGGGCCATGGAATCATTGGCCATAGTGATTAGGAATAATGACATGATCAGATGCATACTGACCTCAGCTGGGAAAGTCAAGGCGCTTTATTATCCTGATGATATTCTAGTGACATTATTACACCCACCAACTCACTTATGGACTTGGTGCATTGCAAAGAGTCTCTTGCAGCCGCTTTAGGCTACAAGATAAATTCGACAAACTGCAGGGCTATGCACTACCCCCGAACCACTGTGTAGGCATCTGTAGCCTCCCTTACAATTCGATGGCTGTCAAATAGACTGAGAAACCTAAAGATATACATCAACTCGGGTCTTGTGAACATACTCACTGAAAATATTGCTCCCTACTTGATTTCCAAAACTGGTCAGGATTGAATCTCTCTCACTGGGGTAGGATTCAAGCTATTCACATGAATATAGCCTTGCGGTTTAACCTATTTGGTATGTTGCCCTCCCACCCCCTAATTCTCGAAATCTGTATTGCAGAGCATAGAGCATTCAAATTGGGTGCAATGGAAACTTTGCAAGATTTGACACTTAAAAGAGATGCTTACGAAGGGCACCTGGAAAACGTTGGATAATCTCAAGTGAGATAATGGACTCCTGTCTACTTTAGGGTGGCATTACTGACAGTTGTTACACATACTCAAGCCTAAATCACCCACTGTCCATTAACTCTTTACATGAAAATTGTCATGGAGACTGCAGCTGGCTTATATGCTGCCATCACCATCTCCCGTTACTCGGTGTCCACTTCACTTACCTTGCAACAGTGGTGGACTCAGAAACTCCAAAAACAATTCCAAGGCGATGAGTGGAATTTTATCACCCACTCCCCCAAAGTATATGCATTTGGTGGTTGATACAATTATGCACAATGTTCCTGTTTATGTTTTCCTCTTTCTTGTCTCTTGTTTTTTTATGTACTATCTACAGCCTCATTAGCATGTGTTCTCCTATGTTGTTTGGCAGCTCCTGCTCACTGATTGCCTGTAGTCGAATTTCAATTTCACCAAAGAGATGTGATTTAAAAAAAAAACAATTCTAGGGCAATCTAGAAGAAAGAACATGTTGACTGGGGGATTGAGATGCAAGATGCAAGAATGAACCTGATTTGTGCATGAGGAAACAATTGACTACCTTCACAGGTCTTTGAGACCTGCAGCTGGTGCAACACCTTTTAGTTGCTTGACTAATACAACTGTATCACTGTCACGTTTCACTGACTTATTGCATACACCAGGCTCCTAACAGTGACTGCAGATGCCTAAGTGAGGTACAAACGTAGAACAGGATGAAGTCAGAAAGGAAAAAAAAAAAAAGATTTCCAAAAACCTACAACAAGGATTTCAAACTCCCAAAACTGTGAGCTGCGAGATAATTCCCAGGTGAGTCGCTTTAATTTTCAGTGTATGGCTGCCACTAATTGCTAGTACAGAGATGAATGTCATGGTCCATGACAGTGATCAATTAGATTAGAGGTGTCTGGGTGAACACTACGTACTCAGATAGCGTATGGACTCTCAATGTGGATATGGAATTAGTGAAGACTTTACTTTGAAGTAGTGATAGTCAGGACATCAAGACTATTTTACTAAAGTACATTTAGCATCAAGATCGCTTGGAGAGCTGATCATACTTTCTTCAGTGACAATGTAATAGTGTTGATCCTCAACCCTGCTTCTGCAGACAGGTCGCTCCCCGCTCCGCCTTCCGCGCCACCTCCACTCCGTTCTTTTCTCTCCTTTTTCCCCTCCACTGCGTCCCCTGCTGCCCCTCCCACCTCCCCCCATCCTCCTCCTCACCGTCTTTTCCTCAGAGCTTTTCCCCGCCGCTGCGTACCCTGCGGCCCCACCCCCCCAGCCTTCCCATTCGACAAGCCTTCCCTCCTCCCAGCTGCCACTCCCACCCTCCCCTCCTTTTATGGCAGCTGTGGCGCGGTAACAGGGAGCAACCTTTGACCCTGCTTCTGCAGGCAGGTCGCTCCCCGCTCTGCCTTCCGCGCCACCTCCACTCCGTTGTTTTCTCTCCTTTTTTCCCCGCTGCTGCGTCCCCTGCGGCCCCTCCCGCCTCCCCCTCCTCCTCCTCACTGTCTTTTCCTCAGAGCTTCTCCCCGCCGCTGCGTCCCCTGCGGCACCTCCCGCCTCCCCCCTCCTCCTCCTCACCGTCTTTAACTCAGAGCTTTTCCTTGCCGCTGTGTCCCCTGTGGCCCCCGCCTCCCTCCTCCTCCTCCTCACCGTCTTTTTCTCAGAGCTTTTCCCCGCCGCTGCGTCCCCTGCGGCCCCTCCTGCCTCCCCCCTCCTCCTCCTCACCGTCTTTTCCTCAGAGCTTTTCCTCACCGCTGCGTCCCCTGCGGCACCTCCCTCCTCCCCCTCCTCCTCCTCACCCTCACTGTCTTTTCCTCAGAGCTTTTCCCCGCCGCTGCGTCCCCTGCGGCACCTCCCGCCTCACCCTCCTCCTCCTCACCGTCTTTTCCTCAGAGCTTTTCCCCACCGCTGCGTCCCCTGCGGCACCTCCCGCCTCCTCCTCACCGTCTTTTCCTCAGAGCTTTTCCTCGCCGCTGCGTCCCCTGCGGCCCCTCCAGCCTCCCCACTCCTCCCCCCTCCTCCTCCTCACTGTCTTTTCCTCAGAGCTTTTCCCTGCCACTGCGTCCCCTGCGGACCCTCCCGCCTCCCCCCTTCTCCTCCTTACCGTCTTTTCCTCAGAGCTTTTTCTCACCGCTGCGTCCCCTGTGGCCCCACCCCCCCAGCCTTCCCATTCGACAATCCCTCCCTCCTCCCAGCTGCCACTCCCACCCTCCCCTCCTTTTATGGCAGCCGCGGCGCGGTAACAGTGAGCAACCTTTGACCCTGCTTCTGCAGGCAGGTCGCTCCCCGCTCCGCCTTCCGCGCCACCTCCACTCCATTCTTTTCTCTCCTTTTTTCCCCGTTGCTGTGTCTCCTGAGGCTCCTCCCACCTCCCTCCTCACCGTCTTTTCCTCAGAGCTTTTCCCCGCCGCTGCGTCCCCTGCGGCCCCTCCTGCCTCCCCCCTCCTCCTCCTCACCGTCTTTTCCTCAGAGCTTTTCCTCGCCGCTGCGTCCCCTGCGGCCCCTCCAGCCTCCCCACTCCTCCCCCCTCCTCCTCCTCACTGTCTTTTCCTCAGAGCTTTTCCCTGCCACTGCGTCCCCTGCGGACCCTCCCGCCTCCCCCCTTCTCCTCCTTACCGTCTTTTCCTCAGAGCTTTTTCTCACCACTGCGTCCCCTGTGGCCCCACCCCCCCAGCCTTCCCATTCGACAATCCCTCCCTCCTCCCAGCTGCCACTCCCACCCTCCCCTCCTTTTATGGCAGCCGCGGCGCGGTAACAGTGAGCAACCTTTGACCCTGCTTCTGCAGGCAGGTCGCTCCCCGCTCCGCCTTCCGCGCCACCTCCACTCCATTCTTTTCTCTCCTTTTTTCCCCGTTGCTGTGTCTCCTGAGGCTCCTCCCACCTCCCTCCTCCTCCTCCTCACCGTCTTTTCCTCAGAGCTTTTCCCCGCCGCTGCGTCCCCTGCGGCCCCTCCTGCCTCCCCCCTCCTCCTCCTCACCGTCTTTTCTTCAGAGCTTTTCCTCGCCGCTGCGTCCCCTGCGGCCCCTCCCGCCTCCTCCTCCTCACCGACTTTTCCTCAGAGCTTTTCCCCGCCGCTGCGTCCCCTGTGGCCCCTCCCGCCTCCCCCTCCCCCTCCTCCTCCTCACCGTCTTTTCCTCAGAGCTTTTTTCCGCCGCTGCGTCCCCTGCGGCGCCACCCCCCAGCCTTCCCATTCGACAAGCCCTCCCTCCTCCCAGCTGCCACTCCCACCCCCCCTCCTTTTATGCCAGCCGCAGCGCGGCCGCGCCGCTGGTGCACCGATGGCGTGCCAAAGGCAAGCCCGCCTGCGCCCGTCCGCACCTGGACCGCGCCCAGTGCCAGAACCCCTAGCCCCGGCAACAGCCACCCCGTCAGCATTCGCTATAATGCCGACACCCTCCGCGCACTCAACACCTGCTGAGACACCACCTGCTTCCAGGCCTCTCCAAAGAGCTCGCACGGACCCTTCTCCTGCCACAACTGCAGTTCACCTGCAACAGAGCCCACAAACCTCCTAGGATCAAGACCAACCACCTCCGTTGCATACTCCTCAACACCCGCTCAGCACGCAAGCACGCCATCGAAGTCTGGGAGCTGCTCGACTCCACCTCCCCGGACGTGGCCTTTCTAACCGAAACTTGGTGGAACGACTCCTCAGCACCTGACATCGCCATAGCCATCCCGAACGGATGCAAAGTTGCTCGCCGAGACCACACCAACAGAACCGGAGGAGGCATAGCCATCGTCCACAAAGCCACCCTCGAAGTCAAAACCACCCTGGACGACTCCTTCAGCGCCGTCGAACTCCTTCACTTCCAAGTCCGCACCGACCCCAACACCACACTCAGAGGAACGCTCATCTATAGACCCCCAGGAACCAGGGCACCTTTCAGCAACGCCGTCGCCGACCTGGCCAGCACCCACGCACTCGCCTCCACGGACTACATCCTCCTCGGGGACCTGAACTTTCACCTCGAAAACAACAATGACACCAACTCCACCACCCTGACCGAAAACCTAGCAAACCTCGGCTTCACACAGCTCGTCAACACACCCACCCACACAGCCGGTCACACCCTTGACCCCATCTTCTCCACAAGCAACCATGTCACCTTCAACCATACCACCGAACTCTACTGGACCGACCACCACTGCATCCACTTCACCTTCAAGAAACAGACAGAACACCACCTCACCGAACAACCACCCCGCTGACGATGGGGCAAAGTCACCGAACTTCAACTAACCAACGCCCTAGCCCAGAAACTGCCAGTCAACCCCACCGACCCTGACATCGCCGCACACAACCTCAAGCTATGGATCAATGACTGCGCCGACCGCCTTGCTCCACTCAGAAAACCCTCCAACAACCACATCAACAAAAAAGCCACCTGGTTCACCGACGACCTCCAAGCCTCCAAACGCCACTGCCGAAAACTCAAGCAAATATGGCTACTCGAACGCACTCCAGACAACCACTCGTCACTCAAGGATGCTACATGCAAACACCACCAACTCATCAGGCTAGCAAAAAGATCCTCCTTCAAAACCCGCCTAGAAAACAACGCCCACGACTGCAAAGAACTTTTCAGCATCGTAAAAGAACTCTCCAACCCAAACGCCACACTCCCAAGAACTATGCGACGCCCTAGCAACCGCCTTCCACCGAAAAATCACAGACATCCACGACAGCTTCAACTCCCCTCACACTCCAGACGCTCCTACCCCACCCACCATGAACTCCACCCGCTCCAGCCGACTGACCTCCTGGACCAGAATCAGCGATGACGAAACCCACAAGACCATGAACTCCATCCACTCCGGATCACCATCAGACCCCTGCCCACACCACATCTTTAACAAAGCAGACACAGCCATCGCACCACACCTACGGAAAGCCATCAACATCTCCTTCGAAACTGCAAGATTCCCAGAAAGCTGGCAACACGCCGAAATCAACGCCCTTCTCAAGAAACCAAAGGCAGACCCCAAGGACCTGAAAAACTTCCGGCCCATCTCTCTGCTCCCTTTCCTGGCAAAGGTCATCGAGAAAATCGTCAACACTCAGCTCACTCGGTACCTCGAAGACAACAACATCCTCGACCCCTCCCAGTCTGGCTTCAGACACAACCACAGCACCGAAACCACCCTCCTCGCCTCCACAGACGACATCAGAAGCCACCTCGACAATGGAGAAACATCAGCCCTCATCCTCCTAGACCTATCAGCTGCCTTTGACACCGTCTGTCACCACACCCTAAAATCCCGCCTCCACGCAGCAGGAATCCAGGACCAGGCCCTCAAATGGACCGTATCCTTCCTCGCCGGCAGAACCCAAAGAATCCGCCTCCCCTGTACCAATCCAAAGCCTTCAACATCATCTGCGGCGTACCCCAGGGCTCATCCCCCAGCCCGTCGCTGTTCAACATCTACATGGTCCCCCTCGCACAAGTGGCCCTCAGCACAACCTCAACATCATCTCCTACGCCGACGACACCCAACTCATCCTCTCCCTCACCAAGGACCCGCACACCGCCAAAACCAACCACCACGAGGGACTAAAAGCCATCGCCGACTGGATGAGAGACAGCCGGCTAAAACTGAACTCGGACAAAACAGAGGTCCTCATTCTTGGGCGCACCCCCTCCGCCTGGGCCAACTCATGGTGGCCGACCACGCTGGGTTCCCCCACCGACCGCCACCGACAGCGCACGAAACCTCGGCTTCACCCTCGACTCCTCACTCTCCATGTCAAAGCAGGTCAGCGCCATCTCCTCCTCCTGCTACAACACCCTCTGCATGCTTCGCAGAGTTTACAAATGGATCCCAACAGAAACAAGAAAAACAGTAACCCAGGCCCTCGTCAGCAGCAGACTCGACTACGGCAACACCCTCTACACCAGTATCCCATCCAAACTCCTACAATGCCTCCAACGCATCCAAAACGGCTCTGCCCGACACATCCTCAACATCCCTCGCCACTGCCACATCACCCCCCCCCACCTAAGAGACCTTAACTGGCTCCCTGTCAACAAGAGGATTACCTTCAAGCTCCTCACCCACACACACCACTCCACAACACCGGACCAACATACCTGAACAACAGACTCAGCTTCTACACCACCACCCGGCATCTCCGCTCTGCAAACCTCGCCCTCGCCTCCATCCCCTGCATCCGGCGCAAATCTTCCGGCAGCAGATCATTCTCGTACCTCGCCGCCAAGACCTGGAACACCCTCCCGTCGGATCTACGACAGACCCAGGAACTTCTTTCCTTCAGAAAACTCCTCAAGACATGGCTCTTCAAACAGTAGCAGCACCCCCCCCAGCACCTTGAAACCCTCACGGGTATGTAGCACGCTTTACAAATTTTCTGATTGATTGATCGATTGATGTGATGGTAAAGTAGTGTATTTACCTTTTCAAATCCTTTGTGAAAATGGACCTGCCCTTCTAGGCTCTACAAGAAGTGCACAAATCTTGAATGGTGGTAGCACTCTTAGAGGATGTGGGACATTTGCGTTTTTTGAGACAGTCACTTGTAGCTAGTGAATAACTTGAATTTAGTGCCCGGTGTTAAATTGTGATCAGACGGTAGAATGGTACATGGGTGAGGGACATAATCACAATGGCTTCCGTTCTGCTTAAGTTGAAGATCTGGCAGATTTTTTGTTTCCAGCTCCAAGGTTTGCTGTAGTGATGTTTCACTCACCACCACCCTTCCCACCCAGGAGAACCCAATGTGGCTATAACTTCTACATACAGCTAGAGCTCCATGTTGAATTTCCTGGTGACTTCTGCGGTTTAAAGGGAATTCAATCTCAGAAGAATGCCTCATGTGAATAATCATGTATGTATGGTTAAAAAAAGTGATTCTAATTTGATTACAATGAATTAGTTTTTAGTGTATTTAATTTTATTTTCTGGTATTTCTTCAGAGGAAAAACTAGTCAAAAAACAGGGGAGCAATGTACATGGTAAAAGGCAAAGATACAGTCAATGAGCCATTGGAAAGGTATCTGGATTCTGATAGGAAATTCATTGTTACTGCATCGTGATGTACTGCCTTTTAAGAGGGGTGCTTCACCACTTTCCTAAGTAAGTAGGGTTAGGGCGGTCCTGATGGATAACATCTGGTTGCAATATGTAGAAGGGATATTGCCTTGCTCTTTTATTTCACTTTTGTAATTTGTAAACCGTTATAGAAATCAGAAAAAAATAATAACCATTGACAGCGGGATCCTAGATTAGGCCAGGGGTTGCATGCAGCAACACAAGTATACCAGCTGCTGTCCCTGGCATGCCTAATTGAGGTTCATGTTAAACAGTGTCTCAGCAAAACATTATGATTCTAGCCTTCAAAAAGCATATGATTTTCAAATGGGGCATTGCTGCCAAAAAGACTAACTTGACAGAAATAGAGAGCACAAGGAAATCAAAACAGATCATAATAAACTAAAGATCAAATGTTTACAGATACCCCATTTCATGGCGGGCAGGTCACAAATGTGGTGGATCTAATTTTCACCATATTATAAGTGCCACATGATAAAATTGACTTGTCATATGGCAGACAATATATCCCTCACATTTTTGATGGAGTAACCTGGTCCACCAAACTCTATATCAGGCCTAAAGTCTATGAATTAGGAACATATCACAGATCAAACAAGTATTGGCAAAACCAAAAAGCCTAGCTTGCATTTTGAGTCATTAGTAAGACATTTAGAAAAGCATGTTGCTGTGTAAACCTTAACCAAACAAAAAAATATTTCTTTCTGTATGTAAGATAACTTTGAGATACTTATTTTTGTATATGCAGTGCAATATAATGATTGAGAGTACTTTTGGAGTGTAAAATAGTCCTCCATGAATTGCAGTGCAAGCATTCCCTAGAGATTTAAACACTAAACAGCCAACTGTGGTAGGTTAGAAGCAAGGCTGCAGTGGGCCAAAGCCTATTCTATGTAGATTTTTTAAAAAGTGGTAAGAGTAGGCATTGCAGACAACTGCACTGTCATGACAGATGTAAAAAATATGTTTTTCGAACCCAATCAAAACTCCTTCTAAAATAGTTATAGCACTTGAAAGCCTGGACCACAAGATACTACTCCATCATAGCTTAGTCGTTGCTACGGTAACAAATGAGTCTCTGAGATAGTCCAATTCCTCCTTGAACAACAGGATGTTTAAGTCGTTCAAGGACATGTTTCATCATCTACAGCCTTTGCAGGCTGTGGAGTAGCACAGCGGTTCTCCAAGTACTCAGGACATCTGATATTGGGTAACTTATCTATGCAGATGATATTCAATTGTTCTAGAGGTGCAGTGCACAAACTAGTCTAGATCTACTCTTGACAGATGATGATGAAGGTATGTATGAATGAAAACTGTCTACGACTAATTGTCTTGAAAATGTAAGTTTACCCTATACACAGCTGAAACCTTCCCAGAATCTTCTCCAATGATCCAGTATCACACCAAATTAGATATTTGGAAATTCAAGAACTTAGGGAGTACGTGAATATTAGATTTCTAAGTCAACACTACCTTTTTCATGCAGCATTATCCATAAGTACCAGAAAATATTAAAATGTTTTTTTTCTGAGGGCAATCTCCTAATAATAAGGTAGCTTCTAATTTCTCCATCGGTAGATCCTTGCAACACCCTCTTTGAGGGACTCCCAGAGAAACCTTTAAAGAAATTACAACTTTTCCAAACCAATGCATAAAGTTTGGTTTCGCATAAAGAAAGATTCCAACCCATGAAGCAAAGAATGGTGAAGAAATAGTGACTACTGATTAGGGGCATAGGAGCATTTCAAATTGTTAGTACTGATTTATACCATATTACAAGGAAAAAGTCCGCCACAAGCTCCTCTATTTGCTATGATGGAGCTAACACTACTTTCCACTCTTCAGTTGTAAGACCTTGTGCTGCTTGTGCCTCTGACATACTCCCCAGTGGGGCAAATCTGTACCAAATTTCCTGGATATTCATAAAAAATATATTTACATATAGTCGATCTACACGGAAATGATTTACGTTGTCATTGTCCTGAACATCTGACATGATGCTGGCCTTTTGAACCTAACTTTGGCACCTCTGATCTTATGGGCAGACCAGCAATTTCACTCTCATGATGATAAGTGAAATCCCCGACCATCCTGCATTTTGGAAGGTAGGACATACTCTGCCTTTCACAAAAGCCTTATTTAACCAGTGACATTTGAGATCGTCCTTTTGAACGTAATGATGAGCACTGACCGCTTAACCCCAGTAATTAGAGGCGGGATAACGCAGTCATTAAATTGCCAAATGACTTCCTTACAATTCATAAAATTTAGAAACAGCATATTTAGAAATCCTTGGTATTTCGTGTATTCTTGATTTCAAATTAGATTTGTGTTTCTCATATACTGTTGGCACCCTTCTGGTTATGTTTGGGTTTTTCCTTCAGGATAAATGCAAAAACATTTCAAAAGTCATATCACAAATGTGTGTAGTAATTAATCACAGAGTAATCTGCCATGGAGCATGCCCTCTCTTAATCTGCAAAAACTCGTGCATCGTCTGTGAGTTTTAAGGAATTCTTTTGACGATTTCTCTATTGCCTTTCTTGATGATGGAGGCTACAAAACGTAAGGTGTGGGGAGGGATTTTACCAGAAGAGAATAAAAGAACGCCTTGCCGTGGTAAGGCACCAGCATTACCCTTACCGTGGGTCCCAGTTAGTCTGGGCTGCTGTATTGCTGTGAGATTGAATGCAACGCCACAGAGACCTCCATGGAATGGCGAATAACGTAAACAAGTGGTTTTACTGCACCCACATCATATTCCTGCAAGGTATCTGCAATTTGTTGGGGTTGGCAGGGCAGATAAATTCCGTCAGGGTTGATCTGATGGAAACGGAGTTTCAGCTAGCACAACACTTGCCACACAAAGGCAGACAGTAGAAGCGTTTTGTACATCTGGGTTTAGTATAATTGCTGATCGTCGCGAGGATAAGGGGTGCTGCAGCCTAAAGCTGTGCGTCAGGCGCGGAGGCAGCGCCGCTCCTGCTCGATGGGTCAGTCAGGATATCCACTGCGCACAGGCCGCGCCGACTTTTATCTCAGCCGACCCGGCCCGGTGACAACGGGGATTATTCCTCTGAAGGAAATGAAGAAATGGTCAAAGATGTATTCTTTTGAGATTCAATTGTGTCAGCTTTCCTGTTGCGGATCAGGGCTCCGAGCACGACAAATAGCAGGGGAGGCTCCGGCTGGCTGTGCGTGAAATCGGCTCCTTTGCTGTTATCAGAAGTGCCGGCTCCTCGTTTCTTTGATGTGACCCCCGCGAAGATTCGACCCGAGGCTTTACTTGGGAGGCAATCGATTTGATACTCTATGTGAACAAGAGCCCGCTTTTATTGGGAGCGAGCAGGGGAAACCAAGGCCCAGATTTACGAGGCCCTTGCGCCATCGTAGGTCACTTTTTTGTACTGTAATGTGATGTTAAGTAGGCATTTCTTTTTTTTGTTTTTTGTTTTAAAAGACGTTTTTTATTGAGTCAAGTACAAGAACATTAACTTAACATTGCCAGGACAGAGATATGCAGTTGTGAATATATATGCATAAGGAATATTGTACTTATAAATGCATATTAAACATGTACATGGGAGGGCGTGGCCAAGATGGCGGCGTGAGCGGACGCGTTTTGTCCGTGCTCCGCCGCCTAGGCCCTTTACACAGCATTGCGGCCCGCATGGGGTGAAATTGGGTGCCCGGGGAGCACATCGGACGCCCCAGAAGGTGGTGAGCCCCGGAGAGCCCAGGACGCCTGTGGTGACACCGAGCGGGAGCGCGGTGCCGCGGGCGCGCCAACGCCTGCGGTAGGCGGGAAAGGCCCGTGGCGGTTTGGGCCGTGTGGCGGCCCTTGGGCCATGTGGCTCTGCGGCACTGGGTAGCTGTGCGGCGGCGGCCCAGGAGGGCGCCGCGCTGTAGGTGCTTGGTGCGGGCTGTGGTGCGCTCCTGGCAGAGCACGGGGGACCAGTGCCTGAGGTGGGGCCTGGGCCCCTGGCTGGAGGCACGAATGACTTGCTGATGTGCCTGGCATCTGGATCTGGCGATGAGCTGCCTTAAGTGAGGTGGAGTGCCTCGCCACTGTGAGAAGAGGTTAGTGGCGGTTGGTGACTACGTTGGGCCTGATGCGACCCACAGGCATATTTTTGAGGAGGCCTTGATTGAACTGGACGCCTGACGCGGTGAGGGAACTGGAGTGATGGCGTCCGCTAAGGGCAAGCAGGAGCGGACTGTCAGAGAGATGCTTACAGGGGCTCGCCCAGCGCCGGGCGGAGCTCTAGAGGGTCCACCAGCTGAGAAGTCTCCGGAGGAGAGGGGCGAGGTGGAAGAGGATGAAGGAGTCCCAGTCACAAGGGGTTTTCTGGCTTCCCTCTTCGACTCGCTCAGGAGCGATCTTCAGGAGCTTCGAAGGGACATCTCCCATGAAGTAAAGGAGCTGAGAGCAGAAGTCACCTCCCTCGGTGAACGGGTGGCACAGATTGAGGAGGGTGAAATCTCCCGGGGAGAGGAGGTGGTGGATCTCCAACAAGAATGCATTCGCTTGCGGGAGCACCAAGAACTCCTCCAGCTTACGGTGGAGGACCTAGAGAACCGCTCACGCCGGCATAATATCCGCATTAGGGGAGCGCCGTCTGGGGCTGAGAAGGACGACATCAGAGAGTTCGTGGTGGAGCTATTTCGTTCAATTCTTGGCTTTGAGGTGTCCCAAGAAATTACGCTGGATAGAGTGCATCGGGTGGGTCGGGCTCGGGGCGATGGAGATCGCCCCCCCGGACATCCTGGCATGCGTCCATAACTATGGGCTTAAGGACAGTATACTGCAACGAGCGCGCAATCTCCCGCAGATCCAATTTAGAGGGTTCCAGCTGTTTCAGGATCTTTCGGCACGAACTCTGCAGAGGCGTCATGAATTTAAGCCTATTACAGAACATTTGCGGGTGCAGGACGTGTCATATTCTTGGGGCCACCCGTTCCGCCTTGTTTTTCGCTGGGAGGCGCAGCTCCACCAGGTGAAGTCCATACTGGAGGCGAACCGGATCCTGGGCCTGGGGGAGAGTGGCCAGGGCCCGGGCGTGCAATTGGGCCTGAGCAGAGAGCAGAGAGTGCTGCCTGAGTTGGAGGAGAAAGGAGAAAAGGAGGAAGCGGCAGTGGCCTACTGCGTCGGAGCAGCTATCGGAGCGGAAGTCGGCAGTGAGCAATGTGGCAGCTGGGACCAATATCTAATTCTGGGGCGCATGAGGGCGGCTGCTTAGCTTTGGGGCGCTTATTTGTCTGCTTACGAGCTGTTAGGGAGGGGCCTGGGCGGTGGGGTGAACGGGCCTAGATGGTGAACTTGAGGGGGTTCCACGGCCCAATCGAGACTTTATCCTCTTTGGAGATGAGAGTGAGAGGACTTTGTAGTTGTGAGCACCTGTTGTGCGAAATGGTTGTTTGTTGGTGTGCTTCCATGGGAGTCCGGTCTAGTAATAGTCATGAAGGAGTGGCCCTGTGCCCCTCTGCCCCCGGGTGACCCATTCCCAATGATGACATGACAGTTAAATGCATAAGTTTGAATGTTCGGGGGCTTAACAACCCAACCAAGCGGCTAGCGATTCTATCAGGTCTAGAGAAATCGGGGGGTCACATTTGCCTATTACAAGAGACCCACTTGTTACATAAAGATACGTTCCGCATGCACTCACGATCGTTCCCTAGACAGTTTTGGTCCTCAACTACTACTAAACATGCGGGGGTTGCAATATTGCTCTCGAGGACGTTCTCCGGGGAGATAGTTGGGAAGATACATGAAGTTCCAGGTAGATTCCTGGCTATCAGAATGAGGCTTGGGGCTTTTTGTTTTACCGTGGCTTCCTCTTATTCTCCGAATTCCCAGCAGGAGGCTTTCTTGAGACAGTCAATCTCCCCTGTACTTAGTTCGCCAGATAGCGCTATCTTAATGGGGGTGATTTTAATCTAGTAATGGACACTGAGATTGGCCACTCGGGCCAACGCTTTGGACAGACTGGGGCCATGTCGGAGATGGGGCGTCAATGGTTGGTTGAATGTGGGCTAGAGGACGTGTGGAGGAAGTTCCATCCTACACTGCAAGATTATTCTTTCTATTCGGCGGCTACAAAGACCTACGCCCGGCTTGATCTTTTCTTGGCCTCGCAAGAGTTTATGTCCCGGGTTAGAGAGGCTACGATTGAGCCCAGGGCCTTGACTGACCATGCCCCTATTACTGTTGAATTGGCTATGGAGGTGGGGCGAGTCGGTACCCCGTGCTGGCGCTTTAAGGACTCCTTGCTTCAGAGTGAGTCAGCAGTGGAGTCACTCCGACGGGCGATTGTGGACTATATTGTTTTTAACAATGATGGTAGCACCTCCATGGAGATTGTCTGGGAGGCGTTGAAGGCAGTAGTACGGGTGAGGGTATGGCATTGTCAGCGAGGGATAATAGAGCGAGGAGAGAGGTGAGAGAAAGGCTAGAGCAGAGAGTGACTGCCCTGGAGCGTTCTCATAAATCAACTGGCGTGCCCAGAATCTGGCGAGAGTTAGAGAAGGCGAGGCAGCAGCTGAAGCGATTAGACTGGGATAGGGCGGAATACGCATTAGCACGTCTTAAGCACAAATATTATATTGGGAGGAATAGATGTGGAAAGCTATTAGCGCATTGGTTGCGAGCGCAACGTGCAGCGTCGACAGTTAAATTGATCCATTCCCCTTCCGGTGAAGCGGCCTGTACGAGTGATCAGATTGTTGAGGCCTTTGCGGGGTTTTACCGGGGTCTATATGCAGCGGATGAGCGGGATGACGCTGCTCTGCACGCTTACTTGGAGGGTGTAGCAATTACTCCCCTTGGGGAGAGGGAGAGAATGAGGATGTCATTAGACCAGGAGATAAGGCTAGAAGAAGTTGTATCGGCGATTTCCCGCCTGAAGAATGGGAAGTCCCCCGGCCCAGACGGGTTCACAGAATTGTTTTATAAGACTTTTTGTGTGGAGCTTGCCCCGCTACTCACCCGAATCTTTAACTCCTTTAGGGCGACGGGGACCCTAGCGCCTAGCATGCTCGACGCTACTATTACTGTTATACATAAATCGGGTAAGAATCCGGAGGACTGTGCTTCGTATAGGCCGATCTCGCTTCTAAACATAGATGCTAAATTATTCACGGGGATACTTGCCTTCTGCCTTAATCCATATATGCCGGATCTTATTGATCCAGATCAGTCAGGTTTCATTCTGAATCGGCAATGCAGTGATAATACGAAGAGGCTTTTACATCTGATACACAAACTCGATAGATCTCGAAGAGAGGCGCTCTTTCTTTCAATTGACGCTGAAAAGGCGTTCGATAGGGTCCATTGGCCATACCTTTTCCGGGTCTTGAAGCGTTTTGGTCTGGGTCAGGGCTTTAGATTCTGGATCCAATGTGCTTATCGCTCTCCTAGAGCGGCGGTTTGAGTCAATGGTGTGCTCTCTGCGTCGTTCGCGGTTGGGCGTGGAACTAGACAGGGATGCCCACTCTCTCCCCTCTTGTTTGCGCTATATATGGAGCCCTTTGCACAGCGCTTGCGAGATAGCCCTTTGGTTTCTGGTGTGAAATTTGGTGGAGACCACCACCTTATTACCCTATACGCGGACGATGTGATCTTTACACTTGCGGAGCCTGCCACCTCTTTGCCTGTGCTTATGGAGTCATTAACGGAGTTTAGCCGGGTATCGGGATTCAAAGTGAATATTCAGAAGTCTCAGGTCCTTAGTCGGTTCTTGAGCACAGACCATGAGGAAGACTTGAGAGCTCGGTACCCTTTTATTTGGTCGTCCTCGCGCCTATCCTATCTGGGGGTTGAGTTAGCGACGTCTGCCGCAAAAACGGTGAACCTAAACTACAAGAAACTGGTACGGGATATACGGCGAGATCTGGAGGTATGGGGGAAGCATAAGCTATCTTGGCTGGACAGGGTGGCAGCGGTTAAGATGACGGTATTGCCACGAATATTATATATATTTCAGGTGCTCCCGTTTACCCCTTATCCCCGGACAATTGCCACTCTACAATCCACGGTCTTGAGATTTATGTGGGAGGGTTGGCTGGCGTGTTTATCGAGACAGGTGCTATACCGCCCCAAGAGCAGTGGGGGATTGGCGATCCGGTGCCTTCTGAGATATTTTCCGGCAGTCCAGCTGCGCTTTCTTGTGGAGTGGAGTTGCGCACTCACGGAGAAGCACTGGTGTTTTATGGACCAGGCGGTGGCTGGCTCTCATATTTGGAAGGAGCCTTGGCTCCGGCGTAGACATAGAGCTAGAGGTCTTTATGCATCCCCAAATACTGGGACGACGCTGTGAGTGTGGGACACAGTGGCTTGCCGCTTATGGCTGACTTCTTTTCCCTCTCCGATGACCCCCATAGGTGCGAACCCTGATTTTGAACCTGGGCTACATCTGGACGGCCTTAGACGCTGGTATGAGGGGGGGTTGTTGGAGAGTGGGAAGTCTTTTTGATGAACAGGGGGTCTTGTCCTTCGACCAGATGAGGGAGGCCTACTGCCTAGTGGAGGCGGATAGGCTGATGTATTATCAGGTTCGGCATTGGGCTCTCTTACCGGCGAACAGAGCTTTGACGGATAGACCTCTCACGCCATTTGAGAAATGGCTGTTCCTAAAGAAGGACGATAAGAGAATTATCTCAGAGCTCTATCGTCTTCTGCAGGGAGCAAGCCGCCCGCCTAAGTCAAAGGGTCAGCTGAGATGGGAGAGGGAGCTGGAGAGAGAACTCTCGGATAAGGAATGGGACAGCATATTTTATAGAATACACCATACAGCACATTGTGCGGCAGGGACAGAGACATCATATAAAGTCGCCTCTTACTGGTACTATACTCCGGCGCGGTTGAATGCATGGGACCATAATAAGTCAGACCTTTGCTGGAGAGGATGTGGAGCGACGGGCACATTGGTACATTTGCTCTGGCACTGCCCCAAGTTACATCGTTACTGGGGAAATATTTTAGATGAGATAGATGTGGCGTTTCAGGTCACGATTCCGAGGTTCCCAACGTATATCCTACTGGGGTTGCCCAATCCCCTTACTTTTCCCTTAAGATCTCTAAAGGGGAGGCAGATAGCCCTGGCACTCAATGCAGCTTTGCAACTGGTTCTAGCTCTCTGGGGTACAGATAGGGTTCCGACTCATGTTTCATGGCTCCAGAAGCTCTGGTTTATCCTCGCAATGGAGAAACTCACGCTAGCCACCCAGCAGCGGGCAGAAGATTTGGGCGCATTGTGGAAGCCATTTATTCGGCTTCTGTCTGCAGAATTCACTGAGCTGACATGCCCGACCTACCTGAGGGTCTTGAGACTGATCTAAGTCATAGGTTGGAGTGCGAAAGGGGGGGTCGCTAGAGGGGAACGACGATTGCTAATCTAGGGGTTAAGGAAGGGAACAATAGATGGATGTCACGGTCTTTCTGAGGGAGGCACGGTTGAAGTGTTTGTTCTTTTATATATGTTTTTGTGGTTCTCATCTGCGGGGCTGATATTCTCGAGGACTATTGGTCAATACCAGTGGACACATGGCTCAGCAAGGAGAAGATCCTTTGGGGGGTCCATTTTGGCATGGTTTTGGGATTCATGAGAAGAGACCTTTGTAGGATGCTACGCTATGACTTGCTATTGTGCTGATATATATATTATTTCGGTCCCGCGATCAATGGTGTTTTGTATGTTTATATTCCTATAAAACAATAAACAGATTTGATAATAAACATGTACATGAATTAGGCATATACAGCAATATAGTATCAAAGACTCCAAGTTTGAATAAAGAAAGAAGAAAGAAGGAGAGGGAGAAGAGCTATAGGGATAGAAAAGGGAATCAAGTGATAGCCATGTGGAGAGAGAAGTAATAGACATTAGATACAGCGAATGTAAGATGAAATAAGTATATATAAGAAGAAAAACATGAAATATATTGACATTTTTTAAAAAGGGGGAGAAAAATCAATTTCCTTCGCAGTGCGTGAGAGATAGTTACTTAATGGCAACCATAGCTGATGACATTTGAGGAAAGTGCCTGTTGAATCAAGCTTGTAGCTGTCAAGTCTATGATGATAACATACAGAATTCCACCACTGTCTGAGAGTAATGTTCTCAGAAGATTTCCAGTTAGAAGTAATAATAGAGATTGCAATAGAAATCAAAAGGTCCACCAATTTTCCAAGAGGCCTGAATGAACTCCAGATATCGTGTATGACACCCAAAAACAGTAATTCATATGACATTGGTAAGGAGATCTGAGCTATTGCTGAAATGCAAGACCATATTGAGGATCAAAAAGTAGATAGGGATGGACAGGAAAAAACATGTGAAAGTCAGTACCCTGCTGCGTGTGGCAGTGCCAACAATTGTCATTTTGTGCAAGTTTGAGTTTGTAAAGGCGTACAGGAGTGTAGAAAAGTATATTGTAAAAAAAATATAGGGTCTGTGTGAGGCTTGCAGTGCGTGCAGTGGAATGTATCTTATACCATATTCTATCCCATAAAGAAGTTGTCCAAACAACACCAAGATCTGATTCCCACAATGTCTCAATAGGTGATTTGAGTCTAGGTGAAACAGACGTTCTTAAAAGTTTATAAATTCCAGCTGCCCTAGGATAATTAGAAGTTACAATCGGGTGTGGAGATGAAGCAAGAGAAGAATTACTATGATGTATAAGTTTATTGAGGGCCTCTTGCACTAGAGTAGAAAGAATGATATATTGGGATTTCATGCGAATAGGAAGATTACGAATTGCTGAGAGAGTAGTAAAAGGGATGATAGAGTCTTTATGATATAATTGGGAAATGAGAATAATACCTTTAGTCATACAAGCCTTCCAACACAAGGTTTTACCTTGTTTCCTAAGCGAACTATTGTGCCAAATAGGACTGTTAAAGAATTGATTAATGGGGGTAAGATGTGAAATAAAAAAAGGTTTCAGTAAGTTAACTGAATGGGAGATAGTGCTGGGCAACCAGAATATTGGGGGGTTAGACATAAATATAATGTGTTTATGGGAAAAGGGAGAAATACATGTTTCTTCCAAAGAGAACCATAGCTTTTTAGGGGCATCATTGAGCGTAGATTAATAGGGATGTATTTGCTTAATGCCAAAAGATTTGTGATAAGTTATAAAGTCAGGGAAATAAACTCCACCTTGAACTTTAGGAAGTTTTAATTTCTAGAGAGAGATTCAGGACTGTTTACCGTTCCACAGGAACTTGGATAGAATTTTATCAATTGAACTTAAAAATAGTTTAGGTATCTTAATAGGAAGCATCATAAGGAAGAAGTTAATGATAGGGAGAAGCATCATCTTAATGGTGTCCAAGCGGCCCCACCACGTGAGATATAACGGAGACCATTTCTGTGTGAGATCTACAAGCTTTGCAGATAAGATTTCTAAATTAGTCCTTAATGTATCCTTGAGAGTAGTGCAGTACCATACCCCCAGGCATTTAATCTTAGAAGAATTCCAAGATAATCCTGCATCAAGGAATATAGAGTCAGTGCAATGAGCATTAAGTGGTAAGACCACTGTTTTGTCTATATTAAGTTTATAGCCAGATACATCAGAATATAAGTTGAGCTCATGCAGGAATGCAGGAAGAGAAGTGTCAGGGTGAGACATGAACAAAAGAATATCATCAGCATATGCCATAAATTTGATGTGTGCACTATTAATTTGAAACCCCGTAAATTGTTCAGACGTTTTAAATTGGTATAGAAAAGGTTCAAGAGCCAAAATTAATTGTAAAGGAGATAATGAGCATCCCTGACGAGTACCCCTTTTAAGAGGGAAAAAAGGAGATCGGATACCGTTTGTTATAACCGAGGAACATGGTGAGGAATAAAGAATGGATATAAAATGTCGGAATTTAGTACCTAGACCATGCCATTCCAATGCTTTCAACAAGAAATCCCAGTAGACCCTATCAAAGGCCTTTTCCGCATCCAATGATAAAGCTGCCAGAGGAATCTTAAGTTTAGATGCCTTGTTAATAATATTTTAAAAAGTACAGGAATTATCTGCTACGTTTCTATTAGGGATAAAACCAGATTGATGAGAACCAATAAGGTCAGGTATATATGGGAGTAAACGGAGAGCTAAAACTTTGGCATAGAGTTTACAATCAGTATTAATTAAAGATATGGGTCTATAATTTTTACAGTCAGTCGCATCCCGATCTTTTTTGGGAATAAGACAAATCATGGCCTCCGTAAATGAGCCAGATGCAGAACCTGACATTATAAAATGATTAAGTAATTGAAAGAGTTTGGGGAAAAGAGACTTAGCAAACTGAATAAAGAATTCTACTGTGAAGCCATCTGGGCCTGGAGCCTTACCCTTGGGGAGAGATTGTAAATCTGTATATAGTTCGGTAAGTTGTAGGGGTTGGTCTAAAGATAGGAGGTCAATCTGCAATGGGTCTCTTGGTTTGAGATTAGAGAAATATTGGTTGAGAGATTCAACTGTTGGTATGTGTTCTGGAGTGTACAGATCCTAATAGTAAGAAGCGAAACACAATGCTATATCTTTATCTCTAAAGTGTTTAACACCATTGTTATCTGTGATAGATTTAATAGTTGTTTTTTCTTTTCTTTGTTTCAAATATCGAGCTAGAAGAGAACCAGCTTTATTGTTACCACCATAATATCTGGCATTTATTTTCAGGAGGGTGCTGCATGCTTGTTCAGTGGTAAATTGGTAAACTCCATTTTAGCTAAGACTAGTGCTTCAAGATGTGATTTACTAGTTTTGTGAGTATAGTATTCATGTTCTAGGGACTTTATATTTTCAAGGATGGAAGTCGATTTTTGTTGAGCAGACTTTTTTTTGAGTAAGCGTAACTTATGATGAAACCCCTAGAGGCTGCTTTGAATGCATCCCACACAAAATGAAATGATAGTTGATCACTATCGTTGATGTGAAAGTATTCTTCTATAAACGTACTGTAGGAAGCGATAAAAGTAGCATCTGAAAGTAGAGAGTTATTAAACCTCCATGAAGATGTTTTAGAACCATTAAGAAAAAGATCAAGGTCAGTAATCACAGGTGCGTGATCTGAGATCAAAATAGTACCGATTTCAGAGTTGACCATATGTTGCAATAAACCTTTACTCAGAAAGATATAATCAAGCCTGGAATGGGAATGGTGGGTAGGAGAATAAAAAGAGTATTTCAAGAGTTCGGGATTGCATACTCTCCAGGAATCAGCGAGAGAATGCTGTAAAAAAAGTTTTTAAAAGCTTTGTGGGAGGTATGTGGAATGAAACGTGACGTGGAACGTCTGTCCAAAAATGGATCGAGAATTTGGTTGCAGTCACTACCTATAAGTAAATTGTTTGAGAAATGTTCAGAGACAATATGTGAAAGATTCTTCCAAAAATTTGGATCTGGATGTGTGGGGCCGTATATATTTAGGATAGTAAGATAAATATTGTCAATTGTAAATGTAACAAGTACCCAGCGACCTTCTGTATCTTGATGCTGTGAAATTATGGTAGGTTTGACAGATTTATGACAGAGTATAATTACCCCATTTTTGTTAGTGATGGAAGGGGAGTAGAAAATGTCCCTCACCCATTGTTTTTTAAGCTTAATTGCCTCAGAGTCAGAGGTGAGTCTCTTGCAACAAAGCAATGTGGCATTTCAAACAAGCAATGTGAGATAAGACACGCTGACATTTAATGGGGTGTTTAAGCCCCTTAACATTCCAAGTAACAGTTCTAAGTTGCATAACAAGAAATATTAATAAACAACTGCTGTAACAAGGAAAAAACTAGGCATATCAATTTTGCAAAAGCAAAGAAATGGGAAAGAAACAAGATAGTAAAGAAAAAGAAAAGGAGGAAGATGACCTCCAGAAGTTGTATATACATGGATGTGGCAATACAGGGACTAAAGTCCACGAAAGCTAAAGAAAACAAGATAGAAAGTGAATACCCCGAAAGGTAGAGGGACAGCGGAGAACCTGAAAAGACAGGCAAGAGTGGCTTCAGCACAAGAAAAGTGATATTAGATATTAAAACATATGAAGGTGAGTTTCATGGAAGAAAAAAATATATACAAACGAAAAATTTACCATTCAGGAGACCAAATAACTTAATAACTACAGTAAAGGTCTGTGACATGAAAAACAATAAAAATCAAAGCTTACCAGTGGAACATGTAGGAGAACAGTTTGGATGGTGAGAAAGGGATACGGTTGGGAAAGGAACAGGAGGATTGCACAAAGAACACTATCTAAAAATATATATATATAGCTATATAAGAAAATAAGAAGATGCAGAGAAGGAAAATCATGGATATAAATATTAAACATAACCATTACTATTAAACTGTCCAGAAAAAAAAAAAGAAAGGACATTAAAGCTATTTAAATTATATCTTCAACTAATTGCAGGTGCTCCTAGTTCCATTGCTTCTGTTTTGTGTTGGTTAATAGACGTTTGTAGTGCTGAAGGTTCCTCAAACGAGTAAGATTTGTCCTTGAATGTAATTTTGAAAAGCCATGGGTGAAGAAGACCATATGGAATATTCAAGGATTTGAGTTGTGGACGTAAGTCCAAAAGCTGTTTGCGGCGTGCAGCTGTAGCAGGAGAGAAGTCTTGTGTGAAAAACACTTTATGACTTGACCATAGCAAAGAGCCCATTTTTTTGGCTTCCGGGAGTATTTGCATCAAGTCAGTAAATTGGAGAAAGAGAATAATAATTCCTCTAGGATGTGCACGAGGGCCAGTTGAAGTCTGTGGACCTAAACGATGTGCCTGTTGGATAGAGAGGGGAGAGGTAGGAGGCAAGCAAAGAATTGAAGGTATTGCTTTTTGAAGGAATGCAATCATGTTAGAGCCTTCCGAACCTTCTGGAATCCCAAAAAGGCGAAGATTATTTCTCCTATTTCTGTTTTCTACGTTTTCAGTAAGCCTTTTAAGTTGAGCTATGTCTTTAGAGATCTGAGGATTGACAGTGCTACAATCTTCAAGGTTACTGACTCTCTGTTCCAGAGTAAAAATTTGTTGTTCGTGTTGGGACCATTGCTCCTCAATACGTTGCAAAGAGGCATTAGTGTCCATCATAAAGGGCTTTAGTGCACGCAATTCCTCCATGACATCATCTAGAGTAAGATGTGTAGGTGATTTTGAGGGAGAATCAAGGTTTTTTTTTGGGCGCTTGATGGAGGAGGTGTTAGATGTTTTTTTCGCAATTGCACCAGCAGCATGAGATGAAGAGGCGCTATCCTTTAAAAAGACTGCAGCACTATCCATTGTTAAAGCTGATGGTAGAGAAGATTTAGTTATATGTGTGCGCACCACTCGAAGAGGATTATTAGACTTGGAGAAAGATGATGACTGGCAACTCTGAGAATTGTGTGGTCTCCCCAAAAAAGCCAGCAGCAATTTGGTAATAGGAAGCCAGCAATGTGAGGTGTTGATGAAATTATATTACGATGAGAAGCTGCTTGCTGCCAGAAGTTTCCAACAATAGAGCAAAATATAATAAAAAATATATAAATAATAAATCCTAAATTATTCTCTCATAACAGGCATGACAGAATACCACAAGAGCAAAGCACTTTACTGCACATAGTAAACAATTGGTGACTAGTTTTAAGGGAACCTTCTGAAAAGGAAACAATCCCCTCCGTCCAAGAAAAGCATTTACCATGTTATGAAGAGGAATTTGAAAGAGCTCCTTGACAAGAGCTGCCAGTGAATACTGAAAGTTGAAAACCTCACCTAAATGTGTTTGAAGAGAGAGGTCAAAAGTTCAGCTGGCTGTCAGAAGGTAATAAATATTCCATTGCAGAGGAAACTAGGGCCCATATTTATACTTTTTGACGCAAAACTGCGCTAACGCAGTTCTGCGTCAAAAAAATTAGCGCCGGCTAACACCATTCTGAAGCGCCATGCGGGCGCCGTATTTATTGAATGACGTTAGCCGGCGTTAGCCGGCGGCGCCGTCTGGTGTGCGTTAAAAAAAACGACGTACACCAGGCAGCGCCGGCGTAGGGGAAAATGGAGCTTGGGCGTCAAGAAATGGGGCAAGTCAGGTTGAGGCAATTTTTGCGCCTCAACCCGATTTGCGGCATTTTTTTTTCACTCCCAACCCCCATAGAAATGACTCCTGTCTTAGCAAAGACAGGAGTCATGCCCCCTTGCCCAATGGCCATGCCCAGGGGACTTCTGTCCCCTGGGCATGGCCATTGGGCATAGTGGCATGTAGGGGGGCACAAATCATGCCCCCCTATGCCACAATTTTTTTTTAAAAAAAACACTTACCTGAACTTACCTTAATGTCCCTGGGATGGGTCCCTCCAGCCTTGGGTGTCCTCCTGGGGTGGGCAAGGGTGACAGGGGGGGTCCCTGGGGGCATGGGAGGGCACCTCTGGGCTCCTTCAGAGCCCACAGGTCCCTTAACGCCTACCTTTTGCAGGCGCTAAAAAACGGCGCAAAAGCGGGCGTACGTCATTTTTTTTGACCCGCCCACTCCCGGGCGTGAATTTTGCCCGGGAGTATAAATCTGACGCACATGCCTCGGAGTCGATTTTTTAGACGGGAACGCCTACCTTGCATATAATTAACGCAAAGTAGGTGTCCACGCTAACAAATGACGCTAACTCCATGGACTTTGGCGCTAGACGCGTCTAACGCCAAAGTATAAATATGGAGTTAGTTTTGCGTCGGAATTGCGTAAAAAAAAACTACGCAATTCCTGTGCAAACGGAGTATAAATATGCCCCTAGATTTGTAGAATCACATCCAGGCAGGCAGTAAAAAGTCAAATAGAAACATCTCTGTGAAAGTTTAGGTTTGTGCAGAGGCTTACAGAGTGAAACGCAAATAATTACCTCAGGCCCTCACATGAAGTCTCTGAAATGACTTCAAAACTCGATCGGTGCTCAAAAATGCTGAAGAAATTAATAATTTTGATGTGAAAACATTTCCTTCTTTCCAGGAAGTGCTGAAGCCTCACGGAGCTCTAAAGAGCAGCGGTTATCTTTCGTGACCTCCAGCCACGGCCCCCCCTTAAGTAGGCATTTCTGATGCACCATATTTACAAAGTTGCATAATGCATGCGTTGGGCCGCTTTGTAACCCCTTGCGCCACGTTATGCCTGCACAAGACATAATGAGGGTTAAGAACACCGCGGATGCCATTCTGGCTTTCCCGCTGGGCCGGCAGGCGACCGCCAGAAGAGCGCCCGCCGGCCCAGCGGGAAAGGCCCTGCAACAAGGAAGCCGGCTCCGAGTGGAGCCGGCGGAGTTGCAGGGGTGCGACGGGTGCAGTTGCACCCGTCGCGATTTTCACTGTCTGCTGAAAATCTTTATGGGGCCCTGTTAGGGGGCCCCTGCACTGCCCATGCCAGCGGCATGGGCAGTGCAGGGGCCCCCAGGGGCCCCACGACACCCGTTCCCGCCATCCTGTTCCTGCCGGTAAAAAACGCCAGAAACAGGATGGCGGGAAGCAGCGCCGGCATGGAGATTCAGCCCATGCAGGGGAAATCCGGCGGGAAACCACCGGACCCCTTTTTATGACCGTGGCTTTACCGCCGCGGTCAGAATGGGCTGGGAAGCACCGCCAGCCTGTTGGCGGTGCTTCCGTGGTCCCCGGCCCTGGCGGTCTTGGACCGCCAGGGTCGGAATGACCCCCAATGTATGCAAGGGAGGTGCTCCCCCGCAGGGAGGCCTAAAAAAATAGTGCAGTGAAATCTACAAGATTTCACTGCTTAATTTTTTCTTGTCATTTGTAATACCTGCACATTGCAGGCGTTAAAATGACGGGCCCTGTGATATGGGCCTCCCTAGTGTTTTGCTGGACTAGCTCCATAATTAATGGAGCTAATCCAGCAAAGCACTACAATAGCATCATAAATTCTGCCGCTATTGTGCTAACGTGCGCCATGGTGCGTAGTGTGGTAAATACAGCACTACCATGGTGACGTTACGGGGACTAAGGGCGGAGCAAGAAAAGTGGCGCATCAGGACTGATGTGCCATTTTCTTGTAGATCTGGCCCTTAATTCCTTTGTTGAGCCATACAAACTTACATGACTAAGAACATTCCTAACAGTTTACAAATATCCAATCCCCCCACCTCTAATAACTCCCTTCCTAACACTTCCCTCCCATTGGGAACTTCTCCCCTTGGTGCCTTCAACAAACACAGCAAGCGCAAGGCTATGTCCTAAGAATCTCATGTGTTCTCTTCCCATCCATTTCCTCCTTTGGTTCACCTGCCCGCCCTTCGATCAGATTTTATCTCCTTGCTTTCTCTTTCTTTGTCTCTCTTCCCTCACTTTGTCTGCCCCGCCTCTTTCACTTAACCATCTCTCCGTGTTTGCCCCCTCAAACCGTCACTAGAAAAGTCCCCTACCAAGATGTTATGTCTGTCCCCTACATACCCTCACCAAAATTATATATCTACTTCTCCAAAACTTTATCAGTCAGTGTCTCCAAATATTTGTTGCAGAGGATGGAAAGGTGTACCCCATCATATCAAAACAATGAGGCACACTCATATACTATTTCCTTGTGCTTGATCATCTCAATCCCTTTTGCCCTGTAAATACCTCTCATTTTCCTGTTAACTTATTTCAGAACCCTGTTACTTGCCCCTGCTTTTGTGTGTCCCTCCACACTCTTCTTGGCAAAAACTGATCCCCAGCCCATAACTCCTTCATGTACTCCATTTTACATTTCATTATCTTAATCTATTCCAGTGCCATTGACTGAACCCAATCATTCTCTCCCAGGTGCAACACCACCACATCTGGACATGGCCATTTCCCTCTTAGCTCCTATAAGGTGGGTATCAGTTGCCCCTAACACATTCCCTCTAGACCAGGGGTCTTCAAACAGAGGTGTGGACTCTCCTAGGGGGGGCCTCCAGTGATTCCAGAGGGGGCGCCAGATCTCTGGCCAAAAGAAGCATTAGGCAGATAACAATGGTTTGTTTTAAGCAGAAAACAATTTGTTGCATTTTTAAAAAAGTAACAGAACTTAACTGTAACGTTTCATTAAGTCTTGACATGTTTAAACATTGCCAATTTAAATGAATAATTGTGAAAAATTCTGAGGACGGGCCCAATGATTTTTTTCCCCTGCAAAGGGGAAACTCATCACCAATAAGTGACCTTCAATAGCAGACCCAGTGTGGAACAAATCAGTCCCAAACCCCCCCTTCTTCAACCCACCCTGCATCAGACAGCGCCATGACACATGGAACACTTGCTTGCTCATTACTCTAATCCCAAGCTCATTCGAGAATACTGGCCCTTCACCTCAGATACTCAACTCCAAAAACTATCCCAACCATGAAATGGGGCACAACCTATGCTCACTTAACTCCTGCAGCCAGACTACAGTACCTCTACCTTTCTGGTCCATCTTGTTCCTTCTCAACCAAAGTCCTAAACCCCTTGCTGCTCTTACAACATACCCCATCTCCAGATCCCATATGTGCTCCCTCCCCACCAACTCCAACACTCAAAAAGCACCAAAGAACCTGGCAGTGAACAGTTCATCAAAATATCAGCCCTCCCAGATGGATGCACAATTTTCACCTGGCTTAGCTGCCTTCTCAACATTGCAGCTATCACTGATCCTGATCACCTCAACTGCTTTGGCCTACCCTTTTCTCTGGAACATCTAACCAGAATCCTCTTTGCCAATGTTTCCCCACATGGATCAGAACTCCACAACAATTTTCTGAAAACAATCAATCCCGGCCATTTTTCCACTAATTGCCACAGCAGATAACATTGTCTTAATCTGCCCTTTTACAAAGTTGATCATGTCATTCTTTCTGACTCCCGGGGACTTTCCTCTGCCTTCTTAAAGCTCCTGATTGCATCCAATCCAGTGCTTAATTTGAGCCAGTGGTTTCTCGTGGGGGCACCGGCATTTATTTTTGGGGGTTGGCACTTATCTTTCTCGATCTGGCATTTTTTTGCAAGCAATAGACACATATGGGAAAGAAGACGGAAGAGAAAGACAAAAAAGCGTTACAACGTGAGAAAGCAGAAAGCTGCAAGAGTGAGCTGAAGGGGCAGGGAGTAGCTGTAAATAGATTAAAGAGGCTCGAGATGGCTGTAGGATTACGCTGCATCAGTATTCATTGCTCGCACATTTATTTGCACCAGTCATGTGCTTCAAAGGAAATCTTTAGGCACCAGCACATTTTTATTTACAAATTAAGCACTGATCCTATTCGGTAGGCCTTCACTGTCGACTGTGCCAATGAGTGCTCCACCAGCTTCATTCGATCTCATATAATTGCTCCAGGACTTTCAGGCATCTCTTGTCCACTCCAGGAGCTAAAAAAACAGAACCACAAATCGGCCACCCTGTTCTTCAAACCAGCAATATGCATGGCCTAAAACATAATTTTGCCTACCAAATGCACTAGAACTAGCACTCTAAGCAGTCATAGCCCCACAAGTACACCGCATGCACCATCATGAAAAATTCTAAAAAGGCAATGTTATGGTGTTTTACCAACCACTCTTTGGGCCCTCCTTTTAGCATGCAATCACCCATTCCAATACACCCCAAAGCCACCAGCTGCGGAAGAGACTGAAAAAAATCTCCACCAAACGTGTGAATGGGTTTTTCATCCAACCACAACATCACACCATCATATCTACCCAAAAACTGCATCTACATCCTCAAATCTTGCTTTATTCTTTCTGCCATTCATCCTCTATGGTAAGGTTTTGTGAAACCTCTCATTGCAAATGCCAGTTAATGACAAAATATTCTATCTGGTGCCACACTCATATGCACAAAGGTCAAATGACCAAGCACCTGCTGTAGCTGTGTAGCTTGAATTTTTTCTTCTTCTTCACTTCCTCCAGTAAGCTCTTCAAAGTACGGAGTTTCTGCTTCAGCAACTATGACCCCATCTCAATAGCAGCCATGATACAATCTCAATGGAGCCCAAGAATGTCAGTTTCAAGGCTGCCCCTTCAGTCTTAACAGTAGGCAGCAATATGCCAAATGCACACACCACCATCTCCAAAATCTTCATCAGGTAATGCCTGATGCCAGCCACCCCTCCCCTGCTGATGTTAAAAAAATGGTAGATGCAGCATCTGATCAGACCTCACCACCTGCCATACCAACCACTCCACAAAGCTGCTGAACTTTTTTAAAACAGTACATGCCACCAAGCATCTCACATGCATTGATTTGTCCATGTAGTATGGCCCTTGTAACTGAATTCCCAGTTCCCAGAAGCTGAAAATCCCCAGGGTGACCCAGCAACAGCCAAAATGCCAATTCTCTGTCTGACATGTCTATCTCTGTGCCATTACTACACCATCTCACTACAGCTAAGTCAATGTTAGATAAGACACTGTGAATTCTGACTAGTCTATAAAGTAATTCACTGATGAAGCTTCAAGCCATATAGTTGGTACATTAACTGAAACTCACCCTTCGCCATCTTTGGAACCACATCAAGTGGCAAGATAATCAAATTTCACAATGGGGTCCTGACATCCTTCCACTTTCTTTCCAAATTTGTCAACCACCACAAAGGGGAACACTTTGCATTATCTGAAATTCTCTATCTATCTCCCTGTGCATGGTCCCCTGAAGAGTATCCAAAAACCCTTGGTGAATCCCTCCCACTGTGATCTGGCCACTGCCCCATCCATGTACTTCAACAGCCAGGAAAGCACTGCTTCTGGTCTCACAGGTGTAACTATCTTTCCCTTTATCTCCACTGATGTCACCCCTGCCATTCTACCTGCTGATTGGGCCATGTTCCCCTTGCTTTGTATGACCAGATGTCTCCCTCCACATTTGGAGAAATCATGCTGGAATAGGCAGGGGAAACAATAGCAGGCCCCCCTGTTAAAGTTCTAGTGGGTGCCCACTGGGACTCATCTTTTTCCCCTTTCTATCTCTCTGGTTCCCCTTCCCACCCCTCCTGTGAATGAGCACATAAAGCAAGGATCTACCTGCTTGCTCTGTGGCTACTTCTGATGGCCTGGCGGGTGTCAGGTATTTGAATCACAATTCATTATCTATATTCCCCCATTCCTCCATGATTTGATGGTTGACATACTTTTCATGGATTTGACTACTTCATCTTTTTGGAGCCAGACCTAACTCCCAAAGCTGATACTGCCCATCCTGATCACATCCATTTACCTCCATAGCGCCACACTGGTCTCTGGGGCTCTTTTGCATTAGCTGCTGGTGTATATAGTAGAGGGTGCTGTCCTTGTTTCAGTATTGCTAAGGACTTTCGGCCATTGTGCCAGCTCCAGCTCGTCAGATTTGGGCAATACATTTTGGGCCTCATTACGACCCTGGCAGCCGGCGGTTCACTGGCGATAACACCGCCAACAGGCTGGCGGTATACCTCCAATGTATTATGACCGTGGCGAATTAGCCACGGCCATACCGCCGGCCCCTCCTTCATAATCCCCAGGGCAGCAGTGCAAGCACAGCTGCCCTGGGGATTATGAGTCCCCCTTACCGCCAGCCTTTACATGGCGGTAGGGGACTCAGGGCCCCCAGGCACAGCCCCATCCCGCATTTCACTGCCCTAACTTTGGGAAGTGAAATGCACGATGGGTGCTGCTGCACCCACTGCACATCAACATTGCTGCCGGCTCTATTATGAGCTGGCTGCAATTTTGATGTGACTTTTCCGCTGGGCCAGCGGACGGAAACACTGTTTCCGTCTGCTGGCCCTGCGGAAAAGTCATAATAGGGAGTCAGATACACCGCCAGCGGTATAGTGAAGCCAGTGGCTTCGGCGGTCTTTTAGTAAGATCTCCGAAGTCGTAATGAGGCCCTTTGTCTGCTTGTGTAGCAGCTTAAATAACTCTATGCACTCATTCACCCCTAGGTTCTATTTTGCAGTCAAAAACAAATGCCCTTCTGGCAGGTCAGATTCCCCATATACATAGATGAGCTGGTTGATCTTTGTCACTCGCCTTTGACAAATGAGTGCTCCCCATGTTTGTGGTCCACATCCCCATTTGTCCTTTGGCTTCCTACTTCCTACTTCCCCCAAAGCCTCATCTCTACTTTCTTGTGTTTTGTCATTCTACACTCCCTATTCTTGCTCCACTTTCATAGTTCCCAAACCTCCTCCTAACCATTTCTCTCTCTTCTGCAGGGACTTAGGTTTGGCTATGGTGTGTCTGGAGTGGGACACCCTCTAATAATTTTGTAGTTGGTCTTGGATTGGCAGTGTCAGTCAAATTAGTTGTCTGCAGTAACACTGACATCAAGCCACTGTTGCTACAGACTGGGTGGAGGTGGACAAGTAAACATATCAACAAGGAGAGTCAAGCCAGAACCAGCCAAGGGTCATGTTTGGCTCTAAATGCGCATATGCATGTCGAGTCATAAAAATATTTTGCATGTAATAAAGATCATGTAAAAAAAATGACAAAGTCGCTTTAAAAGAAGTGCATTCCTTCAACAGTTAATGCAATGATAATCATTTGATAGTTCTAAACCATAAACTGAAATATTGATGCCTCTCCCTAGCATGATGACAATACCACTAGAAACAAGTAAGTTGTTGTGTACCCCATGTGTTGCTATGATTCTTATTATAGATGGAACAACCTTATATATGGGATAAAGTACCCCCTGCCATGCATATTGAAATTCACCAAGAATTTCCATGATCATATAGAGGAACAAGGCCGAAGGTCAACTTCCTTTATATAGTTATGGAACTCTGAGGTGACTTGTAATATCGTTATCATGTACGGCAAGAGGTACTTTATTATTCCTTTGTTATAATACATGGTCACACCACCACTTTTCCAAGAAATCACTTAAATCCTTGATGTGCAGCTCTTTTATATGAAGGAGAAAAAATGTTTGCAAACAAAGAATACAAATAAAATCTGCAGCACAAAATTAAACACATCAAAAAAGCTGTAAGAGATCTGTTGCAAATAGATATTAGAACCCGGTTAACCACTTTAAAACAGGGCCAGCAGCTTGTAATGTATATAAACATTTCCACTTTTCTATAATTACCTGAAGACTACAAAAAATAAACATGTTGACATAAATATCTCCTTTCTCCTTACCACTATACAGATAGACAAACAGAGCAGAAGTAAAAAAAGACACATTTCATTTTGGGCCAGATGTATCAAGCTTTTTTGCATTCGCAAACGGTGCGCATTGCAAAATTCAGCTGTTTGTGAATGCAAAAATGCCTTTCACAATGTATGAGAGGCTTTCACAGTGCAATTTTAAGGAATCGCTAAAATAGCGATTCCTTAGAATTGCGACCACATTTAGAGAATCGCAAATTGCGATTCTCTAAATTGGAAATCGCAAATAGAGAATTCCTATTTGCGATTTCCAAATCAAATGTATCAAGCATTTCCCAAATGCAAATTGGGCATTTAGGAAATGCAATTACCACAAATAAGAGTTTGGTGGTAAACATTTGCGAATTCTAAAAATGCACAGGACAGGCTGGTGCACAAGAGGCCTGAAATGGCAGTTTTCTCTGCCAAGGCCGTTTCCTGAATTCGCCCGATCTTGGAAGAGCTTAGCAGGGTCGCAACTGGCTGACCAGCCCCGACCCTGCTTAGTGCTTCCGAGATAGGGTGCATTCAGGACTCCGGGGGTCACAGAACTCCACCTCTGTAGAATTCTACTGACTTTTTGTTTTAACTCTGGAATTCTGGGGAGTTAGACTCCGTGAACTCCCCCCAGGCCTAGTATAAAGTTACTTAAAAGCACAGACTTACACTTCTCCAACCCCTGAAAAAGGAGATGAAGTCAAATTTACAAGTGTAAGTTACTACTGCCAAAAAATAAACTGCAGTAAATTCAGCACCATCCATGGCCAACTAATGATACAGCAACACCCACCCTAAGGAAATAATGGAGACAGAGAGATAAAACAAAGTCCCCATAAGAAAGAAGGTATGTAATAACCTTCACAAAATACACTTTTTAGATGTCTTTATTCCGCTCGGATATAAATACAGACCCCCAGAGGAAACGCGTCTGTTTTTCCAACCTCCGGCACCGTTTCTCCGCGTTCCCCCGGTTGCCCCAGCAACATCGTGTGCTCGAGCGCCCGAGTCCTCTTAGACTCGAGCGTCAGCTCACATTAACTATTACATTGAGTTTTTTTTTTTACTATATAATTTCTTTTACAAACAACTAAAAACAACTCCACATAATTATTCAACTGTAAAGATTTGCATTGAGCAAACTCTCACTTAAAGCATATTATGAATATAACTCCTTACACAAACAACTATACCTAACTTAACATGTTTATAGAACAAAAATAATTTTCATTGAACATTTTCTTCACATAAAGCAATCTTATGGATAACTATTTATTTTTTTAGCCACGTTCCACACACACAGACCCATCACACTCTGAGTTTCCAAGGTACTCTCCTTAAACGTAGACTCTTAAGCATTGACGGTACCTGCGATACCGGTTGCTGGAGAGCATTAGAATCCTGTGACCTTGAATTAGTCCTTAACCCATGGTCAACACGGCACTCTTCCAACCCATTCTGAAGTTTAACAACCTTTGACATGTTCCACCATTTGTTTCCGACAACTTTTACTGCATTTCCTTTCACCGACTTCACTCTTACCGGGTCAGAGAATTTCAGATCCCCTTTTTTGACAAAAGTAGGCAGCTTTATAGACACCCAATCTCCTGTTGATAAACCAATTCTCCTAACACCTTTCCGTTTGTCAAAATGCATTTTTTGTACAACCTGTTTTTCTTTCACATTCTGTTGGACAAGTTTCGCACACTCTTCCAATCGCATACTCTTGAAAAATCTAGACATCCACCCCGGACATACTTGCATACAAGCCTTCCTTCCCCTTAATGCTTCAAAAGGGGACACTCCAGTGGTGGAGTGTGGTGTTGTTCTATAAAACCATAGCATTGCCTGGACAGATGTAGTCACCACACATTTGTTTCTCAGTGATCACCTAATGCAGTCACCCAGTACACGATTAAAACGTTCCACCAAACCATTTGTTTGGGGTTGATAAAGTGAACACCTCAAAGGTTTAATTGATCCTTCATCCAAAAACACTTTAAATTCGTCAGTCAAAAATTGTACACCATTGTCTGTAATTATTTCTTCGGGAAAATCTTCACTCATGAAAACCTCTCTCAAAAACATAACCAACGATCTAGCATTAGGATCCTGAACGAACTTCACGTATGGCCATTTTGAGTAATAGTCAACTACCACGTACGCATACCTGGTACTGCAATTCAAAGCATGAAATGGTCCCACCAAATCCACTCCCAACTTCTTCCAAGGACCAGTAGGACAATCAATTGGAATCATGGGAGGGGTACATGTTCTAAGTGACTTATCACTATTATAGCATATGGTAAAAAGTTTTACCAAACTGTCAATTTCACTATCCATACATGGCCACCAAAAATGCTCACGCACTCTTTTCTTGGTCATTGTTGCACCTAAATGCCCCTCATGAGCTTTTTCCTTGATTCTGCATCTCAAATCTTCTGGTGGAATTAATTTGTCATTCCTCAGCAAAATATTGTCTTCAATAGTCAACTCGTCAGCAACTTTCCAAAATGGTTGAACACCATACGTCAATCCCCTTTCATGAGGCCACCCTTCTTTGACATTCTTGATTACCTCACACAAAATGTTGTCTGCATATAATTTCTCCTTCCATACATTTTCTGAACACACACAGACTTGATCAATTTTCACAGCAGCAATCAAGCAACTCTCATCTGCCCAATTATCATCATCCCCTTCTACAATTTGAGCTGGAAACCGTGATAGATAGTCTGCTCTGACATTCTTTCCTCCTTGAATATGAATGACTTCAAAATCATACTGTATCAATCTTGCCGTAAACCTCGCAATTCTGGGTGTACCAGTTTTATTATTTGTGCCATTTAGAATCGACACCAGAGGTTTATGATCTGTCTTCAATATGAAATGTCTGCCCCAAATATAGTTTCTGAATTTCTCAACCGCCCACACACAAGCCAACAATTCCTTTTCAATAACAGAAAAATGAGTTTCCGGTTCCCTTAACGCTCTGGATGCAAACCCAATTATGTTCTCTTCATCATTCTTCAACTGCGTTAAAACCGCTCCAACCCCTACATTACTTGCATCAACAGTTAAACAACATTGAACCTCTTGATCAAAAGGTTTCAGTACCTTAGCACTAACTAATATCTTCTTTATTTCTTCGAATGCCCTATCACACTCATTGTCCCAAGCAAAGCATACCTCACTCTTCAAAAGATTGGATATCGGCCTAACTATGCTAGCAAAGTTTGATACGAATCGAGAGTAAAATTCACGCATTCCTAAAAATGACTTCACTCCCCCTTTGTCCTTCCGGGGTGGAGCCTTATTGATGGTTTCTATCAATCCAGGTTTTGGTAAAATTCCCTCCTCCGAAATAACATGACCTAAATATTCTACTGATGGTTTCATAAACAAACACTTCTCTTTTTTTAGAACAATTCCACAAGATGAAAACTTATCCAACACCTGTATCAACACTTGGTTATGTTCACGTTGAGTACTTGCATAAATCAGTACATCATCCTGAAACACTAATACATTCGGCACATCTCTCAATATCGAACACATAATCCTTTGAAAGACTGAAGCTGCCGAGGCTAACCCAGACGGCATGCGACAGTACTGGAACGTCCCAATAGGCTACACAAACGCTGTCAAATGTTTTGATTCTGGATCTAACTCAACCTGATGATAAGCACTAGCAAGATCAAGTTTAGTAAATATCTTTGCATTCTTAACCGTAGACAACAATTCACTTATTTTTGGTAATGGATGCGTGTCCACCCAAATCTCTTTGTTCAATGCTCTCAAGTCCACACACACTCTCAAATCTCCGTTTTTTTTTTTTTAACCACTAAAGGGGAAGTCCATAGCGAAGACTCAACTGGCTCAATAAGCCCCTTTGTCACGTAAGCCAAGAAGCTCTTTTTCCAGTTCCTCTCTGATGCTAAAAGGTACACTCCTAAGTTTATGTTTGACTGGTATGGCATTGTTCTTTACCTTGATTTTGTGCTTGAATCCTTTTATCTTTCCTAAGTCTCCTGAAAAAACCTTGGGTTATTCATTTAACGTCTCTTCAACATCATTAACATCCCTAATCACTGTTACCTGATCTTTGGTACCAGGTCGCAAAACCATACCAAAAAGACCTTGATGAAACCAACCCAAGATATTTAAACCTTTCACTGCAACGTACATTTTTCATTGTATCTTTCTTCCCTTGAACTCCATAATATCCTCAAAATATCCTTGGAGATCTATTCTCCTCCCTTCATAAGAAACAGGAGCTCTATCTGGAGGTAACAAAGTACGACCTTTCCAATTCTGACTAAACAACTCTTGTGTTATCATTGTAATTCTCGCACCCAAATCCACTAACAGCCGTAAATGTTTATTTCCTACTCTAATGAGGACATACGGATCAATGCAGCTCCCAGCATCATCACTCTTCATCATCTTGTCATCAATCACTAACACCATATCTTGAACTTCTCCAATCAAATTTTCAACCAACCCTTCCTCATTCTCAACCACTGACACTGTTAGTTTCTTAAACGTTCACTCTGACACACTTTCGCAAAATGGCCAATTTTTCCACAGTTCCTACATTGAACATTTAAAGCCGGACACGCTCTGGTCCCTTTCACATGTAGGGCATATCCGCACCTAAAGCAAATATTTTTTAGTCTAAAAAAAACACTCGAATTATTGTCTCTACTATTCTTGTATCCTTGGTTAGAAGGTTGGATGTTCATTGTTTTGTCCAATCTTCCTTTGTCCATTTTAGTTCGGACCACACTAATTCTTTCCCGACTATCCAAAGATTTCTCTATTTCCTTAGTCGATTTTATTGATGATTCTTGGCAGAGAATCGAACCTGTTACTCATTTTCTTCACTGCAGATTCGTAATCATCCAATTCCTCTTCGTCATTTGGTATATCTGGTAAATGTTTGAAGATAGCTCAACCTTCAAACCCAATAGAATGTAACAATATGCATTTTTTACGCTCAGGTCTAAATCTTGCCGCTCCTATTGTGGTACTGAAAATTCTGGACCCGTGTTATAAACATCGTCGTATCACAACGATTTTGGTATCAGCAGACCGAGAATGATTAGAATAGTATGCACAAGCATTGTATTCATATTCGGGTAACGAAATCACCCGAATATCAGAGTTTCCGTCCTGAACCCTCGTGTTCCATTTAAACGACAGCCATTTTGTGATTGCCCTAACATAGGCCAATGACTAATGCCGAAAACGAGTCTGAAGGACACGTACATCTTTGCTGACTCCTCTGTGACCTGGGCAAGCTGACTCCACTGCCTGAAGCCAAACCTGTTCGGCCAGTTTCTTTCCCAGTGGCCGAATGAGATTAGTATCAAGGCACAACAAGTCATAAACCTTTCATCACACACAAACCATGCCTAATCTTACACACACCTGTCCCTGTTTCTTTCTTTATGACTTGCTTTACAAGGAGGAGGTGCCTGTTTATATTGGGGTTCCGTCGATATCTGATGAAAGTACTAAGCCTTGCCGGGTAATTGATTGAGGGCTGGACAAACTGAAATATGGGCTTGTCATCATAACCCTGCTATTTCTTTGTAGTGAAAATATGTGAATGGTCAACTGTAAAATAAGGAATGTTTGCCTAAAGCATAACATTTTGTATAAAAGAGAAGGTTAGCTTTGCAAAGAGAGCAGTCTCCTGAGAATATACACCGTGTTGTACTTCTAGGATACCTGTTACTGGCTGCAGCCAATAAACAAGATCTTTGACTTCACCAAGAAGACTCTGGGGGTGATTGGGGCCAGGGTCGGCGGGAGCACCGCCAACAGGCTGGTGGTGCCCCGCAGGGCATTCTGACCACGGCGGTTTGGCCGCGGTCAGATGCGGAAAACGGCGGTCTCCCGCCGGTTTTCCGCTGCCCTGGGAATCCCCCATGGCGGCGCAGCTTGCTGCGCCGCCATGGGGGATTCTGACAGCCCATACCGCCATCCTGTTCCTGGCGGTTCTCCCGCCAGGAACAAGATGGCGGTATGGGTTGTCGTGGGGCCCCTGGGGGCCCCACTTTGTATTTCAGTGTCTGCATTGCAGACACTGAAATACGCGACGGGTGCAACTGCACCCGTCGCACCTTCCCACTCCGCGTCCTCGTAGGAAGGGTTTTTGCACTGGGCTGGCGGGCGGCCTTTTGGCGGTCGCCCGCCAGCCCAGTGCAAAAGCCAAAATACCCTCTGCGGTCTTGCGACCGCGGAGCGGTATTTTGGAGGGGGGAAGTCTGGCGGGCGGCCTCTGCCGCCCGCCAGACTTAGAATGACCCCCTCTGTGTTTCTGTAGTCTGAAACAGGAAGGACTCGAAGTCTTAGGGTGTGTTCCCTGGCACCACTGGGTTCTGAAAAACCCAGTACTTCACTATTGCCCCCAAATAAGTTTCAAAAGCTGGACTTTCCAAAAACGGGGGTGGAGGATTAACAGCCTGCATAGCGCATAAAGTGGCGAATCCAAGACTACGCAATAAACCAAACTAATTTTCGTATATTTACTACAGGTAATAACTTCCAATGATGTTTATGTACTTCCTTGTCCTTTAAAACTTAGTAAAACTTTAAAATACAACACAGTCTTAAAAATACTCATCCAAAATGGCTGCTGTATATGCCCATTTGAAATAGCAAGTTAGCTTGTCTAGCACAACACTCCAACAGTGCTATTTCTTGTTAAACCTCATTAATCACGCCTCTTGCTGAAGAAAACACTTCACACTTGAGGAGGCTTGAACCAGTAGCTCCGAGTCTGCTCCACACATCGTTGGTTAATTTACTCCAACTCGAGCCTCAACTGACTGCAGCAGCGTCTGGAATGGGTTCGTCTCCGAGGGTCTCCTCGTTGCCAAAAAGAAGGTATGTAATAACCTTCACAAAATACACTTTTTAGATGTCTTTATTCCGCTCATATATAAATACAGACCCCCAGAGGAAATGCGTCCGTTTTTCCAACCTCCGGCACCGTTTCTCCGCGTTCCCCCGGTTGCCCCAGCAACATCGTGTGCTCGAGCGCCCGAGTCCTCTAAGACTCGAGGGTCAGCTCACATTAACTATTACATAATGTTAAATGAAAATACATTATTTTAACCTTTTTTTAATGTATAAATTGACGCAATATTACTTTTTTATTAAAATATAATTAAACCACTTTATCTAATTCTACACATTATTTTTAATAACTATTAATGCATATTAAAAAAAAAAAGTAAGTGGGAATTGTTTTTTAATTTCAACTTCAGAAAAATAGAAATGTATTTCATTTTATATGTTTAAATTAATTAATGATTTAATTCAAGATTAAGTTGGTCATTTTGAGTTTGGCGGTACTGCCCCGCCACGCCGGTGGTGGCAGTCAGACCGCGGACAGCCTGGCAGGGCAGGACCGCCAAATTATGATCACTGCAGTGCTGCATCACAGCCAGTTCACCACCTGTACCGCCAGGGCGGTGGGACCACCTGGGCGAAGGATGATCACCTTCGACCCGGCAGTTCACTTAACACTTCCCGCGGTATTACGAGTATGCATTCGAGTATGGAAAGGATACTGGCAAGTATGGAAAGGATACTGGCGACAGGAATCCAAATACTTGTCGCCACAACAGGACAGCTCAACACTCCCCATGTAGGAGGCCTCCCCAACCTGACCCCCATCACAAGCACCCTAACCCCCCAAGCAGAGAAGCCCCTCTCTCTCCTCATGCCTGGTACCCGTACTGCACCCCACCCCCAATCCACGCACACACACCGCACTAATTACATACATACACGCACACATCCACTCTCACTCATTCATACACACATACACACACAGCCACAACACACCACCCAGTCCCTGCATACACGCATTCACACAAGCACTCAGACACTTGCACACTAACGCACACAAACATAAACAACACCCTATCCCCTCCATTCACACACACACACCCATTCACGCAAACAACACTCAACACCCCCCAGACCCCCTCCGTAGTCGGACAATCACCTTACCTGGTGGTTGTCGTGGTCGTCCGCGAGGGCCTAAGTTATTAGTGCTGTAGCATTTTTTGTTCTACATTTAAAGTAATATATACCATTACTTTACATCAATATTAAAGTTTACTAAACTTTTTAATTTTCCCTATACTTTACCATACGATCTTTACCCCAACTGTGTAGTCCCCTATTATAAAGTATAGGGAAAGTAAAAATATTTGATTAAAAAAAGTTAAATTATTTAACCCGGGCTATCAACATTGTTCCTGCAGAACATTGGTTTGTACAGAGGCACTTGCAATCAGGATTGGCAAGCGTAAGGACTTCAGGGATCAAGCAAAACCTCCTCATTTAATCAACTCAGAAGCTATTGGTGGTGGTATGCTGGTGCAAGGCAACATCATTGGCAGACAGGCATGTGATAGCTGGGGCATCGGAATGGGTTCAGTCTTTGATGTGACATCTTGTTGAAGGAAAGAAATTCTGTGGCTACACAGGCAGAGAAGGATTCAGGACCAGTAATGGAATGCATCAATGTGTTCCAACACTTTACAGTGTGTGGCTTTTCATGCTCACTAGAGTTTGCTTACTGACTGCAGGAAATCCCCATTTTCTATGTGATCACTCTGTATGTTTTTACCTTTTGCCGTATTCCGTATTTTTCTGGCTTTAGAAATCTGTTCACTTTGCCTCTACAAACCATCAAGAAAGTGTCTTTTTCCCCCTCCCTTTAAACCTGGTTGAATTGGCATACTCATAATTGGTATATTTATCTTATCAGTTCCTGGTATATGTTACAACATGTATCCAAGCGAATGGAAGTTAAACCCACTAACGCCACTAGTGGACTGCTGCTCCTGTTGTGTCATTCAATATATTGCAGTGCAAACATGGCTTAAGGCCTACTACCGTAGACTGACTCTAGAAGTATAAAATATACACTGCAACCTGCCCAGGTTGAAAGTGGCCAAAGACTTTCACCATCGTGACAATGCCCAAAGCGGGTCGGGTTGGCCCCATGAACTTTTACCCCATTGGTGAGGGAATAGTCAAGAGTCACCACACCCTGCTTGCTACTTCTATGCATAAATGTGACACTTTCAGGAACCCCCTTGAAAATAGTTTCTGGACCTGCAGAGGATTGGAAGAGGAATGGACTTGCTGTTTGTGACTTGAGATGGGCATTGAAGGACCTAAACTGCTTCCTCATGTACCCAGGACAACAAAGTAGACTCCAAGGGTCAGTTGGCTGACCTCCTGTGTGTCTTCAAGAAGACAACAAGCTACATGATGCCTTTTGCTGGAAGTACTCAGCTGACCTAGGCCAAGTCGACTGGATCCTGCAGTTGGCCTCTGTTTGACACCACCCAGTGAGTCCCTAATTACCTCCCCTGAGGTCCTGAGGCTTTGAAGGTGCAATTCCTTTGATGGAATGGGACTTAAAAGGCGAAGGGCCCGATTTAGATTTTGGTTGACAGGTTACCCTTTCACAAAGATGATGGATATCCCATCCTCCAAAATATAAATCTCATAGGAAATAGTGGTATTTATATTTCTGCAGACGGAATATCCATCACCATTGTGACAGAGTAACACTTCTGCCAAAATCTAAATCAGGCTCTAAGTTAGAAGGTAAAATCTTTGACCAGGATGAACCTGCTTGATGTATTTGACCTGTTCTCCATCACGGTCAGCCTCAAATTGTGCCTAGCTATTAGTCTACTGATTAACATTGGCACTTTGTGAATTTTGACTCTATTTCCACTTCAAAAGTTCATATCTCTGGTTCCTTTTATTGGATTGTTGTCGTCCCTTTGTTCACTAAAATGTACTCAATTTTTCTAAGTTATTATTGGATTTTTTATGGTTGACTTTTTGAGTTTATTACTTTTTTAATACTAGTTAGATATTACGCATTGCCCTAAATTAAACCTATCTACTCTGTACTGTAGCTACCAAGGGGCTGTGCTCTATTTAACTTAGTGACTTTGAGGATTCATCCTGACTGGTGTTGTGATTATTTCTTGAGGTTGGTAGCTACCCACTCCAAATGATAATCCAATGTATTACTCTGGCCTTAAGTTCTTTCACTTTTTTGTCTTCTCCTTCTCCAGTTCTCTCAGGTGTCATTTAGTTACAGAGTTCTGGTTGTTCCCTGCTTACCTATTTCCCATTAACATTCTGCCTCCACTATTTACTGCCAGCTTCAAAGATATTCATAGTATAACTTTACTCCCAACTGGCTTCCTGCAACTTCCTCTCTGCTGCAGTGCTAGGTTCATAGTGCCCTGCTAATCAGAAGCAGTAAGCATGCTTATCAGCTTACAAACCTCCCAGACACCTCTGCTCATCTGGGCTCATACTTGCACAAATTTCATGCATACGGTAAACCAGATCTGGTGGTCAAACCTTCGCCTATGTCACTCTTATAGCTTGGAATGCCCTGCCATCAAACATAAGACTCCCCTCTTCCCTTTTTGAATTCTGCAAGAAGCTGGAGAGCTGACTTTTTGAATAGTTCCACCAGACTATAGCTGTGGCTAGACAAACACCTGCTTATCACCAAGATACCCCTCCAGGTGATAATGCACTATACAAATCTGTATAACATAACATAGCTTAACACAAAAGGGGGCTGTTGCATTTGTAACATTAACGTAATGTGCATACTATAGCTACAATTGCCTCAATAGAAAGAAATGATACCAAACACTTGATGTTATCCAGGTACCCTGTCCTGCTGCCAATCTACCTTACGTACAGCAATACTGTGAAGAAGCCTTGCTCTGTTTATGGATAAGTTTTCCATCCCCTCTTCACCTTGGGAAGTACCTAGTAGGCCAAATCACATCTATTGCAGGCATAGAGGCTCATAGCAGGAAGTAGTAAATTATCACTATAGCACTAGTCACTTTGCCAGGTCAAACAAGAATCCTGACCTTAACCTACTATAAGCAACACCTCAAGCCAATGTCAAAATCCAAGAGGCTCTTGAAAAAGCCTGAAATGAAAGGGAGTACTTATGAGATTGGTTAAATCAATTAGTGCACGCAAAAAATGGAGCAAGCAGTTCTGCCACTCAAGAGATACAAACGTCAGATTATATCAATATCTCTCTAGTGAAATAAAGCTATGGACAAGCATGTTGTGGGGCTTACTCTGACAGTGCCAGACACATTTTTCAGGAAAATAAGATATTTGAGTAGTATATAAAGTTAAAATTAATTGCAACCCTGTCAACTTTGGCGCCTTGTATAGAAGGCTCCGTTCAAGCCCTAAAAATACAACAATGGACACAGATGACAAAAATGTGATCTTGCCTTAGACAGAAGTTCTGGCTGACCCTGAGAATTATCAACTGGGATTGCCTGGTGAGTGTCAGATGAGAGTGGTGGTGTAACTTTGAAGCAGTGTGGTCTACATGTGGAGGAGAGTGTTAGACACATCTGAAGATGAAGATGAGGGGAGTGCCGGAAGACTTCCGAGTCTGTCCTGGCTGTGCACTGCCTCCAATGTGGGTTTTAAGGGCCAGCAGAGTGAATTGGAGTGTGGCCCCCCAACGTGGATATGGGTGCTTGGTGTGCGAGAGGCCTAGGGGTCCCTGAGGGTAAGGAGACGGGTCCGAGACTGAGAATGAGAGGAGCATAACATAGGGCAACATCGTAAGACTGCTGATTCAGAGTGGTGTAGGAGCACCACGTCAGAGCCCCAACTGGAAATTGTGATATGAGTCCTGAAATAGAGCATAATCAAAAATACCCTCTGCAGGAACATATGTGTTTGCACCCTACAACCAGGAGAGAAGATATGTGGTGTTTGGTGCACTCTTTATCTAGGATATACAGCACTTGCAGTGACTTTGAGCCTGGTGGGATTGGATGTTGTTGGGCCTATGCAGGCTGGCAAAAAGTATGAGAGTGCTAATGCTGGCAGTTCAAATTAGACTACATTGGATGCAAAAGTCACACAAGACAAAGAGAGTCAGTTGGGCAATAGCAGCCCACCAGGAATTTTACTTAATTTGTATCCTCTCGCCTTCCCACCCACTAACATGAAAAAAAAGCCTGAAACCTAAAGATAGGGAGGTGGAACAGTGGGGGAGGGATTGAAAGCTGACAAGTGACAGTTGGACAATAGAAGAAAAGAGTTGTAGCTGAGGGAAAGGTGAGCTGACCTCAATCAACCAGAAATCAGCCTACCCATTGAAGGAATGGGGAAGGACAAAGTTACCATATAGACACAGCAAACCAAAACAGATAAATGCACAAGAACAGCCAATGGCAAAGGGACTGAAATAGACCATAATTAAGATCAATATAAGGGATTACCCACAAAGCCTTTGGTGACACAGTTTCTAGACACATTCAAGAATTCCTGGTGAACACTGGAGGGGAAAATACACACCATCTCAAATGAAGAATACTAGGGTAATCTTCTCCAAGGACAGTGAAGAATCATGAGACATGAAAAACATGATGGACAAGCTTAAGTCAGAAGTGACTGACATGAAGTCTCTGGTGAAAACTGTGTGAACATGCACATCTCTCAGTTTGTAAGGTGGAAGATGCGGAGAAAAGATCTAGGAGGCTCAACCTTTGATTTGTGGGATTTCCTGTGAAAGCAGTGGGCTCCTTCACAGAAGTATTCCTGAAAAACTGATCAAAGAGGTGCTTATACCAAAGGAACTGTCTCCTGGTTTTATAGTGGAAAAGGCCCTCATAGAGCTGGTGCTGCTGCCTCTGGTGGTGTCACTCAGGGGGAAAATTGCCAAACTTGTCAACTTTGGAGACCAAGATATAATCTTAGAGCATACCGGGAAGTAAGGAGACCAAAAATATGAGGGCCAAAACATCTGCATATTCCCAGAAACTTGAGAAAGTCCTCTAATCTTATAAAATAAAAGCTGAGAGCTATGAACATAAAATAAATGTTGCTATTCCCAGCAAAACGCAGAGAGACTCGTGGTTCGGGATTACCCAGACCTGGAACTCCAGTGGGAGACGAACAGATTCCAGGCCCTGGGAAAACTGGACATTCACTTGCAGCAACATCACTATACACTTAATATGTTTAGAGAGAAATGATGGATTAAAATACTCAATTTGGTTGTGGCATACACCAGCAATGTTCATTATTGGATGAATAGCGATTATGAAACAGTTTCTTCTATATATATATATATATATATATATATATATATATATATAGCAAAATGAGATATACCCACCGATGCCAGAACTATTGAAAACTCTGGGTGGCCAGCTAATATCTTTGGTTTGGGCGGGGAAAAGAAACAGAGTAAAGTTTAAAATGTTAAAACAGGTTTGGGAGCATGGAGGTCTGGGGTTCTCTGACATGGAGACATATTATATGGTAATGCAGCTACTGCATGTTATTAGACAGCTAGAATGGGAAGGAAAATGGGGAAAACAGTTACTGCAGAACACACATACTGAGGTCCCACTAGGAGACCTCCCTGCCCCACTTGCCCTATTTAATACAACAAGTAGACAGAATTTCGGAAACAGTAGTGAAAAAAAACCTCCTTAAGAGGCTGCTGTTTGAAATAGATGTGGATATATGGAATCTTCTTTCTTGTAAACATTTTAAGCAAGACATGTCCAGAGCCCAATAGAGATGGGGTTTGCCTGTCTCTGGGGTATCTGTATTCACAGGAGACATTCCTCATGTTTTAGGATGCACAAGAAGCCTTCGGAGTAGGTCATGGCCAGTGCTTATAATATGCAGAAGTAGCTACAACGGCTAGAGAAATATGGAACACGGTTCCCGCTACTCCCAAGTACTCAGAGATGATGGCCACGCTCACTATCACATAAGGGAAAGTGTTGCTTTCTAACCTGTATGGAGCACTGACAACAGATGAGGTAAAAACATATCTCAGAGTTGAAGCCCAATGGGAAGAAGATAGAGAAGAGCCCATTGACTACAATGACAAGAACTGAGCTTGTCAAGAAAGATATCAAATAATGCAAGGTTCACATTAATGCATTTTCTTTGGCTGCACAGAACATACTGGAGCCCTACGCATTTGAGGAGAATAAACCCAGACTGTGCAATAGTATGTCCTAGATTTGGAGAAGCAGGAGCAGGATGTTCTTATATGGTGTAGAAGTAAGCACTGGAAAGAAGTGATGTGCAAAGTGGATCTAGTGACTGGTGACCTTCCTGCTCTCTTGACTAAACAGGCTTTATTCGTTAGAGCAGGAAGGCCACCAAACTTTAATGGGAGATAAAATTAAACACTGGGCCCAATAATTGCAAAGCATCACTTATCCATACACTAGAATCAGCCCTCGAGCACCTGCATTGTAGATATGGATGAAAGATAGGCAGGAATGCGCAGTGGTGGAGACGAAATTGATATAAAAAAAGGGGACGACAGATGAGAAGCTGGCAGTGGACTTGGTAGAATGTGCAGTGTCAGACCTCCTTCATAGTACTCAGTTACAGAAACCACGCCGATAACCGCAGGAATGTAAAGAATTGGACATGTAGGCACTCTTGCGGAGAAGCAGTAGTGGTCCAGATGTAGTTGGTGCCATAAGTAACTCTAAGCTTTTCAAAACACGGAGAGGAACAACAGTGAGCCTGCTGGTATGGGTGGAAGCGAAATATGGCGGGAAATTGAAAGAGTTGCCAGTGAGATCACCTGAGACAACCAAGCATTGAAAACGAACGTATGCACGAGCACGTAACATGGAAGTTCACATAATCGTTTTCTATGTAGACATGCTTAATGTTATTTTTGTTTGATTACATTATGGAATATAACTAAAAGGAGATGATAAAAAGGTGATGTAGAAAGTGGCTTTATCACTGTCTTATTTGTCCAACAATGCTTTAACTTTGATCACTTCTTTGATATTAAATCCCAGTCCTTGGTTACAAACTCATGACACATTCATTAAAAAATGACGGGCAGTCTTCAGTAGACACAAAGGCTGTTCGTTCATCTCATACGGGTTCAATGGCTTTGCATCACGGTTCTAAGGACACAATTTCAATCAACTCAAATCTGAGGCTACCTATACCGGCGATGCAGCAGCCACTTCATTTAATCAGAGGCTTACGGAAGATTTGAAAGTTGCGCTGTTGATGATGGCTAATCACCCTCAGTTACTACCACTTGAACTGACTAATCGCTTCAAATAGACCAGCTCCACAAACAGAGAGGTACAGAACTAAAATGGACTCATAGGAGGGTGTTCACACCAGTCACAGAGGGGGATACCTCAACGCTTCTGTTAAAGAACCTCTGCAAGTAGAGGAACTTCGAAAATCACTTCGGGGTCTATTCACAACGGTAAACTTACGCATGAGCAAGATTACTCTTACACCTTTGCGTAATTTTGCTACTTTTGGCTATTTAACATTTATATGGGCACAGTTACTCAAAAGTGTAGTCTTACATGTCCCTACCTCCTAAAACAAAGGGCAGAGTCAAATTTACAAGTGTACAGCTACTACAGTCTAAAATGAGCAGTATGACGTCCAGCACCAAACATGACCAGCTACTGATGCTGCAACACCCTCCCTCCAAAATAATGGGGCTATGACTAAAAATAGAACCTTATTGAAAATACTGTTAAATCAGAATTATATATATATATATACATATATATATATATATATATTTATATACAGGGGGCGTGTCCAAGATGGCGACCGGGTCGGACGCATAAATCGCAGCTCCGACCCGGCCTACAACAAAGATCCTGAATAAAGACGCCTTGACCCGCTGCCGGGTTGAAAACCATCCCCCCCTGCCGCGGAACCAACGTGACGGAGGCGGCGGCGAGCGAAGCGCTTAAGGAGCTGCCTGGGACACTTGGCTCGCGCCCGATCCGAGGGACGCTCGAGGCGCCCACCCCCGCCGCACGATCGCGCTGGGAGGCGCCCGAGCGCTGCTAGCTCCAAAAAATTGGGGCGACCAGAGCCGCGATTGTGTGGGGTGGCGGAGCTCCCGACAGGCGGTAAGTGGCGGATTGCCCGCGTAATCACTGTGCCTCGGGGACCCCGTCCCAACGCGGCTGCGGCCGGAAGACGCCGGGTGGTCTGAGCAGGCAAGACGCGCGGGCGCTCCGTGGACCTCCTGTGCCCCTCTGGAGGACACGTAGGCCCTTAGTTGGCCGGGACAGTGGCTGAAAGGCCGCCAGACACAAAGAAGTATGGATGCTTGAGGGGCTAATACACCGCGATTCAGCCATTGTGGGTTGCGGCTACGAGGGAACGTGCTGGTCCATCACAGCAGGGTTAAGCAAAGAAAAGCAGAGCCTAGTCTGAGGGTAGACGAAGATTTGATGCCACATCAGCGCAAAAAGTAACAGGAATGCAGACGGAAATAAACTGCAGAAGCAACCGATCTTGGTGGCGCCTACTGGTGAGTGCGTAGTGGGAAAAAGGGGGGGGCCGTCTGACATCCTCAGGCACCGTGGTGCAGTTAGACCCCTCTACACCACATGGGACACGCCGCCGGCGCCGAAGCACCTAGCCACTGCGATAAAATTAAACAACGCAATGCTGAATTCAGAGATCAGCAATAGCTTTGTACGGGAACCACCTGATGGGAAAGCCAAAGTCCCCGCGTGCGCCCCCTGGAACCATGGACCCTACTAAACCGCCTCTATTATCTGGGGCTTCAGACACATATCAAGCCCTTCAGAAAATGGAAGGGACATTGCAAACGCACTCAACACAATTCGAAAAAGTGCTACAAGCCATACTTGACACTAAAACAACTCTAGAGGCGAAGATTGGCTCAATTACAGAAGATGTTAACCTGCTCCGCGCGGACCAACAGGCGCTAGCAGAAGAGGTCGCTGAGCTTGAAAAAGACACCTCACACCATCTATGCTTGAGGTTAAATCCCAACTGGGTGCTATAACAGCAGAAGTTGAGACACTTAAACGCAGAGCCGAAGAAGCCGAAGGCAGATCACGTTGAAATAACATCCGGTTCGTGGGATTTCCGGAACGCGCCGAGGGCCCCAATACAGAACTCTTTATCGAACAGTGGCTGATTGAATCGGTGCTGAAAAATAACGTTCCAAAGTTTTTTTCAATAGAACGCGCCCAAAGGGTCCCAGGCAGACCCCCACCACCGGGTGCTTATCCACGTCCCCTCATAGCAAAATTACTGAACTACCGCGATAGAGACCTTATATTACAACTATTCCGAAAAACAGGCCCAATGCACTTTGAGAACATGCAAATAACCGCCTACCCGGATTTCACAGTAGAGGTACAAAAAAAACGAAACTCATTCTACCGGATCAAAGAGCGCCTAAGAGAGCACAATATTAAATACTCCTTGTTGTTCCCCGCTAAACTCCGCATACAAGACAATACCCGCACTCTATTTTTCACTACTCCTGAAGACGCATGGACATGGCTTCATGCAAAAGGACTATCTGACCCACTACCCCCCAATGACAAAAGCCTACCCCCGAGGGATAAACGTAGACCTCGCAGTAAACAAGATAACAAACCTTCCCCTGAACAATCACGAGTTGAACGATCGCTACTGCTACAGTCTACGTTGCGTTTCGCTAACGTATCACCGACATCCTTATCTGGGCAATCAGAAGCGGATCCTGACCTAGAGTTAAACTCCGACTCTACGGAATCTGCCCGCGGCCCCAACCTCACTCCACGATCAGCAGATGACATTTGTTAAATCTTTGCCCCTGAACACTGGAGGTCATCCCATCCGCTGTTCCTACCTGGATACTTTTGCCGTCTGTAATAGCATAATCACTTTCATTACCTCGTGTGCTCGGCTCGCTTCCGCTCCTGTTTGGCAAGGACACCAACATGCGCAAAATGGGCCGGGTCTAAGACACTCAACCACCCGTAGTCTTGGAACACCCCCCGCTCCATATGGACCGTTACCCCAAGATGACAAGTTTCGTTACCCCCTTGTTTTTACCACAACTGCTACTGTTGCTAAATATAGTAGATTTTATAGTTGTAGTTGAATGGAACGTTTTACTGTTATATGTATTCACATGTGCTATTTGCAGTGCGCCACACCACAATGTAAACCTAAAAGGCAGGTCACACATTCCAGTAGCTAAGAGGCTAGATGATATGTATATGTATCAAATAACAAAGATAATCGGGCTTGCGCAACCACAGGCGGACCTCCCTACATTGTCTCACTTAAATCCCATGGCATCCCAAAATCAGCGCTATACCACACACTATAAAATTCTCACATGGAACGTAAAGGGCATGGCATCCGTAAGCAAAAGGCAACGGATTTATACATACCTCAGGAGGCACCAGATACACATAGCCATGTTGCAAGAGACCCACTTAGATGAGTCCTCATTGGCATATACCAAAACAAAATGGAAAGGCCAATTATATGGGACCACCTTCTCGATATACGCCAGAGGAGCTATAATCTGGATAGCCCCCGGGGTTCCATACACTATGGTGGACATTCTGACCTTGGCGGATGGCGGAGGCCGTCCGCCAAGGTACCGCCTTCAGAACACCGCACCGCGGTCAAAAGACCGCGGTGGTGATTCTGAGATTTGCCCTGGGCTGGCGGGCGGCCGCCAAAAGACCGCCCGCCAGCCCAGGGCAAATCAACCTTCCCACTAGGATGCCGGCTCAGAATTGAGCCGGCGGAGTGGGAAGGTGCGACGGGTGCAGTTGCACCCGTCACGTATTTCAGTGTCTGCTAGGCAGACACTGAAATACTTTGTGGGGCCCTCTTATGGGGGCCCCTGCCGTGCCCATGCCATTGGCATGGGCACGGCAGGGGCCCCCAGGGGCCCCGCGGCACCCCCTACCGCCATCCTGTTCCTGGCGGGAGAACCGCCATGAACAGGATGGCGGTAGGGGGTGTCAGAATCCCCATGGCGGCGGAGCGCGCTCCGCCGCCATGGAGGATTCTGACGGGCAGCGGAAAGTCGGCGGTACACCGCCGGCTTTCCGCTTCTGGCCGCGGCTGTACCGCCGCGGTCAGAATGCCCGGCGGAGCACCGCCGGCCTGTTGGCGGTGCTACCGCCAACCTCCGCCATGGCGGTAATTACCGCCGGGGTCAGAATGACCCCCTATGTCCCGCAAACAATGCGACCCAAACGGGCGGTACGTGGTACTGGAGGGTACTTTAGACGGAGGCCCCTTAGCCCTGATAACATTATACACTCCTAATACAAACCAACGTGACTTCCTCGGGACATTGGGCAGTAGCATGCTCAGCGACCCCGCAACAGATGCCATATGGGGCGGGGACTTTAACTGCGTTCTAGATATCTTGAAAGACCGTTCTACCCCTCCACTAGCTCACACCCCGGCTAAACGAGCATCGCTCGACCTGGTAGATTGGGCTTCCAATAATGGGCTACGCGAAATTTGGAGAACTTCCCATCCCACACTACGTGAGTATTCGTTCTATTCACCAGTGCACAAACTTTACACTAGGTTGGATATGTTCTTCGCTACACCTAGCATAATCCCAAAGGTAACTACATCTGGCTACCTAGCCCGTACTATACCAGACCATAACCCACACTATTCCATATTGCTTTGGGGCTACATACATGCCTGTATTCCAACATGGCGCCTGCAGCCAGACGCCCTGACTGACCCCCCTTTTAACACTGAATTGGCCACATGGCTGTCGACCTATTTCTCTTTAAATAAAAACACAACATCAACCCGAGCCACTGAGTGGGATGCCCATAAAGTATTAATTAGAGGACACTGTCTGGCAGCATCTGTGGGCATTAAGAAAATGCTGACCACAGAGTTATTAAAATTGGAAGCCAAAATACACAGAGCGGAGATTGAAGTCTCAACAAATAATACCCCTCCAGAAACACTAATATCACTGAAAGCAAAATACAGAGAAACGGATGACAGTCTTAGCAGACACGATTATAGACACTTTAAAACGAGACAACATGCTGAGGGAGACAGATCGGGCAAATTGCTGGTGTGGTTGGTGCATCAATCACCGCAATCATCGCCGATAGGAGCTATCAAATTACAAACAGGAATTGAGGTTAACACTCAAGATGACATCAACAAGGCCTTCTACATGTATTATCACACGCTATACCAGTCCTCTACCCCCCCTCCAGAACAACAACTGGCTGAATTTCTAGTTCAGATTCCCCAAAACTCGAACATCGTCAACAACGCTGATATCCTAGACGGCCCCATTACTATTGAGGAGCTTCGCTTGGCCCTCTCTCAGATGGCACGTGGCAAGACCCCTGGCACAGATGGTCTACCACCAGAATATTACAACTCACAAAGCACCCACTTGTTGCAACCCTTGCTAGAGGTGTTTAATGAAGCGCGAAATAGAAAACAATTGCCAGACTCTATGAGGGAAGCATTAATAGTGGTCCTGCCAAAACCAGGGCGTGATCCACTGGATGTCAGATCATATAGACCACTCTCTCTATTGAACACTGATTGCAAACTTCTAGGGAAAATCCTAGCAAATAGATTGCTCCCCCACTTGCCACACTTAATGCACCCTGACCAGTCGGGATTTATCCCGGGTAGAAACACCTTTTTTAATACAAGGCGCCTAATCCGTATCATGCATAATACTACTGACCCAGAGAGTGTGACCGTGTCACTAGATATAGAGAAGGTGTTTGATACGCTGGGTTGGGAATATCTATTCCGCACCCTCAAGGCGTTTGGATTCCAGAGTGGCTTTATTAATTGGATTACTACACTATATTCCAAACCAATAGCCCGAGTTAAAACCGGTCAGGTAGTGTCGGAGGCCTTTCCTGTGAACAGAGGAACCAGGCAGGGCTGCCCGCTCTCACCATTGCTGTTCGCAATAGCTATGGAACCACTCGCAATTAAGTTCAGGGGATGTGCACATAAATGGGGCATAAAGGAGTTTGACGCATATCACATAATATCCTTGTACGCAGATGACGCCCTGGTATATTTGTGTAATTACTCTGCCTCCCTGCCTGAGATAATGCGTATACTGAATAGGTTTGCTCTTGTCTCTGGCTTGCATGTGAATTGGTCTAAATCCTGTAACTTCCCTCTTACTTGTCTGCCCCCTGAACAACGAGCGTCTCTCCCCATGCATCAACTACCATGGTCACACCAGACCTTCAAATATCTGGGTGTTCAGGTATATCACTCTATGTCAGACCTAAGGGAAGGTAACTTAGATAGGCTGCTTCGCTCCACCCGAGGCTCCTTGACATTTTGGAGTTCCTTGCCTTTATCGCCTGTGGGCCGGATAGCAATAGTCAAGATGCTAATATTACCGAGATTCTTATACTATTTCTCTGCACTCCTGTTGACCTTGCCACGCTCGTTTTTCCACAAAGTGCATTCCCTACTAACTGACTTGCTCTGGGGCAGAGACAGACGTAGAGTAGCCCTAACTACCACGCAATATCCACAAGAGGAGGGTGGCCTGGGCATGCCGAACCTTGAGCTATATTATGCAGCAGCCCAACTTCAATGGGTCACTAAATGGCTCAACGAGCCGTCCAATGCAGAGTCTACAGCAATAATGGCTTATATAACCCCAACAACGATATTGACATGGTTATTAACAGGTCTCCCTCATCTACTACATAATACTCCCTTACTGGACTCGGCCAGCCACTGCTGGAAAAGATATGTGCAGGGCAAAATACAGCCCCTCCCCTACTCTCCCCTAATCCCAGTACCACAGCTGCCGGGCATCCACGCCCTATCCTCTCATCATGACGTACGGGCGGTTAATACTCTGAACACAGGAGACTTATATTATGACTCCAGAGCAATCAAGTTTGCAGACCTGGTGGCTGTGGAGGTAATGCAACCACGAGCCTTTCTGACATTCAATGCCATAACTAATCTCCTACGTAACATATGGGGCTGCGGTCACAATGAACCAAACAAATCCCTCCTACTTACTGCAATACTCTCTATGGGCGAGGCAAAACGCGCTGTTACTAAACTATACAAAATACTCCTAACAAGAAGCGGCAAAGCCCTAACTCAGGTCAAGCATCGCTGGGACTCCGTCCTTCCTGCACCAATTGCACAAAAATCCTGGGACACAGCCCTCACTTCGATCAAGTCCGTATCTCGCAACTCCAGAGTGAGATACACGCAATTTAATTATGTGCATCATGCATATCTCTCCCCAGCTCGTATTCATAAAATATACCCAGGCGCTAACTCCATATGTCCAAGATGCGCTACCCCCGCAGCAACTTTCTACCATATGGTCTGGGAATGTCACATGATCAACACTGGCTGGAACCAAGTCGTTGCTACAACCGCAGACCTGATAGACCATCTGCTAACTCCTACTCCAGAATCCTGCCTGCTTAATATACAACACCGCACAAAAGGAGATAAACACATTCACAAGTTTGTAGATTTAGCATTCGTGACATATAAACGCCTGATAGCTACACATTGGAAGGCCCCAAATGCCCCTCCTCACTCCCTCTGGCTACGAGACCTACATGATTACACATTGGCGGAGTCTCAAACCCTGAGGCAATCACAACATAGAGGTCAGATACAAGGCGGGACCGAAAGCTGGGACCTTTTCGTAGTTAGAATTGAATCCAGAGATGACAAATACCCACCATGAGTTAGTCCCTTCAACATTCTTGGGATACGCTATTACTAAAACTATTCATAACAATTGAGTTTGCTGAAAACAGATCCATTCTATTGGACCACCAGGCCTAGCCCATAATATATCTACCCATCGCCGCTCTCTGATACTGTTATCCCTCCACACCAAAGCGCACACACAGAAATGTAGCCCTTAGGGCCTGTACAGATATATGCTCCCACTATAATAATTGACGCCAACATATATATTTAAGAATAATAACCACCATATCAAGTGTTACTAGTTATATAAAGTTTATGGAAAGCCAGTACACTAAAATACAGCAGTGTTGTGCAGTGTAATGTACAAACGTTAAGAAAAGCACATGGAGAGAAACTAGGTGTTTTCTCACCAAATCATATGTAATGTACTGCTACTTTTGTGCCTTGTTTTGTATTAAGTTTAATAAACAGATTTAAAAAAAAATATATATATATATATACACATTAAAATGAATGTTAGAACTTTATATACATTTTACAAATAAAATATTATGTAATGCTAAAAATGCTTTAATAACCTTGCATTAGTTGAAATATAAATGTAACCTTATTCCAGTAAATTCTGTATATAACTATTTGTAATTTTTAAGGCACAGTCAGTAAGTACATACATTTAACTTTAAGTGTTTTTTTTAGTATTTCAAAATATTTTTATTTAATGTGATATATATTTAAATTAATCTAAACATTATATGAATCAAGTTAATAGCTTAAAGTCTCTACTGATTACTTCACACATGTAGGCGTAGGACTCCACCACTTGGGGGGAGATCTCTATATGGTAAAGGGACAAGTGTAAAGGTTTGTTCAATTTAAAAAATATTGAATGAAAATTTGAATGTAATATATTACTGTTGAATAATTTTATATTTTTATTGTAATTGCAGAACAACATACACAAATATTAAAGCAATTAAAATGTAATTATTTTGCTGACTGCTTCAAATTGAATTATTTTCTTTGTTTAAATTATAATGGAATCCTACCTAAACTTATAAAGACAAATATTTTTATTATGTATTAAAATTTATTTAAATTGATGTAAAGAATTAAAGGTAATCCAATAATATATTGTTAATAATATAATTTTATTGAACTTTCTAATAAATTGCAGAATGGTAACATCATTCCTCAAAGCAAACCCAATACTATTTTAATGAAAACGAATGCTACATTACTTTTACATAAAAAAAAAAAAGAAAATATGTTAAATTCAAATTAAAAAAAGTTTTAGTTTTAGATATGTTTAACCCTTAAGCTACATGCATTTCTCTTAACAAGTTTACTTAATACAATTTATTTTAATATTGGTTCCTATGAGGCTTTATTTTAAGTCTCTATCTCATTAATTTCTATGGGAGGGTGTTGCAGTATCTGTGAGTGGCCATGGATATGAGCTGAAATACACACACAACCATGTTGGGTAGTAACTATAAAAGGTCAGTTTGTGACATAACTCCTCCTTACTCCTCCTTTAACAACTCCACATTAGTAGTAATTATTCTCCATATTACAGGCACTCCCCTCTGTCCCTCCCACATTTACCCATAAATCATATCCATGTGTGTGCGGAGAGCTCCTCATTTGGGGTGGAATCTTTTAATATAAAAGGTAAAAGGGATGTAGTCAGAGACCCCTGTAGGTAGGTATGTGAATATAGGTATGTGAATAGCATTTAGTAGTATGTTATGATAGTACAACTAACTTACTACAAAATGTAGGACCTCATTACGAGGCTGGCGGTCTTAAGATCGCCAGCCTTGCAGTGGCGGTCAGGACCGCTGCTGTGGGGTGGCTTGACTACCATATTAAGATCCTTGCAATTAGACCGCCAGGGTTTCACTGTCTCCGCCGGGATCGGTGATACCAATGGGTTGACTGCAGGTGGAGGTTGTAATGCATGCAGCGCTGCTGTGCGGGTTACTACCTCGTTCTCTGCCAGCCTTTCCATGGCAATTCCACCGCAATAGAAAGGCTGGCGGAGAACAGGTCCTGGGAGCCACACGAGAGCCCCTGACCTGCCCATGCACTTTGCATGGGCAGTGCAGGGGGCCCCTGCCCAGCACTCTCACCCTGCAGACAGTGAACATTGCGAGGGTGCTAGTATACCCTGCAGCCAACAGCATTGCCGCTGGCTCAATTGTGAGCCGGAGACAATGCTGCCATCTGTTTCTAGCTAGGCTGATGGGCGGAAACCGAGGTTTCCACCCGTCAGCCGGTTTCCTTCCGTCAGCCTAGTGTGAAACACCTAATGGGTCTGGATGGGTGGTCGGGAGTTGGCGGACGAGCTTTCCCGTCCGCCGAACTCAAAATGAGGCCTGTTGTTTTTTAAATAGGCCCCAGAGTGTTCAAGAATGAGGATGATGCAAGCATGCTGGTGTTTAACAAAATTTTGGCAAAACAGTGCATTTAATTGAACAATATCTTCAACTGGAAGGAAACATGTCCACTTGATCTTAGAATGCAGAGCCAGACTCAGCGTAATCTTGAGTCTGAAGTGAACCATCCATATTTTCTTCATAACATCACAATAATTACAGCTTTGAGTCCTCAAAATTGGCTTTAACTGATCCATGTGCATCCAGTTGCCTAATGGACGAGAAATGTGCTAGAGAACATACTCCCCTTACTCCAGATAAGTATAGAGTAGGCCTGGCCGGAACTCATAGAGTTTTGCCCTGTGGATCTCGATAGAGTGCCAGAAAAACTCCACGAGATTCTGTGGAGCTCTGCAAGTGAACAAAAGTGCTTGTCCACCCTTTTGAGCTTTTTTTATGCAGGAAAGTAGCACAATTTGCACTTCTGTGCTGAAAAATCAGCATGAAGAGCACTATGTGGTATGCATGGATGCAGCCATTTTATTTTACATGCTTTCTGTTCTCTGCATGTTGCTGGGCCTAAATTTTGTATCTATTTCAAATCTCCCCCATCCCACTTATTGTCCTCCCTTTATTTACCTTTTTTTTTTTTTTACCAGTGTGTGTCTTTGTGTTTGTGTATTTTACGTTTTTGTCTTTTTTTGTACTTTTCTGTGACTGCACTTTTTTGTTTTCACTTTCTGTTTCCTTGGGTTCTCCTTTCTGCTTCTTCTTTTTCTTATTTGCTTTCCACCCCAGCACCATGTTTGAGGAGCAGCGGGAAGCAAACAGCAGCACATACAGACAGCACAGCTTGCGTTCACCGATGCTGCCAAGGGGTACAGACTGCCCCATTTCTTCTGAGGCACTGGTGGGCGCACCTTTTTTTTATGTGCAGTGCCACCTCTCCTCAAAGCTGGCAGCAGGCTTGAGAGGGGGCACGCCCTGCAGGAACATCGGCTGCTGTGGAGGAGAGTGCACCTGTGTGTGTGCATGAAAACTGGGGTGTGGCACACGGTGCCGCAGCTGACCCACCGCTGAGCGGATATAATCGACCAAAAGCAGGACCTGCTCAATCTACTGGGTATTGTGGTTGCGGGTCTTGGTGAGTAATTATTTATTGTTTACTTTCTAAAATGCTATGGTGGTCATTATGACATTGACTGTGACTGTTAAAGTGGTGGTGATACCTCCCAAAGACAGCCAATGTACCACACCAACTGCCAGGGTTTAAACACCACTGACCACAGCAGTAGCCATCAAGAGCCAGGTGGAAATCAAGGCACTGCCCACCATATTATGACATAGCAAACCGCCAGGATTTCCGGGCAGTACCAACGCCATTAAAATCCTGGCGGAATCACTTCACAGAAGACAAAAAACTCACCATCAGGGCACAGAGGATTCCGCCACCGCCATGGAACCGGAACTCCAAGTCTTTCCAATGCTCTACAATGCCATGTCCATCCTGGAGCACCAACGCTGATGAAGACGACAACGGTAAGTTCAGCCGCCTAGCATACAAGGGAGGGAGGGAGGACCATTCAAACACCTACCATACACAGAACTAGTTGCAGAGTAAACTGAATGTCACATGACCCACGTTAAATTAATGCAAGCACAACAATTAGAATGTCAGAACACTTTAATTTGCTGGCAACAGCCACCATAATGTAAAATTAAATGTAAATGCAGGCGCCAATGTCCAGATTGGGCCATTGGCCAGTCCAGAGTACAAAAGGCCCACATGGCCACAGGGCATAGTCCAAGGCCCAACCTGACTCCTGACATTATCCGGATGTTCAGGGGCATCATGTTGAAAATGGGTAGGCACCTCAAGGGGGAAGGGGGGGGGGGGGCACCTCAGCTGAAGTGGGTAACATACCGACTGGTTCTGGAGGGGGCTCCTTGTTAAATTGTCTCTGGAGGGGAGTGAAAGGCCACAGTCTCTGAAGTGGATAATGTTAGATTTGGCATCCTTGACGTGGTCTCCCCAAAACGTTTGCCTCTGTTTCCCAGGTTGTTGATGTGTGCAGGGCTCTGTTTTTGCTGTTTATGTTACTCTGGGCACTTTACCACTAGTATCAAGTGCTGAAGTGCATGTGCTCCTATATATAATGTGTATGTAATTAGATTTCCATGATTGGTATATTTCATTTACTGGTAAGTCCCTAGTACAGTGCACTAGAGATGCCCAGGGCCTGTAAATCAAATGCTACTAGTGGGCCTGCAGCACTGCTTGTGCCCCCCACATTGGTAGCCCGGTAAACATGGCTCAGACCTGCCACTGCATTGTCTATGTGTGCAGATTTTAACTGCCAATTTGAGTTGGCAAGTGTACCTACTTGCCAGGCCTAAACCTTCCTTTTTCTTACATGTAAGACACCCCTAAGGTAGGCCCTAGGAAGCCCCATGGGCAGGGTGCAGTGTATGTTTAAGGTAGGACATATACTAATGTGTTTTATATGTCCTGACAGTGAAATACTGCCAAATTCGGTTTTCCCTGTTGCAAGGCCTACCTCTCTCATAGGTTAACATGGGGGCAACCTCTAAATATGATTAAAGCGTCGATCCCCTTTGGGAGCAGATAGACATGTGAAGTTTGGGGGTCCTTGAGCTCACAATTTAAAAATACATCTTTTAGTAAAGTTGGTTTTGAGATTGTGTATTTGAAAAATGCCACTTTTTAGAAAGTAGGCATTTTCTTGCTTAAACCATTCTGTGACTGCCAATTTGTGGATTCTCTGTCTGGGTTAGTTTGACAGTTGGGCTGTTTGCACCCCTCTCTAGACAGTGACACAAAGGGAGCTGGGGTGTAGCCTGCATATCCTGATGAGCCATCTGTGCTAGGAGGGAGGGAAGGAGTGGTCACTTACACCTGAAAGGACTGTGCCTGCCCTCACACAATGCTGTCTCCAACCTCCTGGTGTGTGTCTGGGGCCTGGCCTGGGCAAGGCAGGATTTCACAAACAAGAAAGACTTTCCTTTGAAGTAGGCCTACTTCAATGGCAGAACTGAATATAAGAAGGGCACCCAAACCCATGAAAATTAGATCACTTCTGGACATCAAGAGAAACCTCTGCCTGGAGAAGAGCTGAAGAGCGGAGGAGAAGTATTGCCCTGCCTGTGACTGTCCTTGTGGAGCTATCCTGCAGTTGCTGCTTCTGCCTGGTGAAAGAGGACAAAGACTGGACTTTGTTGTGCATTCCTGCTTGTGAAAAAATCTTCAAGGGCTTGTCCTGAGCTTGCCTCCTGTTGCTGACGTCTCAGGGCCATCAAAGACTTCCCCTGTGAGCACCTGGACTCTATGCTGAGACTCCTGCCCTGCCAAGTGGAGCCCTATCCAGTTCCTGGGACCTTGACAGGTGAAGCTGGCAGATCAAGATTGAAATTCCACGCACTGACCGCTGTGCAAGTAAATTTCCAACGCAGCCTCTAAGATGCGGCAGAAGAAATGACGCGCCGCCGGCTCTGCAGCTGAAATCGACGCATCGCTTGCAGTGCGCTGGGAGATCGACGCTTGCGGCTGGAGAAACAACGTGCCGTATTGCTAACGGAGGCTGGTAATGTCGCAACCAACACAGCACGGTTTTGCTAACACCGTGTGTCAGGATTTTTGATGCAAACCTTGCTGGGCACGGAAAAACAACGCAACCCCTTCCAGGACCCGAGTGCTGCCCAGATCAACGCTTTGCTCTCCCGCAGAGAGGAAAACCGACGCACGATGACCCGACCAGAGAAGGAGTAACAACGCACGATCTCACGTGCGTGAGAGAAATCAACGCACCACTTACCTTTTTCGACACCCAGTAGCCTGTACGTGTTATTTTGACGCTACTCAGGTACTTTTCAACGCTAACAGTGTTTTAACTGTTTACAAAAGGGTTTAAGACTCTTTTTGCTTTTAAAATTAATAACTTGACTTGTGTATGTTGGATTTTTGTCATTTTGGGCTTATTTTGCTTAGATAAATATTTCTTATTTTTCTAAACCTGTGTCGTGTCATTTTGTAGTGTTTTCATTAAGTTACTGTGTGTGTTGGTACAAATACTTTACACCTAGAACTCTGAAGTTAAGCCTGCCTGCTCGTGCCAAGCTACCAAGGGGGTGAGCTGGGGTTAGCTGAGGGTGATTCCTCTTTACCCTGATTAGAGTGAGGGTCCTTGCTTGGACAAGGGGTAACCTGACTGCCAACCAAAGACCCCATTTCTCACAGATAACATGCCCACTGGTTCTGGAAGGGGCTCCTTGCCCAATTGCCTCTGGAGGGAAGTGAAAGGCCACAGTCTATGAAGTGGGTAACATGCCCACTGGTTCTGGAGGGGGGCTCCTTGCCCAACAGTCCCTGGAGGGTGGCCTGCATGCCCTCTGCTGGTGGATGGGGCTCCTTTGCTGCCTCTGCTGGAGGAGGGGCTCCTTGCCCTCTGCTGGTGGATGGGGCTCCTTGGCTGCCTCTGCTGGAGGAGAGGGCTCCCTGCCCTCTGCTGATGGAGGGGGATCCTTGGCTGCCTCTGTTTCAGGAGAGGGTTCCTTGATGCCTGCTGGTGGAGGGAGCCCATTGCCTTTGTTTGGCGCTGGAGGGGGAACCTTGGCTTTCTTTGGTGGTGGCAGGGGATCCTTGCCTCTCTGTGGTGGTGGAGGGGGATCAATGTGTCCCCTCTTGTGACGGGCCCCCTTGGCATTTGACATGTGACTTGTGTCCTTGCCTCCAGGACTAGGAGGTGCCTCCATTTTCCCCGTCCTCTGTCCCTTGGGTTTCACCACCCTAGTGCTCCCTTTCTGAGGTGGAGGTGTGCTCTTACTAGGAGTGGCTGCTGTCACACTTAGGGTCCGCTTTGTGCCAGCAGCTGATTTGTTTGTGGGAGCAGTGGCAGGCTGTTTGGCTGAGGTGCTGGGCTGGGTCATTGGGACCCTGCTCTTACAGGCAGGACGGGGGATAGAGGGGGAGGGAAGAGGTCAAGTTGAGCAAGGAAAAGCTTCTTAGGGATGATGTGGCGGGATGTGGGAGGAGGGATGGGAGTGGAAGTAGAGGGAGTGATTGTAGGAGGTGTACGTCTGCTGGACTTGGGTGCAGGTGCATAGACAGTGTGCGTGTGTGAGGTGGATGGCTGTTGGGTATCTGAGTGGGAGTGTTTGTGGCTCTTAGGAGGAGGCAGACAGGGTAGGAGAGGACAAGGATGACGCGTGGATTGATGTTGTGGAGGTGTCTGCAAGTGAGATGTGTGTGCTGCATGATGTGGTAATGGTGGAGGTGGCTGTTGATGCAGTGCATGCAGATGTGAGTGCGGATGTGACTGTGAGGGAGGAGAAGGAGGAGGAGGACGGGGAGACAGTGGAGGCAGTGGATGTTGTTGTGTGTGCAACTGTCTGTTGTTTGTATGAGTGCTTGTGGCCTGAAGTGTGCTGCCTGTGTTTGTCTGTGCCACTCTTGTGTGATGTTTTGTGTGCGTGCTTGTTTGCATGTGTGCATGGAATGTGTTGGGGCTGAGGAAACTGGAAACTGGTAGTTAGAGGGGGGACGGTAGGCTCAAAATAAGGGAGGGATCAGGAGGAATTATGGTCCAGTGTATATCCTCCAAATGGAAACATCAAAAATTAGTAATACACTGTTCCAACCATGTAAAACAAAAAATAGTGACCGGGGTCCTAAATTCTAGGAGCAAGAGGCCTCACACACCCATAAGAACCCCAAACGCTCCCACTCAGACACCCAACAGCCATCCACCTCACAGACGCACACTGTCCATGCACCTGCACCAAAGTCCAGCAGATGTATACCGCTTATACCCACTCCCTCTACCTCCACTCCCATCCCTCCTCCCACACCCCGCCCAAACGTCCCTAAGAAGCTTTTCCTTGCCCAACATGACCTCTTCCCTCCCTTTCCAACCCTCCATCCTGCCTTTCAGAGAAGGTCCCAATGACCCAGCCCAACACCTCAGACAAACAGTCTGCCATTGCTCCCACAAAAAAATCAGCTTGTGGCGCAAAGGGGCCCCTAAGTGTGATGGCAGCCACTCTAGTAAGAGCACACCTCTGCCTCAGAAAGGGAGGACTAGGGTGGTGAATCCCAAGGGACAGAGGACAGGTACAGTAGAGGCACCTCCTAGTCCTGGAGACAAGGACACAAGTCACGTCAAAAGCCAAGGACGCCCGGCACAAGAGGAGACACATGGATACCCCTCCATCACCAAAGAGAGCCAGGGATCCCCCTCCAACACCAAATAAAGCCAAGGTTCCCCCTCCACCACCAAAGACAGGCCAGGGGCCCCCTCCACCAGCAGAGGGCAAGGATCCCTCTCCTGCAGCAGGGTCAACCAAGGAGCCCTGTCCACTAGCAGACGGCAAGGAGCCCACTCCTCCAGCAGAGGCAGCCAAGGACCCCCCTTCACCAGCAGAGGGCAATGAGCCCTCTCCTCCAGCAGAGGCAGCCAAGAAGCCCCATCCACCAGCAGAGAGCAAGGAGCCCTCTCCTCCAGCAGAGGCTGCCAAGAAGCCCCATCCATCAGCAGAGGGCATGTTGGCCACCCTCCAGGGACTGTTGGGCAAGGAGTCCCCTCCAGAACTAGTGGGCATGTGATCCACTTCAGTTGAGGTGCCCCTGCCACCCCCCTTTCCCCTGAGGTGCCTACCCATTTCCAACATGATGCCCCTGAACAGTGGAGGCCGGATAATATCAGGAGTCAAGTTGGGCCATGGACTGTGCCCTGTGGCAAGGTGGCCCTTTTGTACTTTGTACTGGCCATTGGCCACATCTGGACATAGACGCCTGCATTTACATTTAATTTTACATTATGGTGGCTGTTGGCAGCAAATTACAGTGTTCGTACATTCTAATTGTTGTCCTTGCATTATTTTAACGTGGGTCCTGTGACATTCGTTTTACTCTGCAGCTGGTTCTGTGTATGGTATGTGTTTGCATAGTGTGTGTTGTGCGTGTGTGTGTGTCACTCTCCTTTTCCTCTCTCCCTCCCTTGTGTGCTAGGCGGCTGCACTCACCGTCGTCGTCTTCGTCGGCGTTGGTGTTCCAGAACGGCCATGGCATTATAGAGCATCGGGAAGACTTGTGGTTCCGGTTCCATGGCAGAAGCGGAATCCTCTGTGTCCCTGATGGTGAGTCTTTTGTCTTTACACTCAACCTGCACCGAATTTGCGTCAAAAATGTATACTTTGACGCCCAATCCCACGAATGCCAAAATTACGCTGTGCGCGTCATTTTCTGGATGCATGAAACCACCTTGTGTTACTGACATGCAAGGTAGACGTTCCCATCCAAAAAATTACTTAAACAACCGTGCGCCATATTTATCCTACCTTGCAAAAATCCTGTACGGCCGGGAGGCGGAGTCAGAAAATGACACGCAGCCCGATTTGCGTAAAAAAATAACGCCTGGGTCAGGGCAGGCATTAAAATGGGGCAAACACACCACTACTTAAGGAAAACACACAGAAGCAACATCAGAGCTCCAAAAGGAAGATATGGAGGTGCTATTCATCCAGCATGCACGAAGATGCAGAGCACAGGACCAACACCAGCAGCTTCCACCACACCAGCAGGGACGCAAAGGCAACACAGAAGGCAGGAGAGGATATTCAGGACCAGGACAACTCTTCTGGGACTCAGGCAACAAGACATCATTCAGAGGTACAGACTCAACTGGCAAGCCATTCAGCACCTGCTGCGCCACATTGAGCCACAGTTGGCACCCAGCTTGCAGACACCCCACATAATTTCACCAGAGACCAAGCTGCTAGCTGTCCTCCACATGTTGGCAAGTGGCTTGTTTCAAACCACTGGTGCCCTGGTTGCCGGGATCTCACAGCCCTCATTCTCTGCCTTCCTACCCAAGGTATTGGATGCCATCATCTCCCTCACACCCCGCCACATCAGCTTCCCCCAACACACAGCAGAAGCAGCAGGAGACCAAACAGGGCTTCTACAAAATCAACGGCTTCCCACACGTGCTTGGTGCCATGGACTGCACACATGTACGGATTGTGCCACCTGTTGCAACCAAACATCTATACTGCAACAAGAAGCACACACACTCCATCAATGTGCAGGCCATTGTCGATCACCGCGGTTTGATTACCAACATCGTGGCAAAGTATCCTGGGAGTGTACATGATTCATTCATCTTCCGCCACTGCACCATCAATCAACATTTCCAGGATGGACGATAAGACAATGGCCTACTCGTTGGTAAGTACAGAAACCCAGTTATATGCACACAGCACAGCAACCCTGTAGGACACACAACACATACACCACTACATTGACACGTGGACAGGAAGACACTGAGGTTGTGACACTGCTAGTCATGTGTGATATCCTCACCCAATGGGACACACACCTAGGGACAAATGACAGATGCAACTAACAACAGATGCCACTCCACAGACACAAGGGAACAATTTAAAACTACAGAGTGACAATGACATGCCCTGAACTGCCAGTACAACTTGGAAGATTAATCTTACAATATCACATCAATAACACTCAATCACATACCCTTCCAACCAATACGTACTGTGTAAGGGGTGTGTAATGTATTTCGCTGCAGGTATAACACCATCACACACATAGCATGATGATGATGACTCGAATGAATGGGGCATGGAATCACTGAGGCTGTACCAACATCTCACATCACTCCTGGGCTGACATTGCCCACTACCAATAAGCAAGTGGACTGGGCTACAAACACATATTGATGTGACAATATTGCAAAGTGCACATTCCTACACATATGGTTTGCGACAATTACACATATACATAACAGATGAACTGGCATATGGACCATCTGACAATTAAACCGTCAACCCCACAACCAAGTTAGCCAGCTGAACTGGACCTGTTTCAGTAGAGTGGGTACACGTTTGAACATGAGTCAACTCGTTAAGGGCAGATAAATAGGTCTGCAGAGAACTTGTCACACATGGGATATTTGTGCTATTGTCAATTGTCATCACGTCAGTGCTGCCAACTTATGGAGATGTGTTGTACATTGTCACCTAGCCAAATCAAAGGGCCTCACTGATGTTTAACTAATTCTATTGCATATGTTAAATTGGATGGGATGTCCAGGCCATATAGATGCAACCGTGGTACCACCACTGTGGAATTGATTCTGTGTATGGAAGTATCATGTCACCCCCAGTTAAGACACATGGACACCTCTTTCACATGACGTAATGCATGGGAGTACACAATGTACTGCAAGTCTACAAATATACAGCTGACATCCGGTCAATCAGCCAAACACCAGTTCAGATAATGAAACATCCCAATGCGGATGGTACATCCTAGAAGCCTAGGATTCCACACAATAACACAAACACAGATGAGTCACAGACAACACAAAATAACAACTGCCATGCAAAGAGATAATCATGATTGGTTTTGGGACTCTGTGTCTCAAACACCATACCCACATAGCATTGTCAAATGCCTGACTCATGGGTAATATACAAACAAGTGACCAGGAACTGGTATCCAACATTCCAGTACATGTGATGGCTTACTCTTGTAACATTGCCATTATTACCCGTCCTCTATCTATCCTGTGCATAGTTTGTCATGGGAGATGCTTTGGTCCCAAAATTCAGGGAAGTACACATAGCATTTGTTGCTACGTGTATTACAAACACATTTCCTGATTTATTGCCACACTGAATTGCATCTGATGATTATCCACATTTACAACACATGCATACAAGCACATTTATGAAAACACGTCTTGTGATGTTCACACAGAGTGCCAACTAAAAATGAAATAGCCAATTCACAGACATTGACACACAGGCAATGAGTTAATGTATTAAGTTGCGTAGCCTTCCTATCCTCCATTAACGCACAACCTGCCCAAACTGGGTAATACCAATATGTATCCCAAAAGTTGGGGTATCTAGTGCGTCAGTGAAGAGTGCTAATTGGGTACAACAACAAGAGAATCACGGTCCGCAGTAGTGTGATCTGCTACATGTGCCCAAAAACTGGAATGCACAATGTAGGTGCAAACAGCCTATCTCTGTATAGTTACAGCTGTCATGTACTATAAAAATGTGAGAAATGACCCAAACCCAGTAAAGGACATACATTTTGATGCATATGCCTCAAAAAAAGATGCATATGTGTCAAAATTTGTCACATATGCGTAGAAAAATGACGCTCACAGCCATGATACATCCATTGGCCCCGAGCAGTAATTCCTATACTGTACCCTATGAAATTGGTTACCAATGCTAAATATTTGGAACTATGGATGCAGGGTAATTTTAAAGTATTTGCATACAAAAAATTGACACACGGACTGTAAACGTCATAATATTTTGACGCATCATAATAAAAACGCACAGCATTTGAGGCAGGAAGTGATGTAATGGGATATCCTGTTTACAGAATTGGTACTTTGGGTGTACTTTCACTTTCACTTTGCAGTCTGTGACTTTTCTTGACTGTGTGGCTGTGATTAGAGTTTTTGTTTGTCCCAATTGTGATTTTGTCTCCTGTGTGCCATCCAATTTGTCATCTGTGTCATTTCTCATTGTCTCAGTTGTTCATTGTAAGCGTTTGCTTGTCATTTTTGGTGTCTCATTTTGTCTTTGTACTGTTGGGAGTCTGTTGTGGGTATTGTTAGTTTGGGGACAGTTGGGCTGTTTTAAGGTTACTTTTATCTCATTTTCCTCCCTCCTTTCCCTTTATTATACTCTGCACCCTTTAATTTTCTACATATTTTTGTCATTTTGGGTAGGCCACGCCTGGGGAGAATGGGTGAGGAGGAGCTGGGGGGATTCATTTGGCTGGTGTGCCACTTCCTCCTCTTGATGATCGAAGCAGGTGGCAGGGTGATACAGGGGTATCACACAGAGGCGAGGAGGCTCCGTGGTCAAAGGTCTTGTACCATTTGCATAGCGTCTACAACACACTGCGCAACGACCACCAACTAAAGCACCACTGGGCTGACCTTGTTGCCAGAGAGCAAGACCTGCTGGACCACCTGGGTGTTGTGATTGGTGGCCCTGTTGGTGAGTACAATTCAGACTAATGTGCACATTTAAATGCTCTATAGTGACAGTACCAGATTTGTTGATATGCTGCAGGCAATGTTTTTGGACATGTTGAATGCAAGTTAAACATACGGTGGCCCTGAGTTATACAATAATTGCTACACATTACCGTCATTTGTTGACGCAGCAGCTGCACTAAGTTACAAAACACAACCGGAGCTTGTACATTAGTGCTGCCTTCATGTCAATAGATGATGCAAATGCGGCTTAAACATATGTTTTATCAATGCTATGTGAGTGTATCAGGAAAGGGATGTTTTTCACCAGACAATTCCAAGAATTAATGTGTTCCCCAATTATTTCAAATACATGTCTGAACTGTATTCTGTCCCATACGTTCCAATTTCTTTCTAACCTCAGGTAATATCTTAGGCTGATAGTTTGACTTGGTGGTGCTGCAATTAAATTAGGAATGGATGCCAAAGTAATGCACACAGGTTCATATCTAAATGTTTGGTGCTACTTTCCATAGCAGAGGGCAAGGATCCCTCTCCTGCAGCAGGGTCAACCAAGGAGCCCTGTCCACTAGCAGACGGCAAGGAGCCCACTCCTCCAGCAGAGGCAGCCAAGGACCCCCCTTCACCAGCAGAGGGCAATGAGCCCTCTCCTCCAGCAGAGGCAGCCAAGAAGCCCCATCCACCAGCAGAGAGCAAGGAGCCCTCTCCTCCAGCAGAGGCTGCCAAGAAGCCCCATCCATCAGCAGAGGGCATGTTGGCCACCCTCCAGGGACTGTTGGGCAAGGAGTCCCCTCCAGAACTAGTGGGCATGTGATCCACTTCAGTTGAGGTGCCCCTGCCACCCCCCTTTCCCCTGAGGTGCCTACCCATTTCCAACATGATGCCCCTGAACAGTGGAGGCCAGATAATATCAGGAGTCAAGTTGGGCCATGGACTGTGCCCTGTGGCAAGGTGGCCCTTTTGTACTTTGTACTGGCCATTGGCCACATCTGGACATAGACGCCTGCATTTACATTTAATTTTACATTATGGTGGCTGTTGGCAGCAAATTACAGTGTTCGTACATTCTAATTGTTGTCCTTGCATTATTTTAACGTGGGTCCTGTGACATTCGTTTTACTCTGCAGCTGGTTCTGTGTATGGTATGTGTTTGCATAGTGTGTGTTGTGCGTGTGTGTGTGTCACTCTCCTTTTCCTCTCTCCCTCCCTTGTGTGCTAGGCGGCTGCACTCACCGTCGTCGTCTTCGTCGGCGTTGGTGTTCCAGAACGGCCATGGCATTATAGAGCATCGGGAAGACTTGTGGTTCCGGTTCCATGGCAGAAGCGGAATCCTCTGTGTCCCTGATGGTGAGTCTTTTGTCTTTATACTCAACCTGCACCAAATTTGCGTCAAAAATGTATACTTTGACGCCCAATCCCACGAATGCCAAAATTCCGCTGTGCACGTCATTTTCTGGATGCATGAAACCACCTTGTGTTACTGATATGCAAGGTAGACGTTCCCATCCAAAAAATTACTTAAACACCCGTGCGCCATATTTATCCTACCGTGCAAAAATCCTGTACGGCCGGGAGGCGGAGTCAGAAAATGACACGCAGCCCGATTTGCGTAAAAAAATAACGCCTGGGTCAGGGCAGGCATTAAAATGGGGCAAACACACCACTACTTAAGGAAAACACACAGAAGCAACATCAGAGCTCCAAAAGGAAGATATGGAGGTGCTATTCATCCAGCATGCACGAAGATGCAGAGCACAGGACCAACACCAGCAGCTTCCACCACACCAGCAGGGACGCAAAGGCAACACAGAAGGCAGGAGAGGATATTCAGGACCAGGACAACTCTTCTGGGACTCAGGCAACAAGACATCATCCAGAGGTACAGACTCAACTGGCAAGCCATTCAGCACCTGCTGCGCCACATTGAGCCACAGTTGGCACCCAGCTTGCAGACACCCCACATAATTTCACCAGAGACCAAGCTGCTAGCTGTCCTCCACATGTTGGCAAGTGGCTTGTTTCAAACCACTGGTGCCCTGGTTGCCGGGATCTCACAGCCCTCATTCTCTGCCTTCCTACCCAAGGTATTGGATGCCATCATCTCCCTCACACCCCGCCACATCAGCTTCCCCCAACACACAGCAGAAGCAGTAGGAGACCAAACAGGGCTTCTACAAAATCAACGGCTTCCCACACTTGCTTGGTGCCATGGACTGCACACATGTACGGATTGTGCCACCTGTTGCAACCAAACATCTATACTGCAACAAGAAGCACACACACTCCATTAATGTGCAGGCCATTGTCGATCACCGCGGTTTGATTACCAACATCGTGGCAAAGTATCCTGGGAGTGTACATGATTCATTCATCTTCCGCCACTGCACCATCAATCAACATTTCCAGGATGGACGATAAGACAATGGCCTACTTGTTGGTAAGTACAGAAACCCAGTTATATGCACACAGCACAGCAACCCTGTAGGACACACAACACATACACCACTACATTGACACGTGGACAGGAAGACACTGAGGTTGTGACACTGCTAGTCATGTGTGATATCCTCACCCAATGGGACACACACCTAGGGACAAATGACAGATGCAACTAACAACAGATGCCACTCCACAGACACAAGGGAACAATTTAAAACTACAGAGTGACAATGACATGCCCTTAACTGCCAGTACAACTTGGAAGATTAATCTTACAATATCACATCAATAACACTCAATCACATACCCTTCCAACCAATACGTACTGTGTAAGGGGTGTGTAATGTATTTCGCTGCAGGTATAACACCATCACACACATAGCATGATGATGATGACTCGAATGAATGGGGCATGGAATCACTGAGGCTGTACCAACATCTCACATCACTCCTGGGCTGCCATTGCCCACTACCAATAAGCAAGTGGACTGGGCTACAAACACATATTGATGTGACAATATTGCAAAGGGCACATTCCTACACATATGGTTTGCGACAATTACACATATACATAACAGATGAACTGGCATATGGACCATCTGACAATTAAACCGTCAACCCCACAACCAAGTTAGCCAGCTGAACTGGACCTGTTTCAGTAGAGTGGGTACACGTTTGAACATGAGTCAACTCGTTAAGGGCAGATAAATAGGTCTACAGAGAACTTGTCACACATGGGATATTTGTGCTATTGTCAATTGTCATCACGTCAGTGCTGCCAACTTATGGAGATGTGTTGTACATTGTCACCTAGCCAAATCAAAGGGCCTCACTGATGTTTAACTAATTCTATTGCATATGTTAAATTGGATGGGATGTCCAGGCCATATAGATGCAACCGTGGTACCACCACTGTGGAATTGATTCTGTGTATGGAAGTATCATGTCACCCCCAGTTAAGACACATGGACACCTCTTTCACATGACATAATGCACGGGAGTACACAATGTACTGCAAGTCTACAAATATACCGCTGACATCCGGTCAATCAGCCAAACACCAGTTCAGATAATGAAACATCCCAATGCGGATGGTACATCCTAGAAGCCTAGGATTCCACACAATAACACAAACACAGATGAGTCACAGACAACACAAAATAACAACTGCCATGCAAAGAGATAATCATGATTGGTTTTGGGACTCTGTGTCTCAAACACCATACCCACATAGCATTGTCAAATGCCTGACTCATGGGTAATATACAAACAAGTGACCAGGAACTGGTATCCAACATTCCAGTACATGTGATGGCTTACTCTTGTAACATTGCCATTATTACCCGTCCTCTATCTATCCTGTGCATAGTTTGTCATGGGAGATGCTTTGGTCCCAAAATTCAGGGAAGTACACATAGCATTTGTTGCTACGTGTATTACAAACACATTTCCTGACTTATTGCCACACTGAATTGCATCTGATGATTATCCACATTTACAACACATGCATACAAGCACATTTATGAAAACACGTCTTGTGATGTTCACACAGAGTGCCAACTAAAAATGAAATAGCCAATTCACAGACATTGACACACAGGCAATGAGTTAATGTATTAAGTTGCGTAGCCTTCCTATCCTCCATTAACGCACAACCTGCCCAAACTGGGTAATACCAATATGTATCCCAAAAGTTGGGGTATCTAGTGCGTCAGTGAAGAGTGCTAATTGGGTACAACAACAAGAGAATCACGGTCCGCAGTAGTGTGATCTGCTACATGTGCCCAAAAACTGGAATGCACAATGTAGGTGCAAACAGCCTATCTCTGTATAGTTACAGCTGTCATGTACTATAAAAATGTGAGAAATGACCCAAACCCAGTAAAGGACATACATTTTGATGCATATGCCTCAAAAAAGATGCATATGCGTCAAAATTTGTCACATATGCGTAGAAAAATGACGCTCACAGCCATGATACATCCATTGGCCCCGAGCAGTAATTCCTATACTGTACCCTATGAAATTGGTTACCAATGCTAAATATTTGGAACTATGGATGCAGGGTAATTTTAAAGTATTTGCATACAAAAAATTGACACACGGACTGTAAACGTCATAATATTTTGACGCATCATAATAAAAACGCACAGCATTTGAGGCAGGAAGTGATGTAATGGGATATCCTGTTTACAGAATTGGTACTTTGGGTGTACTTTCACTTTCACTTTGCAGTCTGTGACTTTTCTAGACTGTGTGGCTGTGAGTAGAGTTTTTGTTTGTCCCAATTGTGATTTTGTCTCCTGTGTGCCATCCAATTTGTCATCTGTGTCATTTCTCATTGTCTCAGTTGTTCATTGTAAGCGTTTGTTTGTCATTTTTGGTGTCTCATTTTGTCTTTGTACTGTTGGGAGTCTGTTGTGGGTATTGTTAGTTTGGGGACAGTTGGGCTGTTTTAAGGTTACTTTTATCTCATTTTCCTCCCTCCTTTCCCTTTATTATCCTCTGTACCCTTTAATTTTCTACATATTTTTGTCATTTTGGGTAGGCCACGCCTGGGGAGAATGGGTGAGGAGGAGCTGGGGGGATTCATTTGGCTGGTGTGCCACTTCCTCCCCTTGATGATCGAAGCAGGTGGCAGGGTGATACAGGGGTATCACACAGAGGCGAGGAGGCTCCGGTGGTCAAAGGTCTTGTACCATTTGCATAGCGTCTACAACACACTGCGCAACGACCACCAACTAAAGCACCACTGGGCTGACCTTGTTGCCAGAGAGCAAGACCTGCTGGACCACCTGGGTGTTGTGATTGGTGGCCCTGTTGGTGAGTACAATTCAGACTAATGTGCACATTTAAATGCTCTATAGTGACAGTACCAGATTTGTTGATATGCTGCAGGCAATGTTTTTGGACATGTTGAATGCAAGTTAAACATACGGTGGCCCTGAGTTATACAATAATTGCTACACATTACCGTCATTTGTTGACGCAGCAGCTGCACTAAGTTACAAAACACAACCGGAGCTTGTACATTAGTGCTGCCTTCATGTCAATAGATGATGCAAATGCGGCTTAAACATATGTTTTATCAATGCTATGTGAGTGTATCAGGAAAGGGATGTTTTTCACCAGACAATTCCAAGAATTAATGTGTTCCCCAATTATTTCAAATACATGTCTGAACTGTATTCTGTCCCATACGTTCCAATTTCTTTCTAACCTCAGGTAATATCTTAGGCTGATAGTTTGACTTGGTGGTGCTGCAATTAAATTAGGAATGGATGCCAAAGTAATGCACACAGGTTCATATCTAAATGTTTGGTGCTACTTTCCATAGCTGTAGCATATAAAATTAAGCAAATTATACAAATCGAGGGATACCAACTATCCATGGCCCTCTCTTCATTGTACCTGTGTGTTTTAAATTGGTCTTGGGCGGAATAGCGGAAACAGAGCTAACGCATTTCGCATCTGTGTTACTCTATAGCCATGCACTTCTCATATGTTATGGAATCATCATGGGATACCTGACGTTGGGGAATGCATGGTCACAATGTATTACGTGCATGATGTCGTGCAAGGGACCCCTGACCAATTCCATCATACATATAAATTTCCTCAATACTTTACTAGTTTTGTTTGATACACCCCTGTTGATCTAGTGCAGCATATGTACAATAACTAACTTTCCAGTATGGTGGCTATCACAGACATAGGTGTATGCTAAGATCAGAAGACCAGCATTCCTGTGACTGCTGCCATTCTGAAGGTACATACAAACTGAAACCTATATCATCATGATTTACACAGTGGTACATTTGCTAAACCGTGTTTTAATAATGTGACAGTGTCAGTTTACTGTATACCCGCTGAGCTTCCAACTTGGCAAATGTAAGATTATGAATGTGGCTAACTGTGATTTCCAAAACCCATTATGAGTGACACATTTCAGGTGCAATGACTACACCTGTGCCCATGCATTCTGTCATGGATGACCACAATATACGCTGTCAGCATATATCTCATTGTTGTATTAAGATATTAAAAATGGCCAATCCATGTCTTGCCTGAAAGTGTCACCAATTAACGCGCCGGATCCCTGCCATTATGATGTCATAGGGGGCATATGTGGCTCAGGGTACACTGTTAACGTAGCATATGTAACCTACACACAACACAGGCCCTACATGTAAGGGACCATAGAAAGCATGATAAATCATGACCTTCAATTAACCCACAGGAGCGTCACACAGTAAATGATTGTCCCTTGATGCACAAGCCACAATACCTGAGTGACTGGTATTGCAGTGCTCCAGGAATGTGGCTTTGCATGTCTCTCATGACTATAAATGATGAGAGGCGTACACTCCATAAATGAGTCTGCAACCAATTGATGGGGCATGTTTGTCGCCACATGATAGTTAGGGCCAATGCATGTGTGCAGATGTATGTGTATCACTCACTGGAGTGACAGGGTCTATTCATGTTTGCAGTGGTATGTATGTTGGGGTATCATCAAGGCTGGACTTTCAGATATAGGGGGTCATTCAGACCTTGGCGGACGGCGGAGGCCGTCCGCCAAGGTACCGCCGACAAATGACCGCACCGCGGTCAAAAGACCGCGGCGGCCATTCAAACATTTCCGCTGGGCCGGCGGGCGCTCTCCAAAAGAGCGCCCACCGGCCCAGCGGAAATGACCCTGCAACGTGGACGCCGGCTCAGAATTGAGCCGGCGTAGTTGCAGGGGTGCGACGGGTGCAGTTGCACCCGTCGCGTATTTCAGTGTCTGCAAAGCAGACACTGAAATACTTTGTGGGGCCCTCTTACGGGGGCCCCTGCAGTGCCCATGCCATTGGCATGGGCACTGCAGGGGCCCCCAGGGGCCCCGCGGCACCCCCTACCGCCATCCTGTTCATGGCGGGTTTCCCGCCATGAACAGGATGGCGGTAGGGGGTGTCTGAATCCCCGGTTCAGACCGCCGGTTTACCCTTTCTGACCGCGGCGGTTAGAATGCCCTTGGGAGCACCGCCAGCCTGTTGGCGGTGCTCCCGTGGTCGGTGACCCTGGCGGTCACCGGCCGCCAGGGTCAGAATGACCCCCATAATGTTACACACTGTAATTTTATTTGAAAGTGTTGTACAGTGCACAGACATTGAGCACATTTCACCCTTCCATGCTTTTACAGGTGGACTTGCCCCTTACACAATCGGAAAAGTGTCTCGATTTGCGGACCCAGACATATCCAGTAAGTGTTGATGTTTCAATTCTGTGTTGTGTTTGCAGCTGTTGTGTGATTGACTCCTGTGTGTTGGACACATAGGCGGTCATTCTGACCCTGGCGGTAAAAACCGCCAGGGCCGTGGGAGCACCGCCAACAGGCTGGCGGTGCTCCTTTGGGCATTCTGACCGCGGCAGTACAGCCGCGGCAAGAAACGGAAAGTCGGCGGTGTACCGCCGGCTTTCCGCTGCCCAGGGGAATCCTCCATGGCGGCGCAGCTTGCTGCGCCGCCATGGGGATTCCGACCCCCATACCGCCATCCTGTTCCTGGCGGTTTCGGCCGCCAGGAACAGGATGGCGGTATGGGGTGTTGTTAGGCCCCTGGGGGCCCCTGCAGTGCCCATGCCAATGGCATGGGCACTGCAGGGGCCCCCGTAAGAGGGCCCCACTTAGAATTTCAGTGTCTGCTTAGCAGACACTGAAATTTGCGACGGGTGCTACTGCACCCGTCGCACCCCTTCCACTCCGCCGGCTCCATTCGGAGCCGGCTTCCTCGTGGAAGGGTGTTTCCCGCTGGGCTGGCGGGTGGCCTTTTGGCGGTCGCCAGCCAGCCCAGTGGGAAACCCAGAATGACCGTTGCGGTCTTTTTACCGCGGTACGGTCTTCTGGCGGTTCCCGCTTGGCGGGCGGCTCCCGCCGCCCGCCAAGCTTGGAATGACCCCCATAGTAAGGTATGATGTGCTGGCACATGATCTGATATGTAACTTGACTGGAGTTTCACTTTTTTTTCCATCTTTGAGTTGGACAATCAGTAGCCTATAGTCATCTTTTGGGATTGTAGTGCAGCCCTGTAGGTATGGCCATGTGAAAAGGGTGACATTTGTTTTTGAAATTCTATAAAGAAAAATGAGCAGAGGGCAATATTCATGATTTAGTCAGCAAGTCAGACCCTGAATCTCACAGAATAGGGATTCCAAAGTCTCACCCACAGACTTGAGCCTCCCTGTACACTAATGAACATGTTCAACTGTATGTTTGACTTCCTGGCAGCATGTAGCTCCACGTGTTGTGCTACGTGTATGTGGCACTTGAGTACAATGTCATAGGTGTGCATGTAGCTCATGGCTTGCATCTATCTGCTTGTTGTAGGACAGGTATTAGTGGTATCAAATTATGTTGACAATTGTCTGCAATTACAAACATGAATGTGGATGGGATTGTCCAAGATTTGTGTCTAACCTAGTTGGACACCCTCCTTACCTGTGGTGGACTGCCTAAACCCATGTACAGCTGTCCAAAGTTTCCTGGGTGTCCTTGATGTTTGAAAGTATGTGTTGCTTGTCCAGCCCCCCGAGGCACAGGATTAGGGTTATAAAATATGTACCTAGGTGTGATGATCCAAGTTTAGTACACAGACATGTAAATCTGTAAATCACTTGTTCAGACCTAGAATACCCACTCTTGATTAGCAACTACATACAATCCTAGCAAATCCATTTACAAATCACAGATCTTGTGGCCCTTGATTGTCATCCAGAAGATAGTCATTAGTTGGCCTGTCACATGTGGAGGACTTGCAGCTACGTGTCTAATGGCTGAACAATGATGCATAGGTCATTTAAGTTGGTACACATCTTTTAGAGCATTGCTGTGCTGTTAGATAGGACATGTGTAGGCTGCGTTGGCATGTACATCCTCAGGGAGAATCTGTGCTCTGTATGGTGATATGGCCTGTTTCAGCTACATTAGATGTATTGTCTGATTCTCATCAGTAGCTATATCACACAATGAAGTACCTAATGTTTGGCTTTATCTTTTTTAACAGCAGCCAATATGGATGCCAGCCAGATCTGTGAGTTTCAGCGGCGGGCAATGCATTACCGCCACATTCTGGATGTGGAGTCTGGGTTCCGCCACATGGCTCGGCGTTATCGCCATGAAAGAGCCTCAGGGCTGTGGAGAGCATTTGCCCAAAGTGGCCCTTTGGTGTCCACAACAGCCGTCACCACCAGCACCACCACTACGACCCAGGTGGCACCAAGGATGACAGCCACCACTGCAGGACCATCGACTTCCTCAGCTCCAGGACCACTGACAGCAGCACCTGCACCTCCCCCTCCAAGCATGGCACCACCAACCGGACAAACCTCAACAACTGGCACTCAGACCACCTGTGCTGCAGTCATTGAACCTGGTGATTTTAGAGCAATGCAACGTGACATGCAACATATGTTGCGGAGACTGGACAGGCTGCAGCAGGAGGTGTCACAAATCAATAAGAGGGTGCGTGCCATAAAGAAGACCCTGCGGAGGGCAAACTTGTGACTATAATACCCTCAGCCATGATTCCCTTCCCTGCCTCCTTTTACCTGTTTTTTTTAATTAGTGGGTTTAAGGTGGCTTAGTGTTAGGTTAGAATAGGGTGTTAGTTTCGTTAGTAGTAGTGGGTTGTGGTGGGGGTATGATATTTTTACACATTTTTTATGTGTGTGGGTGGGGGATGATGGGGTTTTAGTGTATTAAAAAAATAGATATATACATATATATATATATATATATATATATATATATATATATATATATATATTTGTTTAGTATAAGATAGTATGTGTTTAGGTTACTATATGTTGTCCTCCATGTGTCCAGTCTTATAAGGGGGTGGGGGGGTTGATGTTTAGAGTGTTTAATTAAATGTGATAAGTAAGTTTAGCTTAGGTTAGTTAGGACCAGTTGTGGGTAATGTGTAGTTAGGATAGGTTAGGTTAGTTAAGGTGTTTCCTCTGGTTTTAATATCCTTTTTTACAGTCAAATAAATATTTAGGTACTCCTTTACAGTATGTGTCATATGCTTGGGGATCAGGGCCTTGTCATGGGTGAACAGTGTCTATTTAGTATTTGCATTTGTGTCCCATCCTGCATCCAAATCCCAATTGAGCTGTCACATTGGCAGCTACACCAAAGCTACTTCGCTAGGAATTTGCCATCTATTGCAACCACCACTCAAGGTTACTATGGATCCCAATGTGTTGTTAAGTTTTGATGTATGCTTTCAATCTGACATACTTTGGGACCAGATTTGGTATTGAGGATACTGTGCTACGTCTGCCTGCAGCCTGATGTTCATGTGAACCCTGATAAGGTGAGTGATGGTATAATCTCATGCAGTATAGTATACATGACTCACGCCTATCATTTGTTACATTGTACAGCCTAGTTACTTATTTGTACATACACTCATACACATCCATTCCTGCTATATGGTGTGTGAGGAAACAATTGTGACAAATGTCACATACGTAAAGATTGTCTGGAAGAATAATTTGAAGGCAATATTTTTCTGCTTAGACATCCCTTGAAGAAGACTTATTCTGTCCAACACAGCATTATACTGTATAGTTTCTAGTTACCTCGGAATTGACCCTCGGGAAGGGTAGATTGGGTACAATCCAGACCACAGTGCATAGTTATCAGCCCACATTCTTTCAGGGCAGTTGTATTGACATTCTATGGGCATTGACATGAGGCAAACATCACTAATCTCCCTCACAGTTGATGTGTCACATTTCACAGAGACAAAGTGGTTGTGTAAATGCTATTTATTTTAAAGTGCTGTAGTGCTATTTTACATAGTCCAGGATTGTGAGTCCATTAGTGTGACACCTTCCATTGTGATGCTACATAAGTGCAATGGGACATGTCATTGGACATGCTGGGGTGAAGTGTCCTTAAGTGCAGAGGGACATGAATTGCCAATGAGGTAGTGAGAGACAATCACAGGGCAGAGTGGCAAGATAAACAGTGGGCTGGAGAACAGTGCTTGTGAGCAGCTGTTGCAAGACTGGCATGTTACAAAGCACAGGACCTTGGTTATAAGTGGCCATGTGGCATGGACTTGTGCTACCGGGTACTCTTACGGGTAAAGGTGATCTGTTCCACGTCTTCATCTTCTGATGTGTGTGTTGTCTCCTCTGCCCTTGGTGGTGGTGGTTTGAAGGGTCAATACACACTTCAATGTTTGAAGACGTGGAGTCAGAAATCCCGGTAGATGCCAACTGTGGGGCTTAAGGGCAGTACTGCAGCAAGGAGGAGCTGCTGGTTCTTCAGGATAGCAGCTACATCACTGTAGTAGGCAGCCAGGTTGGCCCTGAGGGGGTCAATATTGCATTCATGCACATGTTGAAAGGTTTGTTGTTAGAAGTGTTGTGTCAACTCCCTTACTGCTGTGCAGATGTCCTTCACACTTTGTTGCAGTTCTTGCAAGATAGATGTTCGCCCTTGCATGGCTGCTGCCTGTTCTGCAGTTGTCATCATGCACGAACGCACCCCCTCTAGTCTGGCTGCCATATTTTGCATCCCTACCCGTACCTCCTTGGCCAGCTCCCGCTGTACTCCAACTACAGTTCTCTCAAAGCTGGTGCCAGTGTCGTCAGAGTCCTCAGCTGAGTTGGAGCTGGCAGGTCATACAATTAGGGTGGTGGGTGGGTCCTCTGTGGTGGCTGCTGTATCTCTCCTCCTCCTTGCGACTGAAGATGGGGTCTGGAGGGTTCCGAGGACATCTTGGAGGGTCTGCTGGCTGATGTTTGTCAGCTCGTCATCCATGTCATCAGGGAAGTCCAGGACAGGCATATCCTCAGACGAGCCATCATCCTCTGCAATGAGATATGGTACAATTAATGTGTCTGGGTTGTGGCATTTGTAATGTGACGTGCCTGACTTCCTATGAGTTGAACATTGTGATCTTGGTTTCTGTTCATTGTTCCTGTCATTCATCTCCCAGTTCTATGCCCCACCTGCATGTCACATGTAGTGTGGGCAGTTTGGGGACTTGCCTGCGTTATATCCTCTAGGTGTAGGTTCTGCCCAAATTGAATGTTGCCACCTTCTTGTCCTACTCAACCCTCCGTCTACTTCCATTCTCATGTTGTGGCCTTGCACTGGCTGTTGTTGTTCTGATGGCACTTGCACCACACATAACAATGTGGAATTGCCCCAGTCTCAGATATTTCACATCCAGCTATATGCTTCTGAGACCTAGCATATACTATGTATAGCATTGGCATGACACACTACAGATGTCAGCATTGGTAGTGTGTAATGTTGATGTTGGGGAATGTGTGCTACATTGGATTGCATTGATGGTCCTAGCAGTGTTCCAGTTCCTCCTCTGACTGTGCTGGTGTATTTCACTAGCCAGTTACATATGTCCTCCCCCTCAATGCTGTTGTCTGAGCAGTATGGCAGTTGGGATGTTGCATGGTGTCATTGCAGCTATTGTGACCCAGGCACAGGGTGGACCCTGACATGCAGCATGGGTATGACATTACTACTGTGTACCTCATAATGTTTATGACAATGGCTGATGTTTGTAGTGACTATGGACATTCACATTTTACAGGTTTAGTACATTTTTATTGATTTCAGGGGATTGATAACATTGTCATCCTGAACCCTCTAATTTGGGTGTGTTTGATCCATGGGCACGTAACTGCCATTAGCTACTTGACCTGCGTACACAGCAGAGGTGGTAGTAGCAGCTGTTGTTAATGTTAAATTCCACTTGGGGATATGGCCTGTGACTGTTAATTGAACCCTAGCTCATGTAGCGACAATACCAGCTGTCATATGGCAGCAGGCCAGTTTTACGTTGCACCCTACCCTCCTGGACTGGCTTTACCTTTCCATCATCCTTGGCATGGCAGCATACCCCAATGCTAAGGTTCTTGGTGTAGTGTAGTACTGTGCCCCAGGTTTCCTCTGAACAGCCCATGCCCCCGTGCCGTGCCCCTTTGCCCATTCCACTCCCTGAATATCATGACTTCCATGCATTGTGTGGTAGGTATGTCCCCCCCGGTTGCAGTTAACAATTAGGCATTTTAGTTCACCATGCAACTTACCCTGCATCTGTGTTGTCTCCTGGTAGTCTGCGCTGTCCTGTCCTTGAATCCTTGAGACGATCTCCTCAGGGATGATGGTTGCCACCATCTCATCCATGTGGTCCAGGGCCTCCTGCGATGCTGGACTCCCACCTCCAGTCTGCAGTGCTGCCTTCCTGTTCCTGGCCATCTTTTCCTTGGTCCTGCGCTTGCAGTCATGCCAGCGTTTCTTGCACTCAATGACTGTTCTCCATACTTCTGCCACACTGTTTATCTTGTCAACAATTTGTTGCCAAATTGCCTCTCTCCTACTAATTGGTAATTTAGAGGTGACAAAAAGTTGGTGCTGGTGTTCCGTCACCTCTTTCACCAGTATTTCCTGCTCCTCTGCACTGAACCGACACTTCATTTTCTTCTTCTCCCTCTCCTGGGTCTTGTGTGGTCCTCCTGGCTGGTTCCTGGTCTTTGTCATCTTCCTGGGGTCTCTCAGAGCTTCTGGGACCCATTTTGGCTCTCCTTTGCACATTTTGCGGTGTTTGCACTTCTTTTTGATGCAAGTGCTTCAAAAAAAGGCGCGTATCCGGTTTGCGATGTCGTAAAGTGGCTCACAGTCATTTTCGCCGCATTAACGTTGTTTTTCTTTATGATGTGACGCATTGGTTTGATTAAAAAAAAAAGACTCACACCAGTGGTTTGTGCCGCCGTGCGTCAAAGTATACATTTGACACCCGAGCAGCGCTAAGAAATGGCGTTAGCCGGCGTTAACATTTTTGACGCAAAACTGCAGCGATGCAGTTTTGCATCAAAAAGTATAAATATGGGCCTTGTTTTTTTTTATCTGGTGGTATTTCTCTGGCTTAATTCATTGCAGCCAGTATGTCAGGCATGTGTGAGTAAAATGGCCCAGTGACTTCTAATCACATCAAATTCCAATTGCCCTAGCAATGTACTGCTACTGTGCAACTATAATTTTAAAAAAGTGTTTGCACAGAGCATTGTTTACAAGTTTTCTTTTTTCTTTTTACTTTTTCCTTTCTTTCTTGATATAGCTACTCCTGCTGGTCCAACACCTATTCAGCAGAAGGCTGTGGAGGTAGAGGATGTAAACCATCCAGGTAGAATACAATCCGCTGGTGGGTCTGAAGGAGGGGGATGAGGAGGAAGCTTAGGCAGCATCTGCTAATGCCTTGGGGCCCAGTTTATCCAGCTATCCAGCTATCCATCAGCACCACCATCCTGGCCACACCCTCGACAGCACCATCCAAACCACCACTGCTGACCCTCTCCTACGAATACCCAGACCACTAGTAACACCTCATGGTGAGTGAATTGGCACAGCTTTGCCAGCAGGTGGCAAGCCTCAAACAAGAAGTGGGAAGACTCTGGACCCGCATTAATGATGCCCTCTTGTGAAGCCATTTTCTATTTTTTGTTTTGGTCAGAGGGACTTTTGTTGTGGGTAGAGAGGGTAGGAGTTGAAAACGGACCAGTACTCTGGAGTTTGGACTAGTTTTATTTTAAGAGTTTTTTAGGATATGGGTTGAAGGCAGGGTGATTTGTTTGGGGAGAGGGGTGGTCCTGATGCGGGTGGAGATGCTGAATTTGAACATAATAAAAAAATATTCTTATACTTTACGCCTTTTTTTCATCCGCTTATCAAAGTGTATACCAGTTAGTTATAGTTAGTTATACCCTTGTCCTACTACCCTCTGTAACTATATTGACCATTGAGGTATGCTGCCATTGCCTATATTGCCTATAACAGCCTAGGTAAACAAGGACTCACTTATCTGCAGTGGACATTAGTTACTCACTAACTAAACTAGTTCTCTGCACTCCATAGTTCTCATACCTGAATAGATGAAGCAATGGCTTCTATGTCTCTCAATATTCTTAAATCTTACTGTAGGATTTCCCAAGGCGTATTCTTATTGGTGGTGGTAGTAGTAGCAGGCTAGCATGCAAAGAGGTAAGGCATCACAAGCAAACTCCCACTTCCACCCAGGTGAACTCCAACTGTAGGATTAATCAAAAGGATTATCCATTACAGGCAACTAGATTAAAAGAAAATTCAGTTAGTGTATTATCTATTAAATCAATGCTTTACAACAACTGAGACCAGATTACCACCATGGCACAACAAAGAAGGCCTGATATTCTGACAAAAACTAGCAATGGTGTCTTCTTAAGAGCAACAGGGAGCTAGTATTTAACTAAAATTAAATGTATTAAATCCTCAAGTCAGGAGTCAGTGGACAATGTTAAGCATTCACGTAAACTTAAGCCTGAATGATGATGTTGATGAATGATATTATTTATCTAAACTATGGATCCCTTTTAGATGTGGGTGAGTAAGTGGGGCTACTGTGGGCTATTGCTCAGGTAATCGAACATCCAGCAGTGAGCTGGTGTCGCTTTTGCCACATCCACCCCTCCAATTGTGTGATCCATTTATAGGGTAATAAAGTCACACCTCAATAAATCACACAGCCCAGGGGAAGAGGGTTAGGGGGCTCTATGAATGGATGGGACAGGGGATTTGGGGAAAGGTGTAACAAGGACAAACACTACACAAAATAAACCATGACAATATTCATTGGGGCGCCGAACAGCACACCATCATGAATCTGTTGTGGAAGGAAACAATGAAGACACAGTTCAGTTAAATGCATTGCAAATAGTCCTTCTGCCCCAGAGAGACCCAAGATAGTATGTATCTAATTGTTATGTCTTCTAGGTTTGAGAAATACAAATTATGGAGGTTTGAAGTTAACCTACCCAGTTCTAAAAATTATGATTGTTAAAAAGAAAATGATACTGCACTGGCAAATTAGGTGGTGCTTCTCCATTCTTCTTGGAATGTCTGTCACTCTTAGGTGCCTGGCTAAACCTGTCCAGTAGGTAAGCTGGAGTCTTGAGCTTTCATCAAGTTGTATTTGTGCAGGAGAGAACTAGGAGAAGGCCTGTGAATTCAAAAAAACAGTAACTGTATTATAGAGTAAAGGAGAAGGACAAAAGGAAGGAAGGTAATCTTTTTTTAAACATCGTTTTATTCTTTTTTGCACAGATATTGGACAATAAGTTCTACCATTTCAGTAACAGGATTTAGTTGATCCGTGATAACATAGTACATTTAACAACAACTTAGGTCTAATTACATCTCACAGGATTCATCTTCTTCAGTACACAGCTGTGTCAAGAATTATGATTAGTGCAATGAATGACAGTTTTGACGGAATTCTTTTCCCATTTTTCCCATTTGGTGTGTGGTGGTGGGGTATCATCTAATATTACCTGCTATGATGTACTCTTCAACCGTATGATTGTTATTGCCTTGTGGTACACATGTGGCTTAATCTGTTTCCTATAATGTCCAGTGGTGTGGATGCGCTATCCCGCAGCGTGCTTTGGGGTCAACAGTGTTCCCTCCAGATCTCTTCCATTTTATCCCTTGCTGGGCGTGGGGTCAACATTAGTCTGTTTATGCTTACACACTGGGTGCACTCTGCGTGATTAGTTTCCTGTGTGCGCAGGGGAGTGTTTGGAATACCCTCCTCCCCCGGTCTTATGATATTCTCGAAGTTTATGGTGGACGCTCATCATTTTTGACCTCCAGCTTAGTGACAAATGTTTCCCAAGCATTGCTTCCTGTATGTGAGTGACCTCTGTCTAATAACGTACGTAGTACTTGATGCTCTGTACGTGTCCAGCGCAGTGTCAAGGCCTGCCCTGTTTTCAAATCTGGTGCCTTAGGGGCTTTCCAGTTCATAGCAATCAATCTTTTGTACATTATGAGTGCTAGGTCTGCAAACATATGGATGTATCTGTGCTTTTTTTCCCTTGTCCTAACACCCACCAAGCAGGATCTGGGGTCTAACAGAAATAAATGTCCTGTTACCTCTGAGATGTCAGCCACTACCCCCGCCACTCCGCCTCCAAAGGACCGCATTCCCAAACCATGTGGTAGAAATGGGCTGATGGGGTACTGCATCGAGGGCAGAGAGGGTCAGACCCAGGAAACATGCACCTCAGCCGAGCAGGTGAGAGGTACGTCTGGTGTGTGTAATTGAATTGGGTGTACCGAACCTTGGGTTTTTGACAACCTTCGAGTGCGACATAGGGCTGCGACCAATCCTAAGGAGATAGCAGATTTGGTAGAGCAGCGTTCCATCGACCTCTTACATTCTCCAATCCAGTTTCGGGGAATCTGTTTAAACTTTTATATAGATTTGTTATGACTTTAGTTTGACTGTCATATAGCAACATATGGTGTAGTATGGGGGAGATGGTTGGTTCCCCTTCACCTGCCAAACACGCCTTCTTAATTAAGTGTCATATAGAGTAATATGCTATAAATTGCCCAGGTCCCACTAACGTAAGATCCTTTATGGATTTGAATGACATTAATACGCCTTCCTCAAAGCAGTTAATATCCCCGCCTCTGCCCAAACAGCAGTTGAGTACACTCCAGACATAATACCTCTTCCCAGGATCTGTCCCAGAGGTACAAGGGGAGAGTAGGGGGAACCCCTACAGCCCTTTTGTATGTACCGTTGTCAGCACTCGTGTGCAGCTATCATTAATGGGTTGCCAAAGGCCCCCTTCACTAAGTTATTCGACAGCCAAGTAATCAGCGGCACACCGTGGAGTTGTGTTGCGATCCACGCAGATTCTGCTGATTCGGGTCTATGTATCCAATTTAGTATCCACTGCAGTTGCACAGCAGCAAAATAAAGTTCAAAGTTGGGGAGCCCAGTCCACTTTCACTTATTGGGCGATGCAGGGTGGTGAGTGCCACTCGGGTCCTGCCCCCTCCCCATATAAGCCTCAGCAGTACTGTGTTTAATTCACGGAAAAAGCTTTTAGGCACTGTGACTGGCAATGCCGCAAAATAGTAAAGGAGGCGGGGAGTAGTCACAGGTTCGCCACCGCCACTCTGCCCAGCGGCGACAGTGGTAGTGAGCACCAGAAGCGCATGGACCCTTTCATGGAGTTTGGCACGCGCCCCAGGTTGCCGTCCCTTAAATCTCCAGGCTTATGATAAATGTGAATCCCTAGATATTTAAATGTGTCAAAACACCACCTCAGGCATCCCATTGGGGCAGTCTCCCTCTTCTCCATAGGCCAATCAGTCAGTGGGAACACACAAGATTTATTTAAGTTCACCACCAGTCCCGATATTCTCCCATACTCATCCAGCAGGGAGACCACCGAAGGCATTATTCCGCATCCCCTACTCACATATATCAATGCATAATCTGCATATAACGAGACAATGTGGCGAATTCCATTTCTGAGCACTCCCCATCATTCCCCCATCATTCCCCCATCGCTCGCAGCCGAGACACCAATGGCTCCATTGCAATGGCGAACAATAAGGGAGATAATGGGCACCCCTGCCTGGTGCCTTTGTTAATAGGGAAGCTATCGGACACAATGCCTCCTGTTTTCACCCTGGCCTGGGTTCAGCATATAATGTCTGCACCCAGCATATGTAGCTGGTGCCAAATCCCATATCCTGCATTGTTGCAAACAGGAAGTCCCACCCTAGTGTGTCGAATGCCTTCTTGATGTCTAATGACATTGCCACATTATCATATGCATCCGACGGAGTGTCCCCCATAACACTCAGCCGCCTGCGGATGTTTAAAAATGTGCGTTTTGGGATAAATAGATTCTGGTCTTCTTGTATTAAGGTATGTATCATGGGAGCCAGTCTGTTAGCCAGCATTTTACCCAGAATTTTGCAATCTAGGTTTAGGAGTGAGAGTGGTCTATATGACTCAACGTCTGTGGGGTCACGGCCTTGTTTAGGAAGGACCACTATCAGTGCTTCTCTCTGTGTGGGTGGGAGTAGCCTGCCAGCAAGTGAGGTTTCTGGTGTTTCGAGCAAGTGGTGTAATACTCTATTGGCAGGCCATCTAGTCCTGGTGCTTTGTTTTTAGACATCTGTGTTATGGTCAACTCCAGGTCTTCCATTTTTATAGGAGCTTCCAATATCTCTTTATCTGATTGTGACAACTGTGCCAAGGGTGCCCCTCCAAGGAAAGACCCCAATTGTTGGGCAGTGCATACTGTCTGTCCCCTGTATAAGCCTGTATAGTAGTCTTTGAATGCTTTGTTGATCGCTTACTGACTGGTGGCCGTAGTTCCATCAGCCAGACGTATAGTCCCTATAGGGCTTGCTGGCGGTCCTCTCGAAGGAGCCATGCCAGCAGTCCCCCGATCTATCTCCTTCTGTTTGTAAGCGCATCAAGTGGTAATTGTGATCATGCCGGCGGAGTCGTGAATCTGCCTTGTCATATTTTGTGCGCATGTGTTTAATTCTGTGTATGGTGCCCCATTTTGTGCCACTGCAACCTCCAGAGCCCTCATTTCTTTCTCCAGTTTGGTGCCCTCAGCATGAAGGGTACTCCGCACACCCCAAGCGGCTGAAAGACAATACCCCCGAACAATAACCTTATGCGCATCCCACTCCATCGCTCTTGTGTCCGTAGAATCCCTATTTATTTCCCAGTACTGTCTTACTGTTGTGTTCAATTCTTCTCTAAAAGCCTGGTCTTGGAGAGCCTCCACTTGTAAGCGCCAAGTGGGGATCGCAGAGCGTCTTCTGCCCCATCGTAGTGTCAACATTAGCAGAGAATGATCTGACAGTTTTTTGGCCAGGTATCCAGTATCCTTAACTAGGGGCATATATCAGGGGTCCCCCATATAATATCTATCCTGGTGTGTACCTTGTGGGGTGCTGAGTAGAATGAGTATTCCCTTTGTGTTGGGTGTCCTATACGCCAGATATCATATAATCTCATGTCTCCCGTCCATGTCAACAATGGCCCAATGGCATTTCTATGTGTCAGCCCTCTCGGGGTGTAGTTGATCGGTCAAGTGACACATCTGGTGTCACATCTGGTGTACTATTACACATGGCCGGTGATTCAGGATTCACTAGCAGTGCTGCTGTCAATGTGCGTAGAAATTCAGTTAGCGCGCTGTTAGGGGCGTAGATCCCTATTATCGTGAGTTGTCTGCCATCTAGTTGCTCCTCTATTACCACATATCTGCCCCCTTGATCTATCCTATGTGTATGTTGGACATAAGGTACCCCTCGTGCTATCCACACCAAAAAAACCCTAGCATAGGCTGAGTATGATGTGCTGATAATCTGTCCTCCCCATCACCCCTTAGTACTCTCAGAACTAGGTGTATCTCTTGTAGGATGGCAATGTGTATCCCCTGGTGCTTGAGGCGGGCATGAATTCGGTGTCTTTTGCCTTGCGCCACCTTTCCCCGCACATTCCACGTGATTATGTTGTAGTTATGTATAGCGTGGTTTGCAGTCTGAGCCATGTGCTATTGTAAGGTATTCGTATATGTGTCATAATCCGGATTGCAATTCCACCCCAGGTTAGTCTGTCCCATTTCTGATATTTAACATAGACTAGCAGCTGTGATATAGTATTTTGCATTTAGAGCGACCTAGTGAACACGAGTAAATACATTCCCACCCACTACCCACCCCAACTAATCCCCTACAACTATGCTGAACTTGAATTATTCTAACCGCCATCTGTGATAGCAACGTACTCAACACACTTCTAACAGTGAAAAACTGTATCCATGTGGATATCTTTTGGGGAGTTATATTGACATTTGGAGGTGGCCCTTATAAGGGGCCCCCAACCTTATAACAAAAATAGATTACACATGTCGGCGTTCCCGTAGTGCTGGCCTCTCTATCACTATGAGCCCAATATTATAAGTTACTAGTATATAGAAAGAGAGAACTATCCAGCTAATACTTATGGGTAAAGGCAGTGTCCTTCTTGTTCTGTATGGACCCTCGGTTACAGAGCTCCACCATACAGCCACGGAGCTCGTTGAGTAATGAGACTGTTCCACCTTTCTCTCCTCCAACAGTCACAGTGCATCCGCAGATCTGGGTGTAAGCTTCAGGCCCCTTAGCGCCTCCAGAATCATCGAGTCGGAGCTAGCTGAGTCTGAGTCTGTATGGTCATTTAGATTAGACTGTAGCGCACCGAAGGAGCTCTGCGAGTGTAGAGTCGCTTCCTTCAGCACCTTTGCTCTTTCAGCCGCCGCTTGTTTTACAGAGGGTTGGGCCTTTGAGCGTTTCCTGGGTCTCCTCCGTGCCGGTGAAGTGAGCCATGCGCCCCCATCCCCCGATCCTTCCTGGGGCTGTGCCAAACCTTTGGCATGCATCCACATCCAAACATCTTCAGGGGTGGTGAAAACATGAGTTCGATCATCCGAGATTACTCTCAGTTTAGCAGGGAACATCAGGGCATATTTAATATTATGCTCATGGAGACGTTTGATTTTCATATAGGAATTGCGCTGTCTTTGTACTTCTTGTGTGAAATCCGGGTAGGCAGTGATAGAGAAGCCCTCATGTTGAATAGTGCCCTTGCTGCGAAAATGTTGCAGTATTGCATCTCGATTTCTATAGTTCAGAAATCTTGCAATCAATGGTCTATGCTGTAACCCTGGAGCTGGTTGTCTCCCTGGGACTCTGTGTGCTCTTTCCACAGACAAGAACTTTGATGGGGCACCGTGTAATACTTCTTTGATCAGCCATTGCTCCAAGAATAATTCAGTGTTTTGTCCTTTAGATTTTTCAGGAAACCCCAAGAAGCGGATGCTATTATGCCAGGACCTGCCTTCTGCTTCCTTAGCGCGTTGCCATAGGAACTTCACCTCGGCTTCCAAGCGTTGGATTTGTTTCTGGTTCTCTGCGGCCAATGGGTTTAGCCCGCTCAATGTGTCCTCTGCTATTCCGACTCTCTCCGACAGATTGCGATGGTCCACCCTTAGTAGATTGAGGTCTTGGGATACTGGGCCTCATTCCGACCATGGCGGTCTATGACCGCCAGGGTGGAGGCCGGCTGAAGCACCGCCAACAGGCTGGCGGTGCTTCATTCACTATTCCGACCGCGGTCGCCCAGCCGGGTCCGGCGGTTTTCCGACGGATTTCCCCCGGCTGGGGGAATCCTCCATGGCGGCGCTGCTTGCAGCGCCGCCATGGGGATTCCGACCCCCTTCCCGCCAGCCTGTTTCTGGCGGTTTTCACCGGGTGTCGTGGGGCCGCTGGGGGCCCCTGCACTGCCCATGCCACTGGCATGGGCAGTGCAGGGGCCCCCTAACAGGGCCCCACAAGGATTTTCACTGTCTGCATTGCAGACAGTGAAAATCGCGACGTGTGCAACTGCACCCGTCGCACCCCTGCAACTCCGCCGGCTCCATTCGGAGCCGGTTTCATTGTTGCAGGGCCTTTCCCGCTGGGCGATCTTTTGGCGGTCGCCCGCCGGCCCAGCGGGAAAGTCGAAATGACCCCGCGGTCTTTCGACGGGGTAACTTTGCCGCCCGCCAAAGTCACAATGACCCCCACTGTGTCGATTCTGTTTTCTAACGAGGATTTGGTGTCCATAATCGCCTGCAGAGTTTTCTCAAATTGGGTCGAGTGGGCTTGCAGCGTGTTTTCCAGAGATTGTAGACTAGGTATTGTCTGTTGCTCGCCTGGTGTTACCGTGGGTAGAGGACGCTCCTGGGCCTTCGCTGACTTGGATTTTGCTTCCATGACCTCCTCTCACTGCCCCTCCGACGTGGTTTGGGTCAATGTTCCAATGTATAGTTTGCACTTTAATTTCCTCCCGGTGCTTGCTCTTGCAATCCAATGTAAAGTTATTCCATGTGGGACATCCCTCTTCGCATCAGCAAAGGATCCAGCGGGCAGAGGGGATTATAGTTCACTAAGCCCCCTTTTTTTTGTTCTTTTTGCCCCCTTTGTCCTGTGTGGCAGCAGTGTGAAGGCCGACGTCACCATCAATTTCCCCTCTCGTTTTTATTTGTTTATGGCCCTGGGGGGAGCAACCCAGTGCCACAGTTCGTGGGTAGGGGTCAAATCTCCCTCTGCAGCTCCTTTATGGGCCAGTGCCTGGGCCCCATCCATTCAGTCGTGGGAGCCCTGTGTCCCCACTCCAGACCCCTGACTTAGTGCATGTGTACTACATTTTCAACAAAGAATGAGGGGTGTGGGAGAGGGTCCACCCCGCTCCACAGTGTCTTGCCGCTTTTAGGCCGCCTCGGGGCCCCGCCCACTGCTGCCTCATTTCAACCAAGAGAGGAGGGGGTGGGGGGGCAGGAGGGCTGCTTGGTTATAACGGCTCCCCCAACGCTGGTCCACCCCCGCCACTCACCGCACCTCACTAAAGTCCACGAGCGTCTGCCTCTGCAAGCGCGATGGTTCGCCACTTTCCGCTTCTCAGCTTCCCAATCAGACGCGGCTCCCCGGCTTCACCATCCTGCAGGGCCTCCCTCGATCCGATGATTTGCCGGGATGCGTACGTCGCACCCCGGCACCTCTCTGTGCTTCAAACAGTGCCCGAGGGGTTGTGTTGGGTCACGCCCACAGATTTAACTCCTCCGGGAGTATTCAGCAGAGGTCATCTGAGTGGGGGAGGGAAGAGAGGGGGGAGAAAGGCCACCCAACCTGTATCAGCCCACTCCTCCAGCAACCTCTCCACCCCACTCACCGCACACCACCAAAGCCCGCAGGCATCGGATCCACCGGTCGCCGCAAGTCGCCGAGTTTCGCTCCTTGGCGTTCTCTACATGCGTGGGATCCCGGCTCCGATGGTCAGCAAGGCCTCTCCCGGCCCATAGCTCCACAGGGACGTGCTCGTCAAACCTCGATGCCGCACCTCCCCTCTGTTAGTTCCCGAGGGGGTTTCGCCGGGCTGCGCCTGCAATTAAAATTTCTCCGGGAGCGCTGTCCGGGACGGAGCCTTCATTTCAGGCACGCGTCATGGCTGCCATCTTAGCCATGCCCCCAGGAAGCAAGGTAATCTTAATGAGGAATCAGGAGTGTACCAAGAAGACTCAGAGGCAGAGCAAGAACAGAAAGAGGAATTTCACGTTTGAACCAGCAATGCAGCAAACACACACTCAGCAGCATTACCAAAACCACTGCATCTCTCTCCAGTCCACAGAGCTGAGTGATTACTAGGCCTCAGAGTCTTCAACATCATCTTGGTGTTTCTTCAGTCAGTAACTTTCTTCTAGCTGTTAAGGTAGTCCTTCCCTGAATCCTTCCTGATTCAGAGGAACTCCATCCCAGTCTCAAACAGAGGAAGGTAGATCTGTGTAGTCAAATGCACTGCTGTTGAAGAACAAATAGAGAAACAAAGCTGTAGTATTTTGTGTAGATTTGTGTTTGCTAACTAAGTGACTGGTGTGATCTGAGGAACCGGAAAAAAGTATACTCTGCAGGTAAATTTCACTAAGTTTGAAAGACCAATCACTTTCAGGAAAAAATGATCACCCATCAGCCCCAAAACTTTGCAAATTATCAGAATCAAGTTTACAAATTTGTGGAACTCCTTCCCTCACTGTCAGCACCACATACGTCATCAATCATCACTCACAATCACTCAATATATCACCACCATTGGTGCAATAGCTAGCAGTTACCTCTTCCAATCCAAGCATGTGGTTAAACAAAATATTATCATCTCTACTGGTGGCAACATATTAGATTTGGCAGTGGCCCTGGCAGTTTGTAATCAAGGATCTTCTGTGGCAGCCCTGCAAGGTGATGTGAAAAAAAGGATAGGCAGTAGCATGTGAGGAAGGCAGGCATCATCTCCAATGTTCTCAAGGGAATGTGGGGGATTTTTCACTGCACACGGGTCCAACTCCTATCTGGCCGTATAATAGTATATAACTAAAAAATGGTGGGGCAGCATAAATCCGACACAAACATAATGTTCCACTAGCAATTTGTTTTTTTCAAAGAAAGAAAAAAGTTCAACGAGAAATAATTAAAAAGTTCCATGGTGGCACTGGCATACTCAGTCTGAGAAGTAGAGTTCATCCTCAAACTCACATAGTTCGCCCAGAAGTTGGTCAACAAACGCACTTGATTCTGACCAATCATCCTTTTCCTCCTACTGTGGTGTTTTGGGAACAGTGGAAACAGGTGGTATAAAATGCTGGTTTATTTTGATCATTGTTAATCTCTCCATGTTTTGGGACAAGAGACCAGTCCTTTTCACTGCAACAACTGCACCAGCTGCACTGAACACACGTTCAGCAGACACGCGCTGGCTACAGGACAAGCCAGATACTTTATTGCCAGCCTTCGGAGCTCTGGCCATTTGTGGCTCTTCCCATACAATATATCAATGAGTTTTATACACCTCTTTTGGGTCATACAGATACTCCTGGAACATCCTCCTAAGTGTCATTGGTGCTGCCACTTGCTTGAGCTCTTTTGCCATCACCTCTGCACTGGACTTAAGACCTGCCACTTAAAAAACAAGCCAATACAGAGGTTTGGTTTGATTCTTCTGATGCTGTTGTTGCAGTTGTTGTTGTTGCTGGAATTGGCTGCGTGAGACAAGACTGCCCTCTCTGGAAGTTGAAGGCGGCACCCCAGAACTGTGGAGTGGGACTCTAAGCTCCAGCAGTTCTTCCAGTTCTCTGACTTGCTCAACAATCCACCTCTTATATTTTGAACCATCCCCTTCAGAAAAAGGAAGGAAAGAGGAAAACATGTTTGTAGCATGGATCAAGTAGGGTGGCACAGATGTACTCTTTGGTTGAGATAATGTCTTTTGCAGCCTTGCATTACAATTCAAGCGATGGCTTAGGTTCTTAACCCAGGATGCACTTCTGTGTTTTTGTTCACACCTTTGAGTGTGAACCTTTCAGACCCCTTTTTTAGCTGGACCTGTGATACAACAATGGCATAGCTTGGCCCATCGCACTGTCCTCCTTGCTAACTTCCCACATGAAAACCTCAAAAGCGAGTCGCATCTGCATCAGGCATTTATTTGACTAGGCCCCATTTGTCCACATCCATTAACATAGCTTTCCCAATTTCATCCCCTCTTCTTAGAATTACATAGTCATTGATCTGTCCGTACCTCTCAAACAGACTTTGAAATTTATAATAGGTTAAGTTCCAACATGGTGGCACCTCCAGTACCAGGGCTTTAACTGGTACACTGTTACAACGCTGAAGTGTCCACAGCTGTTTCTGGGCTTTAAAGAATGGCTAAAATCAGTGCAGATCCACCTGCAGGTGGTCAGTAGGTTGGTGACTATGTCTTCTTTTTGAGAAAGTCTTGCACAACAAGACTTGCAAGTCTTGCACAACCAGGTTGATGCAGTGCAGCAAACACAGGGCCCTGAAATATCCACCACCTGGCACAGCCTTGACAAGGTTACTGCCGTTGTCCATGGCAACAAATCCAATTTGGAGACCTCTGGGTTGTAGCCATTCAGACACCTTGCTATTAAATTTGTCCAAAATATTTGCAGCTGTGTGTGATTTTTCCATGGCAAACACAGCTGCTGTTGCATGCCGCCGAACACTCTTAAAACTTTCTCCAAGGCCAAGACCTGTAGATAGCTTTTGCTTTACCCCCACAAAAGACTTCCAGTGTGCAATGATGCACATGTAATCCATCGCCTGAAACTGGCCCACATGTCTGTCGTCAGGTAGATAGTGTAGACAACACTTTGCTGCAAAGGTTGCCCAACCAATTGCAGTACATTGTGATGCAACAGCAACTCTGGCAAAATAGGTCTGACTAGGAACCTTCCATTTTGGGAAGATAGCTGCCACAAACTCTAAGAATGTCACTACTTCCACATAAGAAAAAGGGAGGAGGTCCAGTGCTAACATTTTTTCCAGCTTCTTTTTGTACAAACGCGCCATCGGGTGGTTGCAATCGTAGGGACTCTCCTGCCTAAACATGCTCACAATTGTAGTCTGCATTTTCTTCTTTTGTGGATCCACTGATGCAGGTGACTTTTGAGATGTAGGTGGTGGCAGACTCAATGTGCCTTGTGGTACAGTCACCATATGCTGTGGTTTCTCCATATGACTCTGAGCCTTCCTCCACTATTTGTGAGGTTGCTGAGGTGTGTGATTCTGGCACACTCCTGGGCACAGAGCTGCTCTGCATGAGGATGTCATCCTTTTCTTTCTCACTTTCCACTGTGATTTGACCAGTTGTAACTGATGTTTCCTGGCTCTCCTCGCCTTCACCACCGCAACTATGTTCACAATTTTTTTAAGGTGGTCCTCACACCTGATTGCATGATGTTTTTTCATATTGGTTGTCTGGCCTCCAGTACCACAATGTGAACCAGGCTTACCTCGACAAACACTCGTAACATTCTCCTCCTGTTTGATAATCATAAAAATGGCACAAACTAGGGAGAAGTACTTTCTTATTGGGTCACTGCCAATGCCTGAATAAGAACTGAAGGTAGGTGGATGTTTCAATTGCCTCACTGCAGTTCTTACTTCTACTGAGGTATGGGTTGGTGCAGGTCTCTGCTGGGGCCATACAAATGTGGGAGCTGGCAGTGCTGCCTGTGCCGCATCCCTCGGAGCAGTTTGTAAAGTAATGTAGGACTCCTCTGTGCAAGCTTCCACAATTACTGGCTTGTTGTCATCATTATCCCCTTCCATGATTATAAGGCTTTCTGGAACTTTTATTTTCCCTTGCCTCTGCTAGTTTCTACTGGACTCTGTTGGAGTCCACTCCATGTCCCTATCATCGTCATCAGAAGTGGTGCTTGGAGAAGATGGTGGAGAAGTACCCTTTCTTTTCCTTTGCTGGAGATGTGGGAGTGATTGATTCTAAAATAGTAGGTTCTTGCTCGGCAAACAGCTAGATCTCCTGTTCTGCTCCAAATTTGGGAAGGTCTGCTATTGCTGGCTGCAGCTGTCCACTTTGCTCTGTTTCCTGAAACAATTAAGTACCACATTGCAAAAGGGACAAATCAAATTTAACCATCACTGCTTGTGAATGTCACCATTATTGCAGTGGCTGCCTCACTGACAGGCATGGTCTTAGGTTGGGGTGGTGCCATAGATGCAGGAGTGCTGCTCTCAGGTTCCTCCTTGGAGGCTGGTATGGCAGGCAGATGTCTCCTGAAAAAGGTTGTGGTTTGCACCCCACTGGCAGAAAACTGCTTTTTCTCACTGGCCACTTTCTTGGGAGTAACTTTCTTTGGTGCCATCTTAAGCTCTAAGTTGGCAGTGGCACTAAGATGCACAGACGAAAGAGTTTGGAGGACTGAAGTAACTGTAAGGCCTTCTTTTTGGTAGTACTGCGGGTGATGTGAGGTCTCTCCTCTTCTCTTGTGCACCTAGAGGCAACCAAGCAAGAAACACAGGTAGATTGTAAACCATGGCATTGTCTCAGGTAGAAATAGTACAGAGGAATGCAATCGTAGTGTGGTTGGTTCCTTATGTAATAATCAAACATTGTAAAGTCAAACCACACCACTGCACCATAAACTTGTATTTCCAATCAGGGAGCACAACATGCACATATAACTCTTTGCTCTATCTCCATCGGTTTTAAAGGGGGCATCTGGGGTAGTCAGAGAGCGGTGCATGGGTAAAATGAATAATTGTTGAAAAAAAACGATGCTAGCAAGGTGGTCCAGGGGAAATAGAACAATCGTTAAAAAAATTATTATGCTGTTGATTTGTGTGCAGTACTACACAGCCAGGGTGTCCAGGAGTAAACAGTATTATAATTAGGCCTGGGCGGAGTTCACGGAGTTCCACTCTGCTGAATTCTGCAGAGTTGATTAAAAACTATGTGGAATTCCGCAGAGGTGGAGTTCCGTGACCCTCAGAGTCCTGAATGCACCCGATCTCGGAGGCGTGAAGCAGGGTAGACCCTGCTTAGCACTTCCAAGGTTGTGAGCATTCAGGAGAGGGCCATAGACAGTGAAAGCTGCCATTTCAGTCCTTATTTGTGCACCAATGTGCAATAACAAGAAAAAAAAATAGTGCTTACCTGTGTCTTCCAGGGGGTCCTCTCCTCATCGTCCTCTGCTTCGACCTGGCTCTCTGCCTCCCTCTGCCTCTGCTCTCAGGCTGCTGGCAGAAAGAGGCCTGGCCCTGGATCCGTTGCCGGTGTGCACTACAGCCCAGTTATGGGCTACACAGCACAAGTGCAGACTGTCTGTGCTAGTGCTGTAGAGCCCATAACTGGGTTGCAGTGCACACCAGATGAGCTTTGCTCCACTGGCGGGACTAGCAGAGTTTTTGGACGAACTTGTTAGCTCTGCCAGTGGAGCAGAGCTCCCCGTCCACCCCTAATTATAATACACTTAAAGAAACTGAATGCTGTAGTGCGGCTGTACGCCTTTGGTTGATGGATGGGGGAATGGATGTGGATGGATGGACCAGAGCAAAATGCAAAATTGAATAAAATAAAAGTTTTAAATTAAAAAATATAAAATAATTTTAAAACTAAAATAAAAATGTAAATAAAAAATTTCAATTAAAAAACTAAAATAAAAAATGAAAATAAAAGACTAAAACAAAAAATAAACTAAAATAAAAAATAAATAACTGAATTAAAAAATAATAGAATAAATAAAATAAAAAATAGAAAATACAAATAAAAAATTTAAATAGAAACGTAAAAAAAACAAATAATCAATAATTAACAATTTTTGTATGTAAGCCTATGGCAAGGACACACTGGATGGATGCACAAAATGGCTGACAGATACATGGCCAAACAACGACAAGGAGCAGGGAGGCATGGTAACAAAGAACACATGCAAGCCTATGGCAAGGGGACACTGGCTGGATGGACAAAATGGTAACCAGCTAGACTGTCAAACAACAACAGCGAGGAGCAAGGAGGCATGGGGCACCAAGAAAGAGCACATGCAAGCCTATGGCAAAGGAACACTGCATGCACAAACATACTGCCTGACACCTGGTCAAATGACAACAACAAGGAGCAAGGAGGCGAGCAAACAGAGAACACATGCAAGCCCATGAAAAAAGGGACACTGGCTGTATGTACAAAATGATCCTCAGCCCCATGGTCAAACAACAACAACAAGGAGCAAGAAGGCATGGAGAAGAAAGAAAGAGCACATGCAAGCCTATGGCAAAGAAACACTGGCTGCATGCACAAAATGGCTGCCAGCCACATGATCAAACAACTACAACATTGAGTAAGGAGAACAAAGAAGAACACATGCAAGTCTATGAAAAAGAGGCACTGGCTGGATGCAGAAAATGGCCACCAGCCACATGGTAAAAAAAACAACTGCGAGGAAGGAAGCATGGATAACAAAGAACACAAGCAAGCCTATGGACATAGACTACACAAAATGTCTCCTGGCCATGGAGAACAAAAACAAATGTTGGACGATGACAAGCAAACATGCACACCCATACACACAAACACACACACTTGCCATAAGGAGGTATGGTGGTAACACTGAAGAAAAAAACTAACATTAATTCAACAATGCAAAACACTTAAATTAACTGAGCTATACAAATTTTACACCATCAGTACACGCATCCTCATATGCCATCAAATATTATCACACAACATATACACTTTTGGCAAAAAAAAGAAATGCAAAAATACCCAAACTTTTTTAATTTAATTCATGCCATCCCTTCCCTAAATTAAGTTTTTAAAACATATACCACTGAAATATTTATTTCGTGTACTGGTGACTACTACTACTAGGCCTATTGGCTTGATGGCCCTTTGGAAATCTAGGCCACATAGTAAAATAATATTGCAAATGTTACAAGCATGTCAAAAAGGACAGGTACTGTGCTCTGCAACAATATTCGTTTACAAAATATGAAAAATCAATTAAATGAAAAATAAATAATAACTAGGCCCATACTTAAACTCAAGCCCACCCACCACTACAAAAACTTGAAAATCAAATTAAAGTACAAAGAAATACTGGTGCATGCTTAGGAAAACAAACAACACTGTTATACAATAGGTTTTGATCTTACTTGTGTAATTTCACAAAAACAAATGGGCCAATTACGAGTTTGGCAGTCCCAAAACAGGACCATCATACTCACAGAGAGGATGCCACCAACATGGCAGTGGCGTCCCTCGCCCCATTACAAGATTTACGGTGGTCTGACGTGGCTGAGCGATGGAAACCTTGAAATAGAGCATTCCCGTCTGTCAGACTGGAGGGAACAGTGCTACAAGATAGCACTTGGCTCCCTTAAAGGAGTCAAGTTCTGTCTCATAGCATAGAGGGGGCCAACCAGCACCCTTGGAATGGGAAGTGAAGGTGCCCCCGTGACTCCCAGCACTTTTTCTCCGCCAGCCTTTACATGGTTGGGAAACCGCCATGAAAAGTCTGGCGGATAACAAGGTTGTTATCAACAGGGCGGTGCTGAACTCATCGTTTGCCTGACTGATTACAACCAGGATTGCCGCCAGCCCATCGGGATCTTGGATCCTGGCAGAGATGGCAGTCTGTTGGCAGGTCCGCCCGCCAAGCTTGTAATGTGGCGGTCAGACCACAACCGCTGTAGCAGTCTGACCGCCACACGAGTTTGAGGGTCTTGTGACCACCAGATTCGTAATCAGACCCACATCCTGAAGTTCAAAGATATATCTAGGAGACAAAGAAAGTGAACCTTCCACCTCGAAATGCAAGTGAAAAGAGACCATGAGATGGAGAGAACACTGGGAGGAGCCTGCTGGACAGGAACGGGAAGTTGGAGTCTCTGGGGCACTACCTACCTGAAAAAAGAGGCTTGTCAATCTTAAAAACAACTTGAAGGGTTCATTGGAGAAGAAAACCCACTCAAAAACCACTTTTTGACTAGATTTAGGTGTATCTGGAGTATAAAATCTTCTTCAGGTGCATTCGCTCTCATAAATGAGACTGTTTTTCCTTCCGTCGTAGCTGGAAGTAGCACATGTAAATGAGAAGTCTCACACGTGCAGCCGGAAACAGTGAATAGAAAGCAAAGTCTCACTCTCTAGTGGTCTGGGAATATCATTGCGCTTGCGAAAGAGCACCAAAAATCAACCTTGCATGTGCAAATGAACTCTACTCCATGCCGGATTGTCAAATTCAGGAACTTCGCGCTGCTCTGCAAAGTTCTCAAATTCCTCAAACTCTGCCAGCGGAGCAAATTTCTATGCATGGGCCTAGTGAAAAGAAGTGTCAGGTGCTCTATAAATTCACATTGTGTATTAACAAAATGTATCTCACTCAACTGAAGCCGCACCAAGGGAGCCAACTTGTTTGCAAATAAGGTATATATTTGCCACTGCCCTTTGTAATTATCTGCTACCGCTGACAATTTTACAGGGGAACAAATGTTAGTATACAAGGAAGATTTTGTATTCAGGAATGGCCTTAACGGGAAGAAGGCGTTCAGTGCATTGTGGTCACTGTCTATTTTGGAGACTACCACCATGTTGGTTAGAAAAGGCCAAAGTGCACTGTCCAGAAAGATGTAGTCAATATTACTTGTGCACAACCCTTTCTTGAAGGTAGGGTGAGGGGGAAGAGTTAGAAGGAGTGGAGCCGTTCACCACTTTTAGCCCATAGGTTTCAAATAGGTCAACAAGTTGCATGGAAACCTTGGATTGCCTATGATTTAGGCCAAATGGGGCAAAGGACAATGATCTGCGCAGGAGACCCACAGCCAACTAAAATTTGAGCATTACATTCTCCTGCAGTTATTTTGGGGTGGCTATATTGCAACTGCTCAAGTATGTTTGAGAGGCGGTCTACTGTACCTGATTATAAGTTAGGGGAAAATGAACATAGGTATATGTTGAAAATATCATATACCTGGCCCCCAAGGTGGGACCGGTTTTACTGTTATAACCAACAGAAATCTACAGTTCTTTGGAATTCTCCTTATAGTAGCAAACAGGTTCCTCCTAAGCCAGATTATCAGCCCACCCGTGCCCTATCCATTAGAGACGGTACTGCATTAGTAGGAAGCAATATAAATTCAGATCTAAACATCAGTTCTACCACTCACGTCTCTTGCAATAAGATGGTATGAAATTGATCAATAAATGTGCCCCATTCAGGATCCCCAAGTTTAAATATAACCCCAGCGATGTTCCAAGACAGCAGCTTGAGGCTATTGCATCTACAATGGATAGGCCCATGTTCACACAATAGTAGGGTGATACTCTTGCTCATGAGTACCTCAGGGGGTTTAGGTGTGTTATACATGGCCCCTTATTGTCCCCATAGCTACAAGGAGTATTTGCTGTATTAGACATTTCAGTTTGTATAGGTGAATGATTATTCAGCTTTGGGGTTGAGGCATCCCCACTATCAGTCATCATCAGTCAGTCAATATCAGACAAATTGGATATAATAGCTGTGTGGCCCTCTGTATATATAGCTCTTTGTAGATGAGGGAGCGGGTTCTGTGAGCAGATAGATGATGGAGCTGATGACAAATTCGGGGTGTTTAACTTAAGCCTGATTATTGACCTTATAGGGGGCCTAAGTCAATGCTCCAAGGTTATCAACCCTTCTACTAATTCATGCTTTGACAGCTTCAAATTAACATAGTCATGTTTGGATGAGTCCTTAGTGTGTCAGGTAGCCTGAATTATGTTCTCTCTTATAATTGATCGATACCCTCTCATGTTTGTAACCCAGTTGATGGCCTTATTTGTGAACTGATCACATGATTCTCTAGTACTTAGCTGGAGTTTTGGAATATTTATCATAAATAGGTCATGTCCACTTTTAAAGGTCTATCCAGTGGAGTTGAGGTGGCAGTACCCCTCTTGGACTTAAGGTGACGCCCTGCTCCCCTGTGTAAGTGTTGGTACCTTTTCTCAAACGCCTTGGGGAGATCAGGTGTATGCCCTACAGGTTTTACCACCAACCCAGGTACACTGCCAGCATCAGTTCCCTTACCCCTACGAGAATAGGCTCCATTGTGTGTTAGTGGAATATCCATAAGGAAGCTTCCTGTAAGGACAGGGTGATAAAAATGAATGGAATGTGCCAGGTCAGCCCTCATTCTTGGTTGCTGAAGGTTTGCCACCAGGGCGATCAGATTGTCCATTTTACCATTAAGAGCCCTGGAAAGCCTGTCAATGTGGTCTCTCAAGGCAGCAATGTATTTTTTAGTAATATGACCTTTAGGTGTGTAAGGCCCTTGTCTTAGTTTGACTCTTGCTCTAGGCAAGACTGCTGGTTTAAGGAGGACAGTACTTATGTTTGTAGGCGACTAGGTCAATACTACAATAAGTCGCAACTCCCATCCAAAACCCTTCCGGCTCCCAAGCACTACCTCACCAGAAACCTAAAACAGTAAAAGGTGATTTGTGGCAGTCTTTAAGCCTGGACTTAAGAGTGCGACATCTCAGGGAGTGTCTTGGTTAAATGGAGATTACCCCTTTCCCACATGAACAACATGTCTCAGCCAAACACAGGCAATAAACGAGATGCAGTAACGTTTTCAATAGGGTTTATTGACAAGATTGCAATCTACAGTAAGTTTCATGGGCAGCAATGATTAGGATAATGAACATTGCAAGGAACAGTCTTAAAGACGAGAGTCATTAATACAAAGACCCCCGCCATCTTGCACCAGCATGAAATGACATGTGATATGAAATATGTCCTAATACCCTAGCATGGAAAACCTAACCCCTAACCGAAAGAAAGCTGGGTGTGATAAATCTAATCTGCCAATGCCATGTCCATAAGAAGAGCCCCTCAACCCTCATTACCTTGGAATTAGGTCTCTAGTTCAGACTCCTTGGGGCCTCGAAGACTTGGTCAGCGTCAAAGCGACGTAAACCAGGGATAGCGTCTATGGAATCTGGTAGGAATCCCTCTATCTGTCTTTGTGAGATGTATTTATACCTATCTGATGGGACCCCTGACATAGGTATGTTTCTAAAAAATAGATAAGAAGACATGCTTAGGGCGGCAATTACATAAACAATTCCCTGGAAAGCACAAAGTGGGAAAGTACCTCATGTGAATACCTACATCTTATTTATCTTTGAGGCTGATAGTAACGCCTTTGCAGAGTGGTACCGATAACGTGAAACTAAAACATCTTCCTAAATAGAAACAATGCAGCCATCTTGGGAAGATATAATTAAATAATTCTGCTAAAACAGAGCAAACCACGTAGGGTAAAAGTCACTAGGTGACGGGGCACAAGTCTACAAGCTGGAAGGCTAAAAGACACAGGCCCTCATTACGACCTTGGCGGGCGGCTGAAGCTGCCCGCCAAGATCGAACCTAGTTTCTGCCCGCCGACCCAGCGGGGATCTCGGCCGCAACACAGGAGCCGGCTCCAAACAGAGCCGGCGGTGTTGCGGCCATGCGACTGGTGCAGTTGTACCTGTCGCGCTTTTCACTGTCTGTTATGCAGACAGTAAAAAGCTGCACGGGGCCCTGTCAGGGGGCCCCTCGACTCCCCGTACCGCCAGCCTTTTCCTGGCGGTTCAAACCGCCAGGAAAAGGCTGGCGGTAGGGGCACTCGTAATCCCCTGGGCAGCGCTGCTAGCAGCGCTTCCCTGGCGGATTACTACCGCCGGGGCCACTGTGGCCGGCGGTGTGACCACGGTGCTTCCGCCACGGTTGTTATGACCTGGGAAGCACCGCCAGCCTGTTGGCGGTGCTTCAGTCATTACAGCCCTGGCTGTCTTGTACTGCCAGGGTTGTAATGACCCCTACAGTGTCGACCATAACAAGCAAAGCAGGCCAAAGTAAAAGGCAATAGTTGCAAACTTTAAATTTGGTGAGATAAGTCAATCATCAAATCAATTTAACAGTAGTCATGATCTTGAAGAGCGTCTTCGAAGCCATTAAATGGAAAGGCCCTCAGAAAAGAGGCCCCATTGTCAGATGTTAGATCGATGACAGGATAGGCAGACAGATCCATGGAGCAGTAGTGGGTGGCAGTCTCTTGTGCAGGTCCTCCTGCAGGAGCGGCACTCTCCACAGCGCCAAAAAGAGCCAGATCATTCACCAAGGGCAGCTCATGAGTGGTTTTGCGAATCAGCCTTAGTTTCAAGGGGCACGACCATGAATGAGCCCTCATCGGGAAAATCAGCAGTTCTTGGTCCACAGGAGGCACTGGCGGAACAGCAAGGCACACAGTAAGCAAATGTTCGAAGAGGCACCATACGCATCGAAAGACTGGCTGCACGCACCATAGAACTAGTCTCAATGACAATGATCAGTCATGCTCTAACTCTTCCATCAACGGAGCATAAAAGAACTGAACCATGCGTTCACGGCACAGCTGGGCTGGTGTTAGTGGCTCCATTATTCCGCTTGGCTGGAAGGGCACAACCACTGAGAATCAGAAGCAATATCAGTAGTATTCCACCTATTAATGCCAAAGTTAAAGGAAAGCCGCCGAACACACCGGAAAAGAGTGATTGAATGGCCAAAGAAATGACTCAAAAGACAGTCTGGAAGATGGACACAAAAAAAGTGAACAATCCCCGTAGTGCTCGAGGCGTTCAAAATTCTGGATACCAGCTCTCCAAAGTGCTTGGGGAAGTTGGTATTTAAGAGGAATTGTATCTCGGCTGATGATGTTGCTATCTGGAGAGCATACGTCTCTCTAGCTGATGTCAACGTAACTTGTTTCTGTACAGTAGCGCCTTTAGTCTGCTCAGCTTGTCATACTTTACATTAGTAGTATCAATGTGAGGCCACATATCTAACTACTCTTATCCCCTGTGTGGGGGGGAATAAAACATGTCCGCAATACGTAACAACCTTAGGGACCGAAATTGCGTAGGAACTTCCTGGTCACATACCGCACCAGCTTTGGTCGCTTAGCACCAGCTAATTTCCATTTGAAAGACCATGAAATACTGGTCGAATCAAAGGGACGGGAGTACTCTCCAGAAAACAAGCCAGGTTTGCGACCCCTGCATTGCAAAGGCCATGAAGGGACACCTGTTCGCAGATCATTGAATGACTAACAGTAGGCTCACATTCGCTTCTGCTAAGAAAGACCTCTGTTTTGCCATTCAGACACTTGTATTCAAAGGGCAACACCCACTCTTCTTTAATATAGCTATCACCTAGCCACTCATATCTGCCCACGGCAAGATGTTTCAAGCATTTCGAAAAACAAAAAGTGGAAATGGGCAGATTTATAATGACATGTAGGAGCCATACAGGTGATGGACTTTCTGCAACTGTGAAAGGCAACTTTTCTAGCTTTTCTATGTGAAGCATGGTGAAACTCGCTTCCCTTTTAGCCATTGTCTGTTGTTCCCTGGACACATTTTTTAAGCAGCAACATGCCACTACCTTTAATGTACTTCCATGGAACACGCCATTTTTCAGAATCTGTAGTGTCCAACCTAATTGTATGATGGAACGCAGCTGACTTTGTCCATGGTATAAAAGGGACATATCTGTCTGAAAAATGTAAATCGCAGACACTATGGTGGTCATTCCAAGTTTGGCGGGCGGCGGTTGCCGCCCGCCAAACTTACGCCGCCACTTGGCCGCTCCGCGGTCAAAAGACCGCGGGGGCCATTCAGACTTTCCCGCTGGGCCGGCGGGCGCCCGCCAAGGGAGCGCCCGCTGGCCCAGCGGGAAAGGCCCTGCAACACAGAAGCCGGCTCCGAATGGAGCCGGCGGTGTTGCAGGGGTGCGACGGGTGCAGTTGCACCCGTCGCGATTTTCACTGTCTGCTATGCAGACAGTGAAAATCATGCTGGGGCCCTGTTAGGGGGCCCCTGCACTGCCCATGCCAGTGGCATGGGCAGTGCAGGGGCCCCCAGGGGCCCCACGACACCCGTTCCCGCCATCCTGTTCCTGGCGGTAAAAACCGCCAGAAACAGGCTGGCGGGAAGGGGGTGGGAATCCCCATGGCGGCGCTGCTTGCAGCGCCGCTATGGAGGATTCTCCCAGCTGGGGGAAATCCGGTGGGAAACCGCCGGACCCGGCTGGGCGACCGCGGCTGTACCGCCACGGTCGGAATGCCAAATGAAGCACCGCCAGCCTGTTGGCGGTGCTTCCGTCGACATCCACCCTGGCGGTCTATGACCGCCAGGGTTGGAATGAGGGCCTATGTTGGTAAGGGAATAAATCCTGTTGGACAAAGTGTTCATGCCATTGTCGACAAGAGCTAAAGCCTTTTCCAAATTTTCTTTGTCTATCTGCCTTAAACGTGCAGCAGCTTCTATCTGAGAAAGCTTCCAAATTTCATTGTATATGGCATAGATGAATCTTTTAGATCGTGGCTTTCTCTGACCTAATAAGAAGTCCTGTAAGTCTATATCTTCAGAAAGAGTGTTAAGATTTTCCTCAGCTGAGGCTAACGTGTTAGTCTGTAACCACTGCTACCCACAGTTTACCCACACTGTATGTTGTAACTATAGATATAAAGTGAGGGGCTGGCTGGCTAATCTTGAAACCCCCCTGAGGAATTCCCAAAACATGCCTGACACCCATTTGTGTCTGTTGGCCATACTAACCATTCCAGGACTGGAAAGTGAAGAGCTATAGGTACCAGCCTGAACCTTTGCATCTAGTTCTTCTTCCGTGATATTCAGGAATGATTGGCAATTGTCGAATTTAGCTGGTGTGGGGATACTGGCCACATTTATTTCCTACATTTTTGCTCACCCCAAACAGGATGTCTGCTGAATAGTGTTGTTTTAAAAAGATAATTTGTATAGGAATAAGGCATGTTCTAAATAAAGCTTCCCTACCCTGTATTTGCCAATCTTGTATTCCCCATACACTCTTTACATCAATAGTGTTCGACCAGTATTCATACCCTTCAACTGGAAGGTGGGAATATGGGAATCTGAATAAATGAACTTTGTGTTAGTTACCAAAATTTACCTAATTTTAAAGGATGGTGTATTTAAATAATATGGCTCTGCATTTTTGGTGGCATGACCAGAGAAATAAGTGTATTTATCTGAATAATATTTTGGGCTCCCCACTGATGGAGTTGAACAGTGTTCCCATTGTGTGCAATTGAATACTGATCTATGTCTAGATGCACGGTGGGTGGTAATGTCCCCAGTTATTGTAGCAGAACATTTCCCCATAATTCTTTGTGTCGGTATACACATCAACACTTTCAAATACTGCATAGTCTTTCATTTTAGTTAACATAGAATCAACTGTCTGGACATCCCAACCATCAGATACAACACCAAGTGTAATTACATCAGTCATAGAAATTTTGAAGACATATGGAATTTGAATGACCTTAGTAGGTCCTTAGATATCAAATAGAACTTTATCCACACTATCCCATCAGGAATAGGTACTTCTGAATTGTTCACAGGGGACAAGTCTCTTTGGACCTTATACGAGGAAAGATATGGAGTTAAGGCTTCATCCACAGGCTCAACAGAGGAGCGTTCAGGAAGGTAATGAACATTTATGAGCAGGAAGAAAACAGTCACAAAACCAATCCATAGAAGAAGTGCAAATAATGTCAAGAATAACCATATATAGTTCCATGAGTGAACTAAATAGTTATTTTTAAGCTATGTATGCAGCTAACGTGTCTTTGAAACAGTTTCAATCGCAGGACTGGATGAAGTTGAAGGGAAGTCATCAATGTCGATGAAGTAACCAGAAGCAGTCTCTGCAAAACACAGGGGCTGGTGCATTACTGGTGGAAGGATTCACTTCACTTGGAGGTTCATAGTGGACGATGTCGTCAGTTTGTGTTGTGTTGGAGTGGAAAATAACCACGTGTTGAACAGGTGATGTTGTTGAAGTGGTAACAGGAATCCGCAAAAGCTCATTTTCCGCCCTCCCAATGGTCGAGGAGGTATTTGTAGCATTGTTGAAAATGCTTGTATATTCAGAAGTGTTACTAGTTCTTCTTTGAAGAGGTATGTCCTGTTGGGTAGAGAGAGGGGACCGGGAACTACCCAATGGACCTCTGAGTCTACTGTGCAGGATAGGCCACATGATGAAGTTTGATGTCGTCAATAGAGATAAACCTATTAGCCCTGGAGCCTGGCAGAGGTGATAATATGACAGTTCTGGTACCTTGTATCACCAGGACTGGGACCAGTGCTCTATAAGTTGGGCTAAATTCCTTCTTTACAGCAATCTTCTCATGAACCAGGTCCCCAACTTTATGAATCCAGCCAGTAGAAGCTGTTGGTAAATCCCTTTTCCTAAGGTGACAGCACTGGTGGATGAGTTATTAATATGGAATTTCTGAAGCTCCTGTAAGACAGTGAGACATTCATATATGTCAAATGGTGTATCTGCTTCCACCAAACCAGGACCATCAAGATCTGGGACATACATAGGTATTCCAAAGAGAACCTCATAAAGAGGGCGTCCCCCCAAGGACCGCCTTGGCAGATTAATCAGTGTCCATATAGGTGATAAAGCCAGCTGCGGCCAGAACCTAATACTCTAGCTGTTAAAGACTGATTTAGATCACGATTCCTCCTCTCCAAAATCAAATTTCCCTCGGGATGGTATGGTGAGGAGTAATGGAGTTCAACACCCATTGTCCCCATGGTGTCCCTGAATGACTCGAGTCAAAGGCAGGGCCCTGGTCCGAGTGGAATGCTGCAACCGCATATTTACCAATAAATATCAGCAAGTCTTTTATAACAGTTCAAGCGTCAGCCGACCGCTGTGGGCATACCCACAGGAAACTTGAACAAGAACCTACAGCGACCAAGATGTATTTGTGTGCACCATCGGATTGTAGAGGACGACAATGGTCCAGGTACACACATTGTAGTGGCCTATTGGACACTAGGAATGATGTCTGCGGAGGGCATTTGATGTTGGAACTCTTAATTTGCTGGCAGATGTCACAACAAAGGATGTATTGCTTCTTCTGTTTGTATAGACCTGGCCACCAGAAGCGTTTATGTAAGAACGTTAATGTGGCCGAAATACCAGCATGAGCAGATGCTACAACCTCATGCACTGCTTTGATGAGATCTAACCTCTGATCTTGGTTGGGGATCAGTCGATCTCCAACCCCAGGAAGTGTTGCGTAGGCAACATTCTGTGCACTGATGTGGTAAGAGTATCTTTTAGGGTTTGCTTTTGGGAGAGGCTTGCCTTTAGTCAAAGCTTTCACAGTAGCCAAAATGTCATTATCCAATCTCGTCTGAGAATGAGTCACTACAGCCACAGAAGCTGTAGCTACTGCAGATTTGGCTGTTTCATCAGCCAAAGTGTTGCCAATAAAGTGTACTTCTACACGTTGGTGGCCCAATATATGTACTACATGGACATAAGGTAGCTTATCCAGAATTCTGTGTTTTATGGTGTTGCCTTTAGAGTCTCTGAACCCGTTCAATCGCCAATGATTAAGATAATCATTGTAGGACTGGACAAAGTAGTATGAGTCACAGACAATTAGAGTGAGTAGTCCTGGCTCTGTGTGTTTTAGTACTAGAATCATGGCTTTTAGTTCAGCAATCTGGGCTGTGCAGTCCCCTAGGGTCTGTGTGTAGGCATTATGAGGGTGGAATATGCCATCCTTCATCACTCCGCTCACAGCTGTGCAAGCGGCTGAGTATTGATGTTTAGTACCTACGGCTGGGTGTGCTGAACCATCAGTGTAAGTGACAGTGTGCTATCTGTCAAATGGCAAGGTGTTTAGAGGTGCGGGGTGCTCCCGTTCATATTGGAGAAATGCTTGTGTCTGAAGTTTTGGATCAAAGATGTAATCAACATTGGTGGCAGTCAGGGAGGTTGCCACTGAATCCAGCATGGATGTAATGCGTTTGTGTTCAAAAAGCTAGCTTTGGTAACAGCCTCTAGGGCTGGTACCAGGCTAATGACAATAATGTGTTTTCCCTTGGCAAGTGCCCTCTCCTTAATGACAGCCATCTGTACAGCTGCTAGAATTTTTTTCTGTGGGCGCAAAACTTTGTTTTGCATAAGACTATAAATGTGATTTATATGCTACGGATACCATATTCCCTTCATTAAAGGTGACATAGGAAAACCCAATGGCACCAGGAATTATTCTGATGACCAAATTTGTTTTATTATCAAATGTGTGTAGGTGTTTTGCGTCTAGCATGTCCTGTTGCAATCCTCTAAAGATGCGTGTATGTTCTGTTGTCCAGTGTTTCTAAGAGAAATCAGGGCGTATTAAGTCATAGAGTGGCTTGATATGTTGTGAATAATCAGGAATGTAAGTTCTGCCAAAATTAAAGAAACCTAGTATGAATGTAGTTTCTTGAGTGTATTTGGTGTTTGAAGCTGAGCACACTTTTCTAAAAAGTGCAGGGTCAGGCTCTTGCCCTCGTTTGATAGCTCATGTCTCAGGAACAGTACGCTGAGAAAGGCTATTTTAGTTTTTCTGAAATTGAATTTGTAGCCAAGGGCTGCAAATCCTAAAACGATCCGATTGACCCTGGCAAGATGAATGCTGAGTTCGTCATCTGTGAGATAGATATCATCCACATAGGACAACTCCTTGGGGTCAATATCATGCAATATTGATGTTACACGGGCTGAGAACAACCCTGGGCTGTTCTTGTAGCTGTGGGGCAGACGACAAAAGTGTTTTTGTGAGCCAAATGAGAATGCCCTCAGGTCTTGACTTTCGTGTGCTCAATTCTGACAGAACAAACCATAGGAAGATAGGAATCAGATAGAAAATGGCGGTCACGTCCGCGTGGTGCATACCGTCACCACCGGCGTAGATCACCATTGGCAACTGTACCTGTGCAAGTACTATCTGTACTCCATTTCCTGGCAACTGGTTTTTTTCAAGTGACAGTGGGCTTGGCAGCAGGAATGTCACAGCCAATGTTCTCAATAGTGCAGACAAGGGTGTTGTCTGCCCTGATAAAACACATGTGCAGCTACATTGTTTTCCCCCAGGTTGAGGATTTGGCCATAGTGAGGGCCGAGTTTTATGCAATGGGACATATCCCCAACATAACTGGGGCGATTGATGGTACACATATTGCAATTGTCACCCCCACAGCAGAATGAACAGCTGTTTAGGAATCGTAAGAGTTTCCACTCCATGAATGTTCAGATGGTGTGCTTGGAGGACCAGTACATCTCCTGCGTCAAAGCTAAGTATCCTGGGTCGGTGCATGATGCCTTTGTCCTGAGGAATAGCAGCATCCCAAATGTGATGGCCCAACTACAGAGGCACAGGGTGTGGCTAACAGGTGCCCTGGGGCCACCCAGTATATGTTGGTGCATAGGTATGGTGTTGGCCATATACAATAGTGTGTGGCTAAATGTTGTCCCTCAATAACTGCAGGTGACTCTGGTTACCTAAACCTATCATGGCTGCTGACCCCTGTCAGGAATGCCAGGACAAGGGCAGAAGAATGTTATAGTGAGGCACATGGGTGAACCAGAAAGATACTTGAGCGGACCTTTGGCCTCCAGAAGGCCAGGTTCCGGTGCCTCCATCTCACAGGTGCATCCCTGTGCTATTCACCCAAGAAGGTCTGCCAGATAGTAGTGGCATGATGCATGCTGCACAACCTGGCCCTCAGATGCCATGTTCCTTTTCTGCAGACTGGAGATGCCCCTGTGGCAGCACTAGACCCTGTGGACAGTAAGGATGAAGAGGCAGAGGATGAGGATGAGGACAACAGAACATATGTGATCTGTCAATACTTCCAATGACACACAGGTAGGACAGTGTAACTTTACATTTCAATAACATTGGTTGTAATCTGTGTGGCAATGGCATGCTGATATTTTCCACTTCTATGCCCACTTACTGTTCCCTCTGGCAACTCATTTTGCAGATGTTGGTGAACTGACATATACTCCTGGTGTGATCACAACAGCCAGCTACAGGTCATTCATCTGTGCCTATTCTATGTGCAGTTCATTTGCAATGTTTGTACCTGTTTCACAAAAATACATATTTGATATACATGACCTACTCCAAATGGATTTTTTTCAAAGGGTGTTTCCTGAAGTGCTAACATGTAGGGGGAAGTGCAATGGAATGGGGTGATGATGGAGGAAAGTCCAGGGTATTGTTCCAGTCTGTTTGTAGCACGGGTGCATTGTCCTAGGGGACATAGGAAGGGGAGCAATGGCAGATCAAGGTGGACAGGGTGACTGAGTGGGACACAAGGGGGACAATCAGGAGAGGCTCATTTCCTGGCGGAGGTCTTGGCATGTGTATCTGGCTTCTGTCTGGATCACAGGGAACGTTTGCGGGGTGGTTCACCTTCTGCAGGGGAGGGGTGCTGTTGGCCTATGAGTCCTGTGGCAGGGCCTCCTGGCCACTAGCGGCAGCGGAAGTGGAAGGCTGTTCAGATGTCTGGCTAGTGGCAGGGGCCAGCTGGTGTGAGACTGCCTCCCTCATAATGTTGGTCATGTCTGCCAGCACCCCTGCTATAGAGATCAGGGTGTTGTTGATGGCCTGCAAGTCCTCTCTGATCCCCTGGTACTGTCCCTCCTGCAGCCACCTGTTCTCCTGCACGTTGTCCAGGATCTGGCCCATCGTGTCCTGGGAATGTTGGTAGGCTCCCTGGATATTGGAGAGTGCCTCCTGGAAAGTCAGTTCCCTGAGCCTGTCCTCCCCCTGGCACACAGCACTCCTCCCAGTTTCCCAATTGGCCTGTGCCTCTGTCCCCTGAACCGTGTACCCACTGCCACTGACCCCAGGTCCCTGATTGTCTTGGGGGCAAGGTGTGGCCTGGGGTCGCTGTAGAGGTGGACACACTGCTGATTGATGTGTCCTGGGGACAGAGGGGTGGGCACACTGGGTGGGTGCTGTGGTGTTGTTTCCAGATGGGGGAGGCTCTGTGGTGGTCTGTGACTGGGCTTGGGTAACCGGCTGTCCAGTGGTCCCTGATGGACCAGGTAGATCATCCAGATCCTGAAGACCAGAGTTAATGTAATCTCTGTGGGCCTCTTCAGTTGGGGGACTGGATAGTGCTGCCACCTCATCTCCGGTGACATTGGCTGTGGTACATGTGGGAAAGGAAATGATGTGTTATGGTTTATGTGTATGACATATTGTACATCAGAGTTGGATTTGCCCTTCCAGCTTCCACTTGTGTATGTTAGTGTATAGAGGGAATTTTACTTCTCTATACTGTTCATGCTTTAGTGATGAGTGTCCATGCAGGGCTGTGAGGGGTGTCCATGCATTGGTACAGCATGCAGGGCTTGCCATTGGAATAAGCGAGATGTGATAATGGACTGTGTGGGATGTAGTGGAGTGATGGGAGTGAGGGTGTGGGTGTGTGATGACATGCAGGTAGGGGGTGATAATAGTAGAGTTGACCAGAGTCCAGCCCTCCTCTGACTCCATCCAGTCCCTCAGGATGCAGTACTGCTAAGACTTGCTCCTCCCATGCTGTGAGTTGTGGGGGAGGAGGTGGGGGTCCACCGCCAGTCCTCTGTATAGCGAGCTGGTGCCTTGCTGCTATGGAACACACCTTCTCCAATAGGTTGCTCCACCTCTTCCTGATGTCATCCCTAGTTCTGGGGTGTTGTCCCACGGCGTAGACCCTGTCTATGATTCTCCACCATAACTCCATCTTCCTGGCTATTGATATCTGCTGCACCTGTGATCCAAATAGCTGTAGCTCTACCCTGACAATTTCCTCCACCATGACCCTTAGCTCCTCCTCTGTGAAACGGGGGTGTCTTTGTGGTGCCATGGGTGTTGTGTGAGGTGTGTTGGTGAGGGTGTGTTGGGTAATGTGTTGGGGTGTGTGATGTGGAGTGCGTGTGTGGTGTATAGGTGTGAGTAGTGTGTGGCTCTAGTTGTCTCAGTGGTCTTGATGTCTCTCTGGTGGAAATGATTTGTAATCGTAAAGGGTTGTAGGTAATCTCGGTGTGTCTTTCATAGTGGTGTGGGTATGTGCGTGTGGTGTGTTTATGGGTGTCAGGTTGTGTTGTTTGAATTGTCCAATGTGGTGTTGTTTTGTCTGTGGGTGTCCATTGTGAGCGCGGCGGTATGTACCACCAATGATTTACCACCATTGAATGTCCGCTGTGGTGATTTGTGGGTCATTATGTGATGGGCGTTGTTCTGTTGGCCTAACAGTGTGGGTTCTGATACTGCCACTTTTTCACCGACCTTTGGACTGGCAGATTTGTGTATGTGGCTGAATTCTGTCAGATTGGTGTGTGTGTGTGTCATAATATGGTGGACGGATATCTGCCGCTGCCGCGGTAAGTTGGCGGCCGTCAGTGTGACGGTAAGCGAGATTTTCTGCCAATATCATAATGAGGGCCTAGGTCTTCTTTTTTGAGAAAGTCTCAAACTAAGTTTCCGGACCTTCCCCTGCATGCATATCCTGACTTATACCCATTTGGACGCTATTTGCAAATTACCATTGATTCCCAATCCATACTGGGTTTTGTGGAAGCTCATGCTTGGAACTCCATTACCTAGAATCCCTTGTACACTGCTTCATCTCCACCCCTCCAGGCCGAGGATGGGTGGAGGAATTCAGTACACCTGTGGCTCGCTGCTGCTAGCTTTGTCACACCTGATGCATTTGATTACTCAGAGCCCTTTCTGCCTCAGCTCCCTTCAGCCCAGTGTTGGTCACTATAGCTGGTTTTTGGTGAGACTGATCCTTGTTTCCTGAGGTTTCTGAGCCATAGTTATTCCTTGTTCCTGTTCCTGTGCTATAGTTATTCCTTGTTCCTGAGCTGTAGTTATCCATGTTTCTGAACTGCAGCAAATCCTTGTCTCTGAAATAGCACTCCCAGCAGTGCTACCTTGTCTCCTGAGCCTAAACAAATCCTTATTCCTGATCTAGCACTCCCTGTAGTGATACTTGCCTCCGAAGCCTCAGCTATTCTTTGTTCCTTGAACTATTTCTGCCTGCTTTGTTTCCTTGATTCCTGCACTAGCACCTTCTGTGCTCCCTTGCAGCCTCTCCTTCTGTATTTTCCTTTTCCCAGCCCTTCTCTTCTTTCCTGTTGAGCACTCCTCCTTGCTAGTTCCTTGTTTGTTGTGGTTGTGTTTAGTTCTACACCCTTCCTATTACTGCCATACATGTGCCTGGTTTAGCGCCACAATCCATTGGCTCAGCAGACAACCTAGGTGGTGTTTCTTGTCCACTGTGAGTATTGTCTTTCAGTTACTTTTATAACATCACCCTAGGAATCAGCTTGCGTTTGCATGTATATGGGTATTAGAAGTCAGAATCTGTAACAGCAATTGTGGGTGGGGAAGTTACTGTGTGTGTATATATATATATATATATATACAGATATATATAAAATATAACATATTGCACATTAGTCATGGAGTGTTAGTCTGGGTTCCACATTGCCTCTTGAAAGTCTGTTCTTTCTGCGCCTTATCTCTCTATTTCCCTTGAACAGAGCTCCCCTTCTCTCCCCTGATTCTCTGTGTGATCTTGATTTCGGGCAGCTCTATGCCAGTATTCTGCCTCCTTTGTCTTCCCTGGGATCAGTCTAGCCAGCACCCTGACAGTTCCTGACAATTACTGCTGTTGTCCATGGCAACAAATCCAATTGTGGAACCCCTGGGTCACAGCCATTCAAACACCTTGCTGTTCATGTGCAGCTGTATGGGATTTCTCCATGGTGAACATAGCTTCTGTTGCATGTCGCCGAATGCCCTTAAACGTTTCTTCAGCACTTAAGCCTAGAGACAGCTGTTCCCTAATCCCTGCAAAAGAGATCCAGTGTGCAGAGCCATACATGTTATCAGTTGCTTGACAGCTGGTCCACATATCTGTCATCAGGTGGATAGTGTGAACAGCACTCTATTGCAAAGCTTGTCGAACCACTTGCAGCACATTGCGATGGAGTGCTGGAACAGCAACTCTTGCAAAATAGGTCTGACTTGGAACTTTCCATTTGGGACAAATGGCTGCCACAAATTCTATAAATCCCACTCTTCCAGAAAAGATAAAGGGAGAAAGTTCAGCGCTAACATTTTAGGCAGCTTCCTATTGTACAAATGTGCCATTGGGTAGATGTACTCGTAGGACCCCTCCTGCCTAAAAATGCTTATAATAGTAGCCTGGCTGTTTTTCTTTTATGGTACCACTGATGCAGGCGACATCAGAGAACTAGGAGGTGGTAGATTCAATATGTGTCTTGAGGCAGTCACTGTATGCTACGGTGTATGCATCTGACTTTTGTGCCATTGCAAGGTTGCTGAGGCGGGTGATACTGGTGCGCTGCTGGGGACAGGGCTGCTTTGCGTAAAGCTGTCACCCTCTTCTTGCTCATCACCTTCACCTCCCACCATGATCACAGTTGATTCCCCTCTCTCATCACCACCACTACCGCAGCAATTTTTGAAGGTGCTCCTCCCACCAGATTAATTAATGTTTTTTCATATGGGATGTTTGGCCTCCAGCACCATAGTGTGAATCAGGCTTACCTCGACAAACACTCATGCGGCAAGTGGAGTATATTGAAATGTCATCCTCCTGCTTGCTAATTGTACAGAAGTCCCAAATTGGGGAGATGAACTTTTTTTAGTGGGCCACTGGTGCCACTGCTAATGCCTGAAGAACTCGAAGTAGGTGGGAGTGTTGACAATTGCCTCTCTGCGACTGAGATAGTTGGGGATGCATGTCTCAGCGGGGTCCTCACAAATATGGAGGCTGGGTGTAGTGGTGGTACCAGTGCCACATCCCTCGTAGAAATTTTAATAAGGGGGGCAATTTTGATGCCCTCTAAGCCAACTTCATGACAATGACTGGCTCGTTCTCCACATCCTCTTTCCTAAATGTAAGGTTATCAGGAACTTTCCTTTTCCCTTGTCTCTCATGGCGGGTCTTGGACTTAGTTGGGCTCAGTCGGGGTCCACTCCATGTCCAGAGCTTAGAGAAGATGGTGGCCCTCCATTCCTTTTTCTTGCTAGAGATTAGGGAGCTGATTTATTCAAGGAAAGGTACATCTTGTTCAGTAGGAAGCCTAACCTACTGTTCTGTTCCTACTTCAGTCAGATCTATTATTGCTTGCTGAGGCTCCTGTATTCAGTTTCCTGCAATATTTGGGTACTTGTCTGCAGCGAGAGACAACTCCAATTGAGACTCACTCCTTGTCGCCATGATTGCAGTGGCTGCCTCGCTGAGAGACATGGCTTTGGACGTAGGCTGGGGTGGTGCTGTTGATGTGGGAGTCCTGCTCCCAGCTTGCTGGAGGGATGACGGTGCGGCAGGCACACATTTCCTGAAAAAGGTTTACTGCAGCATACCATTGGTGAAAATCTGCTTCCTCTTCTCTTCCTCACTGGCCACTTTCTTTGGGGGCCATCGTCAAGCTCTGTCATTTGGCAGTGGCTCTTAGCTACACAATCTGAAGAGACTGGAGGACTCACATGTTGTGGTCACATCACTTTGTGCCGGCCTTCTGTCTGGCAGTACTCTGGCTGATGTCTCTTGTGGAACTAAAAGCAAACAAGCAAGAAAAACATTTAGTGAGACATTGCATTTTTGCAGTTTTCTTTTAATTACTCACAATGCAGACAGTATAATTTAGTGTATCCATTCCAAAGTCAAACCACCACCGTAACATAATATTTAATTTTCAATCAGTATAATAACATACAGGTGTAATGTTTTTCTTTAGGTGCATTAAGGAGAGACACCTGTGACAGGCAGGAGAGTTCTGGGGAAAATTGATTTTTGTTTAAAAAATGAAGGCTGGTGTGCACCCATGGCAGGCAGCGGTTACAGGGGAAAATGGCATAATCCTTAAAAATGAATGCTTGTGTGTGTGCGACTGCGCCCCTATAGCAGACAGAGTGTCCAGTGGAAAATTAATTTTGGCGTTCGACAGGCAACTATATCAAGCAGCAATGTAAATATATATATATATATATATATATATATATGTATATATATATATATATATATAAATATTAAAAACATTTAAAAAATGCATAACAAAGTTAAGATAAATAAAAATAAACAAATTTAAAGAATTATTTGTTGGTGTGCTAGGGTACTGTGAGGAACCCACTGGGATTATGGGAGGCAAGGAGGTGCAGGTGAAAAATGAAAAAAATACATATAATATTAAACATTGTTCATACACATACTGCAATGATCCTCAAGCATATTAATCAAACTGATATAAAAGAACAAGCCTATGGCAAAATCACACTGAGGCCCTAATTTATACTTTTTGATGCAAACCTGTGCTAGCGCAGGTTTGCGTCAAAACATTTACCCCCTGGAAGTTTACCCCCCGGCTAGCGTCATCCGCAGGCCCGGTTAGCGTCAAAATAAATGATGCTAACCAGTCAGGGAGGCGTAGGGAAGACTGGGTGTTGTGTGTCAAAGAATGGCGCTAGTCAGGTTAGCGTCAAAAATATTGACTCTAACCTGACTAGCGTAATTTTTTGACACACAACTCCCATGGACATGACTCCTCTCTTAACAAAGACAGGAGTCATGCTCCCCTGCCCAATGGCCATGCCCAGGGAACATGCACATTGCCATGTAGGGGGACCCAAGTTAGGCCCCTCAAGGCACTTAGAAAGAAAATATTATTACTTACCTTGGATGGGTCCCCCCATCCTTGGGTGTCCTCCAGGGGTGGGTGTGGGTGGCAGGGGGTGTCCCTGGGTGCAGGGAATGGCACCTGTGGACTGCTTCTATGGTCTCTGACCATGGAATGAGTCCACAGGTCCCCAGGTCCACAGGTCCCCTAATGCCTGCCCTGACCCAGGCGTTAAATAATGGCACTAAACAGGCTTAGCGCCATTATTTAAGGCCCTCCTCCTCCCATGCGTCATTTTTGCATGGGAGGATAAATAAGGCGCAAATGCCTTAGAGTCATTTTTGCCCTGGAATGCCTACCTTGCATCTCATTGACGCAAGGTAGGTTTCCACTGTAAGAAAATGACTTTAACTCCTATATTTCAACGCTTGACGGGTCTAGCGTAAAAATATAAAATGGAGTTAAGTTTGCGCCGGATTTGCGTAAAAACAATTGACCCAAATCTGGCGCAAACAGAGTATAACCTACATACTAGGTTACATACACAAAGTGGCTGCCAACCACATGGTCAAACACCAAGCAGCAAGGAGGCATGGACAACAAAAAAGAACACATAAATAGGACTATGGCAAAAGCACACTGGCTGGCTGCACAAAACGGTTGCTGGCCACATGGTCAAACATCAAGCAAGGAGACATGGACAACAAAAAAGAACACATGCAAGCCTATGGCAAAAGCACACTGGCTGTGTGCATAAGATGGCCATGGCTACATGTTCAAACAACAAGCAAGGAGGCATGGACAACAAAGAAGAACACATGCAGGCGTATGGCAAAAGCATACTGACTGGCTGAAGAGAATGCCTGCCGGCCACATGGTCAAACAACAGCAAGCAAGGAGGCATTGGAGAACAAAAAACACATGCAAGCCTGTGGCAAAGGCACACTGGCTGGATTGACAAAATGGTCAAACGTGGTCAATCAACAACAGAGAGCAAGGAGGCATGGGGAACAAAGGACACATGCAAGTCTATAGCAAAAAATAAACATACTGTCTGGATGCACCAAATGGCCACCAGCCACATTGACAAGCAACAACAGCGAGCAAGGAGGCATAGGGAACAAGAAAACATGCAGTCCTATGGCAAAAGCACACTGACTGCTAGCCACATAGTGAAACAACAGCGAGCAAGGAGGAATGGATAACACATGCAGGCCTATGGACACTGACTACACAAAATGGCCCTAGCCAGGGCATAGAGAACAAATAAAGACAAATAGTGGCTGTTGGACATGGCTCTGCTGAGAGAATTTTCCTGAAACCTTTTGCTCTTTTTTCTCCCATTCTTTGAGCTTGCTCTCTGTGCATGACCTTCAGATTCTGGGCACTTCCCCACTGTCTGGCAGTGGGAAGTGGTTATGCCCATCCTTTGTATGACAGGAAGGGGCGGGTAGGGACATGGTTTAGGTGCTGCACCCAGGTGGGCACTATGAAACAGATATACAACATACCTGGGGTGGATACGGCCCTGGATGATTGGGGGACGTGCAGTGGTCCCGTTAAGCATGTCCTAAGCCTGCACGGGCTAGTGTGCCTGTGCTCAGGGTGGTAGTCCCTACGTGGGGGCCAACCATGAGCTGCCTTACGCCTTCCCCAGAGGGCCCAGATTGTGGGGCTGGTGGTAGGGGGAGGGCAGGGTGGGTATACAAAGGTGTACCCTGTCCGGGCAGGGGAGCACCCCCATGTGGGTGTCCCCTGCCTAAAGATTTGGATCGGCTGCATCCATAAGGGTGGGTTTGTCCTCTACTAGTGGCCGTGGGCCATGGGCACTGTCCCCTGAATGAGCAAGATGAGGTGCATGTGCATGTCCTTTTCTGGAGGGGAGGTGGCACTGATGAAAGTGAGGACCCCACCATGGCAGGGCCCTGGGTGTGCACCGGGGCCATGGGGCCTTCAGAGGTACTGAGCCTGGCATACAAGGCCAGTGGGGGCACACTTACACAATGGAGGATTCCATGTATGTTGCACCTGGCACAGCTTGCCAATAGGTGCACCCTTGTTGAGAAGTGCCGGACCTTATAGTAGCCAGGCCCAGGGGGCCTCTCTGTGCCCTTGTGCATGTGGGAATTCATATATATGGAGAGCTTGGCGTAGCTGGCCTCTAGGTTCCTACTTGTACCAGGGCTTCATTTGCTTAAATGAGACTGGTATCACTTGCCTCTGTGTGCAACTTGCACCCAGGTGGATTTCCTATATAGGAATGGGAGCTAGCATCACTTGCCAGGGTGTGCACATTTGCGCCCAGGTATTCTAATATAGGAACTGAGGCTGACAGGGCAGGCCTGTATTGGGACACCTGCACTTTTGTAGTGACTTTACTGAAAGTTGCCGACATGCCTCAGCAGACTTGGCAGTGTTTCAGGGCATATGTGCCCCCGGGAGTGCTGAATATACATGTGTGTTTGCACTACCTATGAGAGTTGCTTTGCCCTTAAGTTAACATGGGGGGAAGAGTCTTATTAAGTCTGACAGCAAAGGAGGATTGCAGGGAAGCAGGCTCATGTTGTTTAGTTGGATTAGAATGACAAACCTCTTCTGATGGTAAAAGTGGTTTTGTCATCGATGCCCATGAAATATAACTTCTAGGAAGTGGCCATTTCTAGGTTCTGAAGTGGTTCTGGTGCCTTATAAGTTTCGCTTTATTCCATGGGACATGGGGCTAGATCATGTTAGTGCATTCCCCAGGCGACTGCTATAAAACTGAGGCATCCAGAAAAACAGATCTCAGCCATTTGAGGCCTGGATGCATGGGTTGGGGAGAGGTTTTTAACACTTGGCCTCTCGGAGCTAGAGCGTCTCCCCACTAAAGATAAAGATCTGTCTTCTAGAGCCACAGGGCGGACAGAGAGAACATTTAGGAGAGACATCTGTGGTTTAAAGGAGAACCCATTTAACCAGCTACAACTTCAAAGGAACCATCCAGTATAAATAGGGGTACTCAACGTCTGCAAGGCAGGGTAACCTTTACGGCGATGCAGGACCGGTGCTGCTGGACAACGTGGGCACTCTGCCAGAGGAATCTGTTGTGCCCAGTAGGATAACTGTCCGAGTAGGGGATCCGTGCTCCCCTTCCTGCTTAGAGACTGGCCTGGGGCTGATTGCCTTCTGCTGTGTAGCATCCCAAAGGGTAACTCCCTGAGGGCAGGTTGACTTGCCCCCTATTCTCTGAAGAGGTTTTAAGGACATCAAGGACCTCCTGAGAGGGACTTACATCGATGACCCATAATATCTGGAGAGTGGTGCACTCTGCTTCGCCTACTTCATATGCTGGACTTCACCTGGCAGTAGCAGTGTTAGCGAGGCCTAAGCATTGTGTGTGGAGACCGGAATTGCCTGGTGTGGAGCTTGCCAAGGACTGCCTGCACCTGAGGTGAGTGGCCCTTCATCATGAGGAGCACTGCACACCAAAATGTCTTGTTGGTGTGAACAGGATTACCCGGTGAGGGGCCCCGCAGTGCCTGCTATTGTCAAGTATGTCACGTTTCTCACGTGTGAGCCTCAGCTGCATGCTCATTGTGTGCAGTGCTCTGTTCATTGGTTGGAATCCTCAGAGGTGGGGGTGCAACCTAAGTTGTGCTGTTCTTGGCCTCGTATGGCACAGATGAACTTGCGTTGAACTGTGTGACCGGAGGGTCTGTTGCAACTAAAGTCATTGTGCACTAGACAGGGTGTCTCATTCCAGAGAGGTATGGAAACCAAGTGTGACCGGATGGTCTAGGCCACCTCAAGTCATTGTGTGCTAGACGGTGTGACCTCCAGAGGGGAGCAAGATTTACATCTTTTGTGGGAGAGTCTGGAATTGTCTGGTGCAGTTCAAGTCGTCAAGCACCTGACTAGTGCCTCTATCCATGGAAGTACCACATTGGGAATTGGATTGTGAATTAATATACGGTCAGGGTGACTCAGATCATCGAACCCCTGATGTTGTGTCTCTTTTTTGTAAGGGTATGGCACTAAGCACTTTTCACCTGGGATTGTAACCGCCTGTGGTCACTTGAGTCTTCGTGTCCCAGAAGCAGCATCTTCTGGTACAGGAGATGCGGGCCTAGTAGCTGGAAGTGTTGAGGGCGAGGTGGCACCTCTCCATTCCAGAGGTGATGAAGTTGGTAACTCTTTGTTAACATTGAACTATCTGGCTGGGCGCCTCGGTGTCTAATGGCAGTCTCAGTGACCCATCACCTGTGTTTTGCAGACCTCTGAGTGAACTTTCTGTGGGGAACCCAAACGTCTTCCTCTTAATTGTTTACCAGGTGCTGTCTTTCCTTTCCCCCACCCTGACCCCTGACTCTGAGAACTGTGACTTAGCCACGAGCAGCCAAGTAACCAGGGAAAGGGTGATGCAGTCTTTGGTTCTTGGTGGGGCAAGATAGCTGAAGCTGTTTGGTGGATGAAGGACAGTTTGAGACCTCAGTGGCAAACACAGTGGCACCCACTACCTAGATATCAGGGCACTGTATTATGACGCCGAGGGTGAGTGTGTACGAGTGAGCGTGTGCATGCACCAATGGTGCTGAGTGGAAGTGTGGAAGTGAGTGCGAATGAATACGGAGGCAGAACAGTGGTGCTGCTGGTCACGTTTATCCTGCCAGGAAGTTATCACAGTTGGCATTAAGTCTTACTAGTGCAGCTCCAGCCTCAGTGCTATGTCAAAGTGTTGTAAACCTTGTATGTACATTTTGCTGCTAACATTGGAAACCGGGATGCACACTGAATTTATGTGTTACACTGATTGTGGGGAGTTCTAGTGTGGATCTTGTGCTGACAAACATTTGGCACCTTATGTGGGTGAGGGGAGGGAATGTATTGGTTTCCTCAGGTGTACATACAGTGGTTAGTGATTAACACAGTTGGGCTTCATATCATGACTTCTATTGCTAATTGGAGTATGGGCCCAGAGTTACATGGTTGTCATTCAGTGTTGACAATGTGTGTGTTGCATATAATCTTTTTATACATATACTGTGTGTGTAGTCTAATCTGTGTTGCACAGCATGGTTAAGGTGAGGAAGTGCTGTGTCTTTGCTTTACACATTGTCTCTGTGATAAGCCTGACTGCTCTGTGCCAAGCTACCCAAGGGTGGGCACAGGTTATACAGTGATGGTAATCACCCACCCTTGATGGGAGTGACCGGTTACACCTGGCTAGGGTCTTGCCTCAGCCAACCAGAATGTGCCACTTCCAACATTTGGCAGTCAATCGGTGGGATAGGACTTTCAATTGCACAGCACCATGCGATAACCAACTGAGCGCCACAACTTCATATTGGTAAAAGTATTCCTTGATTCCTCAGGCACGCCTGATGGCAGATTAACCTCAGTGCCAGTAAAGGTTGTTCCCCATAGATGTCTATTTTGACTCACACTAGTTTGCCACCATAACCGGACACCCACCTAATGGGGGCTTCTTGGCGTTGGCTGCTCTGGACCGGTATACACAGAGGCAGCTAGAGGAGTACTGCCAGGAGAGTGTGGTGCTTGAGGGGAGAGGGACCACGAAAGCCGACCTACAGATGGTCCTGATAGCATGAGCAAAAGCTCACCCAGGAGGAGAGCGATCCTGAGTGTGGGGAGGGAACGGAGCTGGAGCAGGGGTTCTTGGATGGATCAAAGGTGGGTGAGGAGAGCCCTTGTCCCTTGGGGATGGGGGTCTCCTAGCCTTCAGTTGCAGTTTGTTCTCCAGGAGCATACCCACAGAAGAATTTGAGGACAGGGGGAAGGAAAGGACACAGAAAATTAGCCATTGGCAACTTAGAAAAAGAGTTGCCCGAATTGGAAAGTGAACAGACCCTAGCTGAGAGGATGCTGACCATGGAACAGACAAAGAAGGTGCATGAGCTCAGTCTGAGAACTGGACATAAGAGCCTTACAAATAGAGGTAAGTTGAAAGAATGGTGGCATCACACCAGCTGGGGCTGTGTGCGGGAGGAGGTCATATTCCCAAGAAAGGAACTGCAAAATTCCCAATGGAGGGAGACATCAGGAAATGGCTGGCCAAGTACAAAACAATGTTAAAAGCGCTCAAGGCTAGATAGGAAGTCTGGGGGGGTGGTGATTTGGGGCTGTACTTCCCTATGGTGGGAAGGGGGGCACTTCTCCCGCCAGCAGGAGAGCACACGGCAGGTTACCAGGCCAGGAAAGCCATCCTGATTTGTAAGTTTGGGGTAGGACCCAAACCGTCTGTCCTGAGCAGGAGGAATCTCCTATTTTATGCTGAGCAGACAGTCCCGGGTGATGATCCTTGGGAGGATGAGCTAGCTATCAACCGACCACAGGTGGGGGAGATGTGAATTAGCGTGGGCAATTCCCTCTGCAGTTGGGTGGTGAATGGGTCTTATGCCAATGCCCAAAAAGTCTCATGTTCTCTCTGTAGGGGGAGGGGTCTGAGGAAGGCCAAAGCACAGAGGGTCTCATGTTCCTTCGTAAAGTGAGTGAGGAGTGGGGGGCAGGCAAATGATGAAATTACCCATTATCCAGCCCCAAGGACCAGTGCATCTCCAAAGGGGATGCCAGGGTGGGAAGCTGTCCAGTGCTGTTAGTAAATACAATGGGGAGAGTCCTCCTGGAACAGGAGGGCATGGGCGGTCAACCGGAAATGCAGAATCATTTGTCCATGTTCCGGGCAGTACCCTGTCCAAGATGGGGGGCGGGGGAAGAACAAGGACACCCGGCGCCCCTGACCAGCCTGAGGGCCTGGGCCCTGGGCTGGAGAACCAAGTATAGAAAGCTAACCCTGTCTTGGGGAGTATGAAGAGAGTGGTGCAATGCAGCCAGGCCCCCCCCTTTTGGGGGCTACTGGGAGTTACGAACCTTGGATGGCTGGGTACCAGGTTATGGACAGTAGTGGCAGTTGGTGACCTTGGCCTGGTACTATTCCAGTGAACAAAGGTGGCCCTGGGGGCAATGCCAGAGTGCACCCCTGGGGCCAACAGGGGCCATGCCTCAGGGTAGTCCCCAGGAGCAGCAAGCAGAGGGAACTACTAGGATCCATGGGATTACGGTTGGAGGGGGTACCGTCACAGTGGAGGGGCATTGTCCTAGCTTTTTCACCATGAGCAGGGTGATGTACCACAGGGGTGTTTACAACCACCTTGGCTTTGGACTCGGAGTGGGTTGTGTTGGGCATGGCTGCTGAGGGAATTTTCCTGAAAGTGTTTGCTTTTTTCTCCCCGTCTTTGCGGACTCTCTATAGGATACCATAGGACTCTGGCCCCTTTCCCACTGTCTGGCAGTGGGAAAGTGGGTGTGCCCAACCTACCTATAATAAGAGGGTGCGGGTAGGGCCATGGTCGAGGTGCTGTACCTAGGAGGGCCCTGTGAAACAGGTATACCACAAACCCGGGGCGGGTACTGCCCTGGCTGCTAGGGGGGCATGCACTGGGTGTGCCGTCCCCTAGAAGAACACAATCACCATGACCTAGACCTATAGAATAGGCCTGCAGGTCCTCTAACTTGCCTGCGCTCAGTGTGGCAGTCCCTACGGGGTGTCAACTCTGAGCTGCCTTATGCCTTCCCTGGATAGCCCCGACAGCAGGGGTAGTGGTAGACAGAGGGCATGGTGGGTATACAAAGGTGTACCCTGTCCGGGCTGGGGAAAACCCCTATGTGGATGTCCCCTACCTAAATGGGGGGTGGGGGAGGAGCCGCATCCATAAGGTTAGGCTGGTCCTCTACTAGTGGCACATGCAAGTCCTCCCCTGGAGGAGAGGTGGCATTGACCAAAGTCTGTGGGCCCCACCATGGCAGGGACCAGGGTGGGCACAGAGGCCATAGGACCTTTAGAGGTATTGAGCCTGCCATACAAGGCCAGTGGGTGCACACTTACACGATGGGGCATTTCATGTATGTTGCACCTGGCACAGCTTGCCAATAGGTGCACTCTTGTCGAGGGGTCCCGGATCATATAGTGAGCCAGCACCAAGGGACCTCTTTGTGCCTATGTGCATTTGGGAGTTCCTATGTATGGGGAGCTTGGCATAACTGGCCTCTAGGTGCCTACTTACACCACAGCATCATACACTTGAATGAGACTGGTATCACTCACCCGTTTATGCAACTTGCACCCAGATGCTTTTCTTATATTGGTACAGGAGCTGGCATCACATGCCAGGGTGCACTCATTTTTGCACGAGTATTCTAATATAGAAACTGAGCTTGATAGAGCAGGACAGCATTGGCACACTTGCACCTTTGTGGGGGCTTTAACGAAGGCATCCAACATGCCATGGCTGACATTGGAGTGTGCCAGGGCATATGTGTCCCAGGGAGTGCCGAATACCCATGTGTGTTCGCACTACCCATGACAGCTGCTCTGCCTATAAGGTAACATGGGGGGGCATGAGTCTTATTAAGCCTGGCTGCAATAGTGGATTGCAGGGGAGCAACCTTATGATGTTTAGTATCGTTAGATTCTAAATGTCAAACCCCTTCTGATGGTTAAGGTGGTTTTGTCATCAATGTCCTAGATGCCACTTTGGGGAAGGGGGCATTTCTAGTTTCACAAGTGCTTCTGGTGCCTTAAACATTAGGCTTCATTCCATGGGTCACAGGGGTAGATCACATCTGTGCATTCCCCAGGCAACCTCTATAAAACGTGGGCATCCAGAACAACAGATCCCTGCCATTTGAGGCCTGGATAGATAGGTTGGGTGGAGAGGTTTTGACACTTGGCCTCTTGGAGCCAGAGCATGGCCCCACTAAAGATAAAGATCTGCATTCCAGAGCCTCAGGGCAGACAGGGAGGAAATTTAGGGGGGACATCTGTATTTCAATAGAGAACCCTTTGAACCACCCCATCTTCAAAAGAACAGTCCAGTATAACTACTGGTACTCAACGTCTGCAAGGCACAGTAACTTTTACGGTGACCCAGGACCAGTGCTTGTGAACCACGTGGGCACACTGCCAAAGGAATCTTCTGTGCCCAGGAGGATAACTATCCAAGGAGGGCATCTGCACTCCCCTTCCTGCTTAGAAACTAGCCTGGGGCTGATTGTCTGCTGCTGTGTCACAACCTGAAGGGTAACTCTCCAAAGGCAGGTTAACTTGCACGTGTGAGTGGCCAGCAATTCTTGCGTGCACTCACTAGCGCCGGCAAATCTCATCACACTCGCCAGCATGCACCAATACAAGTCTCTCACGCACAAACAGAAAAATAGATCTGCCATGCACCAGATGCCAGAATTTAGCAGGAACTCTGCGTTACATGCGTAGCGCAAAGTTCCTGAATTCCGCCAGCTCCCCAAGCAGAATTATATTTCCACCCAGACCTACTACAGAGCAGAATTTAGTAAGGAAAATGATGGCACGACAGTCACCTCTTAGAAAAGATACCAGAAAAAAAGAACCACTGTCTATGGCAACAGAAACAGGACATCCTAAAAACATGTTTTTGACCATACTTATTCTCCTAATTTTCCTGTTGTGATAGTCACCAACTAACGAGACAAGACAGTCCCCAGAAACAGTGCTGTGTCGAAATGTGAGTTTTTCTTAAACTATTGCAAGCAACGTTGCATATTTTAGGAAGAAATTACCATGGCCCAGCGTTTTATTTGCTGATCAAGAAAGGATCGGAACTTCATGTTAATAGTTACCTTAAGCTTATCAAGATTTTTGCGATGTATTGAATGAAAAAGGAGCAAATGTTTTACCCCCACCTAAGGAGGTTGATTGTTCCATTGAAATAGTACATGATGCCGACATTTCTTACAGAAGAATCAGTGTGTTGGCTATTATGTAGACTAATCTTAACAGAATAGCTCAAAGAAAATCTTGACAAGACTTCACGTTAAACTCCTTCCTCATCAGCGGCCGGGGGTCCCCATTCTTTGCCCAGACATAATCGTGAATGACTGCAGCATACAGGGAGTGGAATGGCACTGCTATTAAAACACTTTTCCCCACCATTAATCATAATTCGATCAGATAAAACTAGCCAGATCTAAAAGGTGCTGGTGATTTAGTGAGAATAAAGTCACGGACGAATGGAAAACAACTTTTACTATTCATTATGGTCATTAAGAATACTTGGCAATGCCATTTGGTCTGTGCAATGCTTCAACCATGTCAAAATGAAGTACACGTCTCTCATGACCTCTTAGATATTTGCATCGTCATCTATTTCGATAACATCTTATTTTTTTCAGGAAACAGGAAGAATGTGATAAACATGTTTTGTCTCTTACAAACCCATACTCCTTACAAGGAATTAGAAAAGTGTAAACCAGACGTGGCTCACAGGAGGGAAAAGGGGCAGGGCGGTGCGGCACGTGGGTGGGAGGGTGATGGGCGGATCAAAGAAAGGAAAAGAAAAGGAAAGAAAAGTGAACCTTACTATATTTTTTTTTCAACGCCGCGCTACCCTGCGGCCAATCGGCTCGGCACTCCCAGGCAGACTGGGAGCCTCTGCCTGGTCTCTCAGAGACCCTACTGCGTAGACGGCCGGCCAAACATACATGTGCATTGAGGGGGAGTGTACAGCACTCCCCCACTGACATGCCCGTGGCCCGCCCACTTTTATAGTAAAAACAAAACGAACATTTATTATGTTTTGACTATAAAGTTGTGCAGCTCCTGCTGCTACGGGGGGTGGCATGGGGGGCGATGCTCCTCCTCCTAGCGGAGGAGCTGCCCCTGGTGTAACCTCTTCTGTTTCCAAAATGGCACCTTGTGTTAGGGAATGGCCACAATTTAGGACAATTAAGGAGATTAATGTCTCCTGTGACTTGGTAAGTTTTTGCCAACACTTCAACAATGTTTTTTTCTGTTATTGTGTCTCCTGTAGTCCGCTTACCAAAACAAAAGACCCATTTAAATAGCGCTTTATCAAAAGCAGGCCTTTGACAGACTGAATCAAGCTTTTACTATGGCTCCTTTTTTGTTTTAGAAACTGATGCCTCCTCATTTGCACTAGATGCCATTCTGTCTGAAATTGCATCCATGAGAGATGCTTTGCGTCTGGTGGCTAGTTCATCCCACACTCTTTCCTCTATTGAATATAAGTAGTTACTCTATGATCGAGAAATGTTTGGCCATAAAGGAGGCATTCTCACATGAGAGGACCATTATTTAGAAGGAGCAATGTAATTATTGACTGTATTGACAGATCAAAATAATCAGGGATTTTTGTAAGTCTGTGAAGTGTACCAATGCTTGGCATACCGACTAGATGCTGTTCTTTTCTCAATGTTAATACGATATTACTCCTAGGCCAGCAAAGGGGCACAGGAAAGCAAACACTCACATCAGAAGAAATGAACCATGTAACATAATTACAGAGGCGCTTCATATTCTTGCACTAATAGTCAGAGCAGGCACTCTGTGCAAGATTTGGATTCAGAAAGGTCCTCAAGAGTCAACAGAAGTGAATAGACTGCTGTTTTACAGAGGGAAACGGTTTATACCTAGAGATCTTAGACAAAACATTTTTCATTAGTGATGACATCCCTGTTGCAGGACATTTTGGAGAAAGAATTACTCTTGATCTGGTACAAAGACTTTTGTGATGGCCAACTGATGTGCAGAACTATGTTTAAAATGTCAGAACTATGTTAAAAATGTATTGAGGTGGTGCTTTGCCTGACAAGACGACTTCTTAGATCTCTTCAGCTGAGTCTAATTTGGGGCCTTGTTTGAACTTGATGAATCTAAGTTGGACTATGGACTCCTCTCTGAACAGCAACGGAGAAATATGCCTCCATTCCCTGAGAGGCTTTTAGATGCAATAGGCAGTGTGCCTGGTCACCATGACATTGTTGTGTCGAGGCTGATCCCACCTGGTGATACAGCAAAAGGGTAGCAGCAGCCACTACAGTAGAGTGAAAGAGTTTGGTGACTGGCAAAAGAAGAGCGATTGGAGGCTTCCCATGGGGCGAAGAGGCTCGTGAGGGCTGTGGTGTCCTGAGGCTTGCCTGCTAGTGGGCCTTCAGAGGGGGGACAGAGAAAGACCTATGCCAGAATGGAGCATGAAGGATCCCCTTGGTGCACTGCAAACTGCAGGCTAAAGACTAAGGCCCTCATTACAACCCTGGCAGTAAATTCCACTCACTGCGGTGCAGACGGCCGCCAACATACCGTGACAGCGGCGGTAATCCGCTACAGGTATTATGACCCACACAGAGAAATCTGCCACTATACAGAGACCCACACAAGTCCGCCACACCAAAAGTCAGTGATAAACTGGGGATAGCAAAACCCACACCGTCACGCCAACAGGAATACGCCCACAGTATCACGACCCACGAATCAACGCAGTGGTCTTTCAAGCACAGTAAACCATTGGCAGTACACACCGCTGCGCTCAAAATACACACACACTTACAAAACACAGCCACATTGGACAATTCAAAATACACACACCTGACACACATACACGCATCACACCCACAGACCCACAACACTATAAAACACACACCCACATTACCCACAACCCCTTACAGCTAAAAAATTTGAAGAAGCAGAGAGAGAGAAAAGCAAAGAACACACCATCATCCAGAGGCACAGAACACCATCACACATACACCATCCACGCACCTCACAGCACACACCCCAACACATCACCAAACACATCACCTCACACATCACTTCACACATCACTCACACCACATCATGGCACCTCAAAGACACCCGAGGTTTTCTGAGGAGGAGCTCAGGGTCATGGTGGAGAAAATCATCCGGGTAAAGCCACAGCTATTCGGATCACAGGTGCAGCAGATGTCCATTGCAAGGAAGATGGATCTGTGGCGGAGAATCGTTGACAGGGTCAACGCAGTGGGACAGCATCCCAGAACCAGAGATGACATCAGGAAGCGGTGGAACGACCTACGGGGGTAGCTACGTTCCGTGGTATCAAGATACCACATTGCTGTACAGAGGACTGGCAGTGGACCCCAACTTCCTCCCCCACAACTAACAACATGCGAGGAGCAAGTCTTGGCGATCATGCATCCTGAGGGCCTCGCAGGAGTAGCAGGAGGACTGGACTCTGGTAAGTCAAAGCTTTACCTCTTCATCCCCCACCCTACCTGCATGCCATCACAAACTCCTACCCCTACCCTCACACCCATCACTTCAACACCTCACATATACCCCACCATCACAACCCACCCAAACCAATACCAAGCCCTGCATGCAACAACAATGCATGGACCCCCATCACAGACCTGCAGGGACACCCATCACCACCTCATGCCCAGTAGAGAGACTCACCCAACCCACATAATCACCAATCACACAAGGCCAAGGTGACAGTGCTAGCACATTAATACAGGGGAACATACCCATTGCACAAGATGGCACACACAGATACAATAACAATGCATTTACATCCCAGCAGGACCCCTACCCAACGTCACTGGACAGGAGATGGCAGCCATATCCAGTCCCCCCACAGTAGAGGCCCACAGTGATGACAGCAGCTCTGCACACCTGGATCGGGATGACCATCCTGGCCCATCTGGGATCTCTGCACAGTCGGTTCCCCTGCCACAGTCCCAAACCACCACAGAATCTCCCCCCTCAGGAAACATCAGCACAGCACCCACCCAGCGGGCCCTTGCCACTGTCCCCAGGACACGTCAATCAGCAGTGTGTCCACCACTACAGGGACCCCAGGCAAACCCACTAACCCAGGACGATCAGGGACCTGGGGTCAGTGGCAGTGGGCACACGGTTCAGGGGACTGAGGCACAGGACAACAGGGAAACTGGGAGGACTGCTGAGCGACAGTGGGAGGACAGGCCCAGGGAACCCACTCTCCACAAGGCACTCTCCAACATCATGGGAGCATACCACCATTCCCAGGAGACCATGGGCACGGTACTGGGCAAGTTTCAGGAGACCCAGCGGCTGCAGGAGGGACACTACATGGGGATCAGGGATTACCTCACCAAAATATACACCATCCTGGTCACCATAGCAGGGGTGGTGGCTGACATGGGGAAGACCATGAGGGAAGCAGTGGCACAACAAAGGGTCCCTGACACTAGCCAAACCGAGGAACAGCCTTCCACCTCCACCGGCACTAGTTGACAGGAGGCCCTGCCACAGGACCAACAGGCTACCAGCATCACACCCCCTGCCGAAGGAGAACCACCCCGCAAACGGTCCCTGTGATCTAGGCAGAAGACAGAGAACATTGCCAAGACCCCATCAGGAATTAAGACTCTCCTGATTGTCACCCTTCTGTTCCACTCTGTCACCCTGTCCACCGGAACTGCCATTACTCCCCTTCCTGTGTCCCACTGGACAATGCACCTGTGATACCAAGCGGCTGGACTCTACTATGGACCTTCCTCCACCATTACCCCAGCCCCTTGCACATACCCCTGTACTCATTAGCCCCTAAATAAACACCCTTTAATCACAAACCAATCTGGAGTCAGTCTGATCTTTCACAAATGTATTATTACAACATTAGCAACAAATAGCAATGTAAATGTTAATTTACTCATACCAATGTGTGACAATTGTTGGCCAGCAGTACATATAGCTGAAGGCAGATAGTGGTACCCAGATCTGCAAAAAGTCAATCTAAAGGGAACAGTCAGTTTCCATAGAGAGAGGTGAAGAGGCTGACATGTACAATGTCCTACAGTATTCTGAAATGTGAGGAGGAGTTGCAGTCTCTTACCTGTGTGTCATTGGAAGTACTGCATGATGATGTTCGTTCTGTTGTTAATATCTTCTTCCTCTGCCTCCTCCTCCTCACTGTCCACAGGCTCCACCGCTGCCACAAGACCATCACCAGGCTCATCCTCCAGCAGAAAAGGCACCTGGCGTCTCAAGGCCAGGTTGTGCAACATGCAGCATGCCACGATTATCTGGCACACCTTCTCGGTGAGTAATATAGGGAGCCACCTGTGAGATGGAGGCACCGGAATCTGGCCTTCAGGAGGCCGAACGTCCTCTCAATAATACGCCTACTTCGCCCATTGTAGCGGTCCTCTGCCCTTGTTCTGGCATTCCTCACTGGGGTCAGCAGCCATGAGAGGTTAGGGTAACCAGAGTCACCTGAAAATGTCGAGGGATACCTGTTAGACACACACTAACCCTTAGGGACTACCCCATACCCAGACACCTACTTATACTATGTGGGGACCTTGGTCTCACCTATTAGCCACACCCAGTGCCTCTGGAGTTGGCCCACACATAAGGGATACTGCTATTCCTCAAAATGTAGGCATCATGCTCAGAGCCAGGATACTTGGCATTCACGTGGGAGATGTACTGGTCCGCCAAACACACCATTTGCACATCCATCGAATGGTAGCTTTTTCTATTTCTGTACACTTGTTCATTTCTGCAGGGGGGAGACAAATGCCACATGTGTCCCATCAATGGCACCAATGATGTTGGGGATGTGTCCCAGGGCATAGAAGTCAGCTTTCACTGTGGGCAAATCCTCCACCTGGGGGAACACAATGTAGCTGCGCATGTGTTTCAGTAGGGCAGACAAAACTCTGGTCAACACGTTAGAAAACATTGGCTGAGACATCCCTGATGCCATGGCCACTGTAGTTTGAAAGGAGCCACTTGCCAGGAAATGGAGCACTGACAGGACCTGCATTGGAGGGGGGATTCTTGTGGGCTGGCATATAGGTGACATCAGGTCTGGCTCCAGTTGGGTACACAGGTCTTGGATTATGGCACGGTCAAATCTGTATGTGATCATGATGTGTCTGTCTTCCATTGTCGACAGGTCCACCAGGGGTCTGAACACCGGAGGATGCCGCCATCTCATCATCTGCCCCAGCGGTTGTAGCCTATGGAGGAGAACGGTGAGCAGAGGGTCATTTACCACATAGGTTGCATAACTGTGTCTGCAGTAATGTTAGTAAATCCGTGTGTGAAATAGTTAGTCCGTATATGTGCCAAAATGTGCTGTGACGTAGTTAGGTGCCAGGCCATGTGTACCCCTGAAATGGTGGCTGCCTGACTTGTGAGGACGGACAAGGGGAAATGAGGTAACTGCGCTAGCGTTGTGCAGCGTCGCAGTAGGCGGTCTAAGACCACTGCGAAACTCAGCATTGGTTATCATTGGGCCCTTATAGGGTCCAGGAGCCAATGGCTATGTACGCCGGCAGTGATGGTACGCACCGCTGCGGACGTGACCGCCATTTTCTATCTGTTCACTCACTCGATACCTGACCATCAACAGGAGAGCATCTACACTGCAACTGCTGCTGTGACCTGCGTCTGGAAACGACAATGGCTACAGTGTCTGGGGAAAGGTCCCCTGCCTTTACTGCGGAGGAGTTGGACAAACTGGTGGATGGGGTCCTCCCGCAGAACACGCTACTCTACGGTCCTCCAGACAAACAGGTGAGGACAGTGTGAGCATGATGCGTGGGCAATGCCTGTTTGGAGTGGTGTGGATGGAAGCCACATGTTGGGGGGGCTGAGGGCTGCATGCGAGGATGGTCAGTGTATGTGCGTCAGGGCATGGGTGGGAACTGGTGGCCGATGAGTATGACGGTCCGGACAAGTGAGTAATTCCCTTTCCTCCTGTACTTTTCCTCTAGGTCAGCGCCCACCAGAAGAAGGGTATTTGGCATGCCATCGCCAAGGAAGTGCAGACCTTGGGGGTCTATCACAGATGGAGCACCCACTGCCGTGGGTGGGAGGACCTGTGCCGCTGGGCAAAGAAGATGGCGGAGGCCCAGCTGGCGCAGGCCTCCCAAGGTGGAAGGGGTGCCTGGCGCACCATGACCCCCCTGATGTTCCGCATCCTGGCGGTGGCCTATCCGGAGTTGGATGGGCACTTGAGGGCATCACAGCAGCCACAAGGGGGTGAGTACAGTGTCATAAAGCTGACTGCGCGGTTTAGGAGGGATCTGGGTGGGGGGGTGCGCTGTGGGTGCCCTTAGGCCAGGGCGATCATGCCAGGCTAGCTCCCTTGTTTGCAGGCTTAGAAGCACCCCTACCCCAATGGTACAGTTGGACAACTACTAGTGTGCAGGGTCCTGTGGGTGTAAGGTGTGCATATGTTGGCGTTAGGCATTGTACCCCATGGGGTGGTGACTACCATAGTGACTGGTTCGGCAAGGTCTAGTGCACAGGGCAGCTTTGTGTGTGTTGTGTCCGCTAACTGTAGTGGTGTTGCTGGCATTGACCATGTGTGTCCTCTGTCTTTCCCCCCCTTCTTGTTTTGTCACCCTCGCCTTGTGTGCATTAGCATCATCTGGCGGAGGAGCAGAGGCACCAGCGACAGAGGGAGCTGCACCCCACATGGCCCAGGAGGGAGAATCTATGGAGGGTGAAGGCACCAGTGGGACAGAGGGCGAAGGGAGCTCCACGACAGGGACAGAGGGGATACCAGCGACAGCGACTCCTCCTCTGATGGAAGCTCCCTGGCGGTGGCGGACACCTCTGTGCCCACCCCAACAACAGGTACAGCCGCCACCCCCCCGAACCAGCACCGCCCTCCCAGCAGCCCCTCAGCGTGTTCCCCGTGCCCGCTCACCCAGGAGGGTGGGTATCTCCTTCGCCCCAGGCACCTCAGGCCCTGCCCCAGTCATCCCTGCTGCACTCAGTGAGGAGGCTATTGACCTCCTGAGATCCTTCACTGTTGGGCAGTCAACCATTCTGAATGCCACCTAGAGTGTCAAGAGGCATTTGCAGCAAACAAATGCATGCCTGGAGGGCATTCATTCTGTTGTGTGGTGGCCCAACAGAGAGCATTTCAGGCTCTGGCCTCAGCACTGATGGTAGCCATTGTCCCTGTGTCCAGCCTCCCCCTCCAACTTCCACTACCCAGACCCAATCCCCTCTACCTCAGCCTATCCCAAGCACACCATCAGACCAGCATGCACACACATCAACAGGCAAAAGTGGCTCAGGAAAACATAAGCACTACACATCCCACAGGCACTCACACAAGCACCATACCCATGCACACATACCAACATCCACTTCCTCCACTGTGTGCCCCTCCTCCATGTCCTCCACCTCCCTCCCAGTCACGTCTCTACTCACACCTGCATGCACTACATCATCAGCCAATGCCTCCATCACCAGCATGCCCATCACAACACACCACTCACGTGCAATCACCACCCCCAATACCACTTACACATCCCCTGTTTCCTCTCCCAGTGTGTCTGTGAGCCCTCCTCACAAAGTACATAAACGCAGGCACACACCCACTCAACAGCCATCCACCTCACAACAGCCTCCAGCCCATGCACCTTCACCCAAACTCAGCAGACGTACACCTCCTACAACCACTACCTCTTCCTCCACTCCCACACCCCCTCCATCTTCCTATCCCAGTGTGTTCAAAAAACTTTTCCTAGCTAAATTGAACCTCTTCCCTACACCTCCCCCCGTCCGTCCCCTAGGGCCAGGATGTCTAGATCCCAGCCCAGCACCTTCGCCACCACATCTGCATCTGCTGTGATCTGTGCAATTCGGGGTGGATCGAAGGGGGCACCCGTCAGAGCTGCCAGTGTGCCAACTACAGATATGAAGGACCACCCTATTCCGCCACCTGCAAAGGTCAAAAAGGGCCGGCCTCCAGCAGGGGAAAGTCACACCACCCACCCAGCAAGACCTCGCCCAAACACAGAGAGGACAGTGCCAAGGTCCCTGCAGCAACTGCCAAGGTGGGGAAGGGCCACAAGACAAAAGGCAAGTCACCTCAGGGCACAATACCTCCTGGTGAGGGGCTGGTGACCACCATTTCGTCAGGGATGGCAGCGACCTGCACCACAGTCACCACCGCCGCAACGACCGCCACCTGCACCGCCACCTGCACTGCCGCCTGCACCGCCGCTGCCACACCATCAGTCTGCAGCATCCTCCCCAAAAATCAGCCATCCGAGACTGCCGGAGACAGTATGGTGTCTCCCTCCACCACAACAGACACTTGCACCACGGCCAGCACCGGCAGCATCTCCGCTGCAGCCACCGCCACCTGCACCACCATCTGCACCGCCACGTGCCCAGCCCGTACCACTCTGTTGGACGTCAGCAGCATCACTTGTGGGCAGCCATCCGAGTATGCAGGTGACGTCCTGGACCTGGGACACGCCACTTGAGTCACCACCTCAATCACTGGCACGACCAGCAGTTGGCTGCCTAAGTCGCCGCAGGATGGAGTGTGGCTCTGGCTCCATGGAGTATCATGCTACCTGTTCCAGGTACATCGCGTGGCTCAGACACCCAGGTGAGAGGATGTTAACTTCCACACCCCAGGTGCAGCATCACTGGGCACAAAGCCCCCTCCAGAACCAGTGGAGAGATACATCCACTCACCCAATCCTTGGCAGGATGAAGCACTCTGGGCAGAAAGCCCCCTCCAGAACCAGTGGAGATATACATCCACTCACCCAATCCTTGGCAGGATGAAGCACTCTGGGCACAAAGTCCCCTCCAGAACCAGTGGAGAAAGGCATCCACTCACCCCATCCTTCCCAGGATGAAGCACACTGGGCACAAAGCCCCGTCCAGAACCAGTAGAGAGATACATCCACTCACCCAAACCTTGGCAGGATGAAGCACTCTGGGCAGAAAACCCCCTCCAGATCCAGTGGAGAGATACATCCAATCACCCAATCCTTGGCAGGATGAAGCACTCTGGGCACAAAGCCCCATCCAGAACCAGTGGAGAAAGGCATCCACTCACCGCATCCTTCCCAGGATGAAGCACACTGGGCACAAAGCCCCCTCCAGAACCAGTGGAGAAAGGCATCCACTCACCCAGTCCTTGGCAGGATGAAGCACTCTGGGCAGAAAGCCCCCTCCAGAACGGGTGGAGAAAGCCATCCACTCACCGCATCCTTCCCAGGATGAAGCACACTGGGCACAAAGCCCCATCCAGAACCAGTGGAGAAAGGTATCCACTCACCCAGTCCTTGGCAGGATGAAGCACTCTGGGCAGAAAGCCCCCTCCAGAACCAGTGGAGAAAGGCATCCACTATCCGCATCCTTTCCTGGATGAAGCACACTGGGCACAAAGCCCCCTCCAAAACCAGTGGAACATGTCATCCACTTGAGAGACTGTGGCTTTGCACTCCCCAGGAGCAAGCAGTGGGCAAACCACCCACTTGAGAGACTTGAGAGACTGTGGCTTTACACTCCCCAGGAGCAAGCAGTGGGCAAACCACCCACCTGAGAGACTTGAGAGACTGTGGCTTTGCATTCCCCAGGACCAGGCAGTGGGCAACCCACCCACTAGAGAGACTGTGGCTTTGCACTCCCCAGGAGCAAGCAGTGGGAAACCCACCCACTTGAGAGACTGTGGCTTTGCACTCCCCAGGAGCAAGCAGTGGGCAAACCACCCACTTTAGAGACTGTGGCTTTGCACTCCCCAGGACCAAGCAGTGGGCATGGAGCCCCATCGAGGAGCAGTGGCATCATACCAGTTTCCGGCTGAGGTGCCCCCCCTCCCCTTCCTCTTGAGGTGCCTGTGTTTTTTCGACCTGATGCCCCTGCATTGTTCTCTCCGTTTTGAGGCAGGTGTCATGTGTGGGCTTCGCCCATGCTTTTTGGGACCAGTGGTCCATGGACATTACCAAGGGTCAGTGTACAGCCTTGTGTACTTAATGTAAATATTTGTATATACTGATTATTTGCTTTTCTCTTGATATATCTGAATGTTCCAATATAACACTGGTTAGACTCATTTCCTTTTGTCCTTGTGTTCTTCCCGGGGGTGACAGGGTGTATCAGTATTGTTGTTGGATGTGTTTGTGTGTATGGTGTTGTGGGTGAGGGTGGGGGGTGGGGGTGTTGCGTGCCGCGTGTGTGTGTCACTCTCTTTTCCCTCCTTCCCTCCCCTGTGTGCTTGGTGCAGTACTCACCGTTGTCGGCACCGCCGCCGCCTTCTTTCTACTTTGTGGTATATTAGTAGATACACCAACATGGGTAGGATCTGCAATACGGGCTCCATGGCATCCTGGTTCTTCGTGGAGTGTTGAGAGGTGAGTGGTTCCCCTTCGTTGTTCAGTTTCCGCCGTGCTTTTGATGTCGTTGGTACCGCCCCGGAAAATCTGGCGGATTGGTGCCTTGTAAAACGGTGGGTGGTACATTGACTTCTGCCTGTCTGTTGCCGGCAAACAATGCGGTGTTTGTTGCCACCACTGTGGCGGTCGGAGTGTTAAAGTGGCTGTCTCTCTTGGCGGTTTTCGCCGTGGTCGTGATTGCATTTTTTTAACCGCCGGCCTGTTGGCGGTATTACCGCCGCTTTAACACCGACCGCCAGGGTTGTAATGAGGGCCTAAGTGCCTGATTTTGAGTTTGGAGGATGGGGTTACTCAATGATGGATATCCCGTCAATCTGGTATTACAATTTCCATAGGATATAATGGAATCCTAATATGGTAGACTTTTAAAAAAATCTTCAAAACTTTAAAGCTCCAAGGTCAACTTGATCAGTGGACACTGTAGGCTTTAGAAAATTGGAAAAAGCATGAACCTAGCTAGAAAACAACAGAGTGCTGTACATTACATTTGGAGGGGTTGGGAGACGATCTACAAGATGTACACATCAAGTAGGGATTACACAAATACATCTGATACATTATATTTTTTAGGCACAAATAAATAAGGGGATTTGCTTAGACACACAGGGCCTCATTCTGAGGCTGGCGGGCGGCAGTATGGCCATATGGCCGCTCCGCGGTCGCAAGACCGCGGAGGCCATTCTGGCTTTCCCGCTGGGCTGGCGGGTGACCGCCAGAAGGCCGCCCGCCAGCCCAGCGGGAAACCCCTTCCCACGAGGAAGCCGGCTCCGAATGGAGCCGGCGGAGTGGGAAGGTGCGACGGGTGCAGTTGCACCCGTCGCGAATTTCAGTGTCTGCTAAGCAGACACTGAAATTCTTTGTGGGGCCCTCTTACGGGGGCCATTGGCATGGGCACTGCAGGGGCCCCCAGGGGCCCCACGACACCCCATACCGCCATCCTGTTCCTGGCGGGCGAACCGCCAGGAACAGGATGGCGGTATGGGGTGTCGGAATCCCCATGGCGGCGCAGCAAGCTGCGCCGCCATGGCGGATTCCTGAGGGCAGCAGAAAACCGGCGGGAGACAGCCGGTTTTCCTGTTCTGACCGCGGCCAAACCGCCGCGGTCAGAATGCCCTGCGGGGCACCGCCAGCCTGTTGGCGGTGCTCCCGCCGACCCCGGCCCCGGCGGTCCTTGACCGCCGGGGTCGGAATGACCCCCACAATGTTGAGCCAAGCACTGAGTCTAAGATTCAAACGTGATTCCTCAGGTTCCAAAGATGGCAGCTCTAGCCCCTACGCCACTTTTCCTTCCTCCATGTGCCTTTTTGATCTCCAAGGGCTAAGCATCACCGGGTAGCACTGTTCTTCCAAAGATCACCTGAAAAGGCCGCAGACAAAAAGGTGGGCAGGAATGATAGAAATGTCCTGATTTATAGATTCTTGTGAGGCAGTCAGGCCTCCATAGCCACAGTTTATTCCCCAAACATTATTTATGACTCCTTTCTTATCATTTTTCTAAATGCCATAAAGGGCTTAGCAGAGGGAGATCTGGTAGTTGCCAGAGATTTCAATTCGGTGTGGGGCGCTTCGGTAGACAGGCCAGGGCAAACACAGTCACATTCAGGAGCTTGCTCAAAGAAACTTAAACGCACATTAGAAATATAGGCCTTGAGACTCTTGGAGAGATAAGGTTGTAGAGCAGAAAAGATAATTGCTTCTTTTCACACCCTTAAATGTCTTACTCAAAAATACATACTAAAGAACAAAGCAATACGTCTGATTGCTTTCTCACCCCATGCTCCCATAGGGTATCCTTGTCAAGGAATGCTGAAACAAATTAAAAGGAGCAAGGGATTTCTTTTTCACATATGACAGTATTGAAATACCCAGTTCTGAGTGCAGAGGAAAAACAGCATATCACTGAATATCTCCTTAACAACCCACCACAGGACACTAGTTGGGCCGACACACTGGATGGGATGCATACAAAGAGTATTCAGAAGTTGGAGCATTGGTACCCTGGATAGCATGGACAAATTAATAATGGCATCTCTGAGGAGGATGGGGGCTATTTTGGCCAGAGTTCCATCTGTAAATGTCCTGGCCCCCGTTGCCCACCACCACCAGCGACAGGTACAGCTAGCAAAACCAGACACACATTCTCAGCCTAGAAACAGCAATGTAGTTCCTATTTATATTTCATGTTTTACATATTTATTGGAAGAATATTATCGTTTTCCAGAATGATGTGTTTTTATAGTTTGTTCATGCTATTCATAAACAGTGAGTAGCGTGAAAAAAAGTGTGACTATGTAGATGTGTGAGTTCAGATTGTGAGTGGGCCATGACTGAGAGCTGTGGCGTTCAGGCCAAACTCAGTGGGACTTACTCAGAGTGCCTGTCAGTGGTTCATAAAAGGGTTCGGAATACATGCTCACTCAATTTCTTAGCCTCTGCAGAGCGCACAGAGCAATGTTCAAACACACAATATTCATGACCGCCCGTTGTACGTGGCCCCACCTTTTTTTGTGGCCAATTGTGAGGGTCCTAAATATCATATCTAAAGACACTACTGGTAAGTATGGCAGGGAGAATACGCTCTGCTCGAGAAAGTCTTTGCAAGAGATGAAAACAAAACAAATCCCTCTAGACTGCAACAGAGGAAGGTAATGCCTTTGAAAGGGAAACTAAACGCCACAGACACACTTAGGGCAGGACTTTCCCCCTTTCAGACTTAAAAAGGGCACATATGACCTTGGAAGGAAAGTGGGCACACACTTGACTAAGGCAGATCAGGCACAGACACGCACCTGACATTGGAAGCATTCATATACTTCTATATGAATCTAAATGCCAGGGTTTTCAGCAAGAGATGAAGCAGGAAGAATACTTGCAGTCAGCCAACATGCCATGGCTCACTTCAGATCAAAGAGAAGCCCTTGAGTGCCCTATCTTAGAAGAAGAGATGCTATCTGCCATTAAATCACTTCACAAGCCCCAGTCCATGATGGCTACATTGCAGTTTTATTATAGGCTTTATCTAATATATTAGACCCTAATCTGACCAACCTTTATAATTCCTTCAGGCAAAATTGCACTGAATCCCAGTTGATGGCTGAAGCCGATACCTCGCTAATTATAAAACAAGGGAAAGTTGTGATGCGAGGCACCTCCCATCTGCTCACTGCACTTCTAAATTTAGAAGTCAAACTGTGCACATAAATACTGGAGGTTAGACTTGATCCTCTGTGCCCAATACTTATCCTTTTAGACCTGCACCGTTTTATACAGATCAGACAGACACCTGAAACTATTTAATCTTTTAATCTAGTGGAAAAAGAGAAAAGGAAGGCAGTTCCAGTGGTTTTAGCCTCTAAAAAAGCAGAAAAAGCTTTGCCCAGGTGCATTGGAGCATCCTAGTGGTAAACTGCACCTTATGGGTAAAGACCTTGCAACACTTAGGCTTTGATCTAACCTTTATGAGAATGGTGATCCTGATTTCTGCCAACTCAGAGGACCTATAGAAAGACAGCTATTTAGAAGTCAGGATATGTTGTCTTTCGAATTCTATCGACATCTAATCCACCTTGATGAAAATGGACACGCACTATAAATAGCTAAAACACTGCGGGCCTAATTACGAGTCTGGCAGTCAATAGACCGCCAGATTGCAGTGGGGGGGGGGGGTGTCTGGACCACCAATGCTGTGGCTGTCCGACCACCACTTTACGACCCTAGTGGTCCGACTGCCAGGGTACCGCTGTCTCCACCAAGATCTGTGATCCCGACTGGCTGATGGCGAGTGCAGGTTGCAGGTGGCATGGACAGTGCAGGGGTCCCCCTGCCCAGCATCCTCATAATGCGCACTGTCTGCTGTGAAAACAGTGTGCATTAAGAGGGTGCTAGTGCCCCCTGCCGGTGGCAGCATTGCTGCCGGCTGGATTACAAGCCGGCGACAATGCTGCTGCCACTTTCCCGCTGGGCCGACGGGCGGAAGCCTTGGTTTCTGCAGCCCAGCGGGAAAGTCATAATCGGTCCAGTGTAGAGGTTGCCACTACAGTGGTGGCCACCATGTCAGGAGTTTGGCGGATGGGTGTTCCAGTCCGCCAAACTCTTAATCTGGGCCAATATCCTCAGTCAGCTCAAGGAGGAACATAGGATGGTGGTAATTGATGGTCCTTGAAGGATCTCCTGAATGGGGTGTTTCTGTATATTAGTCTAAGATTTGTTCCCATTTCCACTTGGAACAGGAAAAAGTTCTAGTACACTTTTTCCAGCATCCTCGGTGTTCAGGCGGCAACCCTAGGACAACTAGTGAGCACTCTTCATCTACTGGGACCACACTGAATCTTTCAGCATTTCTCAGTCCCTGGTGGTTGCCTTTGGGCTTGGGTAAAAAGGTAGGTAGCCTTGACATCTGCCATCAGTAGATGGGTGAAGCTTTACATTTTTGCAGCATATGTGGTCTTTTGGCTGCCTTCTCCAATTGGTGTCCTGGGCAAATATATATCAAGTACTTTTTGGTATAGAACATTAGGGCTTCAAAAGCAAATATCACAACATTAAGATACAGGAGCTCAATGGTACATGACTTACAAATTCTGGGCCAGATGTACCAATGAACCATTTTGTGATTCTCTATTTGCAAATGCTTGTGATTCACAAATAGAGAATCACAAAATGGGATGCGCAAAGGCCATGTGCCAAAAAATTGCGAGTCATTAGTGAGTCGCAATCACAAATTGTGACTCACAATTTGCAATTACCAATTGTGTCGCAATTTGCGACTTGAAGTTGCAAATAGCACCTGTAGTCTCAAATTGAGACTACATTGACACAAAGAAGTAAAAAACAACTTCCTGGGTAATGGTAAGGCCCCCAAGCAACAAGAAGTGCTGCCCACAATAAGCCTGATTAGCAGTCACAGTGTGGAGGACAGAAGTGCTGCACAACGCCAGTGAGCTAAAGAGTGCTACAAGCAGTGGAAAAGTGTGCAGAAATGTCCAGCTCACAACCGCAGTGGGAGAGACCCACAAGGAAGCACAAACTTAAGTTCTCTGAGAAAGAACTTGAGCTACTGATGGAGGAGTGCTGCAACTACCACAAGCAGTTGTTTGGACACGCATACCTGACTATGCCTGAAAGCCAGAGGCGCAAATCTGGAGGGATATGCAGCTGAAAATAAATGCTGTTGGTGTTGCACAGTGCTAGTTTGAAGAAATACATAGGAGGTGGCAGCACCACCAGTCTCACACCAACGAACATGTGGCCAACCACCTCTATGCGTTCCGGGCAATAGGAGGTGGTCCATCAACCGTATCCCCTTTACTGCACTGAAGGCACTGGTGGAAACTGAGCTGGAGCGAGAGGCAGTTGTGAGATTTGGCAGTCTTCTCAGTGCCTGCAGCATTGTAAGGTAAGTGCTGTCATTGTATGGTAGATGCATGTGAACCGAGAACTCCAACAGGACCCTTACCATGGAACCATTACACAGAAGCAGTAGCCCTCATGGTGCATCACAGGAGTTGTGTTTTAAAAATAAAAAGGTGCCCTCAGCGTAAAAAAATAATTTAAATTGATATGTGCAACTTAAATGGCATCCCCACACTACAACATTAATAGCATTTCAATTCCCCTATTAGAAGCACGTGATGAAGAAATAGATCCCCTAACTGGTGAGTCAGTTGAACAGGTCCCAATGGGTGAGGAAGAAGCAGTCTTTGGGGATAGTGATCCCACAACACCTCATGCCCACTCCAGTGGTGCTTCATTCTCACCACAGCCACCTTCATGTGCTGTAGTGGAGCCCATCCAGCTGCCTGACTCCATCCCGAGCCAGGTTGACAGCCCCCAACACCAGCATACTGCACTGCGTGCCTGAAGGTATCATGGAAGATCTCATGTGCATGTGCCTTCCAGCTCCCATCCCAGTGAAGAGAAGAGGAAGGAATGTTTGGGGATCTTGAGGCATCCATGCTTCAGATTCAGTGACAAAACAACAGATGATGGACGGAATGCAGAGCAAATCAAACATTCACCCCCAGTCACAGATCTGGGTTTAATCCATCAGTTTTTTGCTTGCTATGCCATTCAGTTTGGATCCAGCCATATGCAAATCAGTCTTGACCCTGTTCCCCGTGGGAGCAGTCCAGACTGAACTGCCAGGCCAGGTCCTCCCTGGACCAGAAGCAAGCATCCTGGGATCAGTTTCATCAGCCAGGCTAGCTTGAATCTGGTGGCATAGCAAGCACAGGACCCACGTCTCGGCAAACCCTTCTCACTTAGGGCACCTTTAGCAACACAAAAGGATGATGGACGGAGTGTTGAAAGTTTTCAAACACTTACCTCCAGTCAGAGATCTGGGTTTAATCCATCTTTCTTTTGCTCACCATGCCACCCCTGTCAGCCTGGTGCGAAATAACCTTTCTTGTTTCCGCCTCCTTCTTTGCTGAAGGGCCAGAACACGCCTCCTAATCGCCATCAAGTACAGGTCAGCTATTTTGGATAGGCCCAATGCATGCTGGGACAGTTTACGTAGTTTGCACCAATTTACCACATACTCCGGATTGGTGGTAAATTGCATGTGCAAACATGGCAAATTGAGAATAATCGCAATTTGCAACAACATCATATATGCAATTTGTGACTCGGTATTTGTGACTTGCAAATACTGAGTGGCAATTTGGGGCCAGATGTCGGTCGGTTCCAATTTGCGACTTGCAAATTGCGAGTCAGAGCGACTCGCAATTTGCGAGCCGTAAATTGGAATGTAGGATGGTGCCCCTGACACCATCTGCGACTCGCAAGGGCGTCGCAAAGGCCCACCTCATTAATATTCATGAGGTGGGTCGCATTTTGGTCGCAATTTGCTACCCCCTTGCGAGTGGCGACAGCAGACCACCATGTCTGTGACTGCTTTTTAATGAAGCCGTTTTTTTTTTTGTAAGGCAACCCGTTTTCCTTAAAGGAAAACGAGATGCATTACAAAAACGAAAAATGAAACGTTTTTGTTTCATTTTTTCAGAGCAGGCAGTGGTCCATAGGACCAATGGGTGCAAACTGCGGTTGGTTTGCGACCGCAAGCAATCTGACATTGCACTGCGACTCGCAATTAGGAAGGGGATTCCCCTTCCTAATTGCTACTCAGAAAACCGTTTTGCGATTCGGTAACCAGGTTACCGAATCGCAAAATGGGTTTTGTGCATTGCAAAGTGCAGTTTGCACATCGCAAACAGCGAATTTCGCTGTTTCCTACATTTGGCCCTTGGAGTCTCAAATTTTAGCGACTCGCAAAACAGTTACAGTTCACATCGATGCTTGCATATGTGTTTGTTAAATGACGATTGGCCCATTTTAGTGTTGCAAAGCCATTTGTTACCAATTTGCAAGTCACAAATCAGTTGTACATCTGGGTCTCTGTTCCTTGACTTTATGTGGTCTCCAGTGCGGTCTTCGCTCATACTCAGTTCCTATGCCTCTATGTTAGTAATGCCTTTTTGAATTCTGCATTTTTGCGTTTTACTTTTACATGTGATGACCTTAACTGCTCTACAGTAATCTCTGATTAGCACAAACAGCTGCGTAAATGTCAGCTTCTAAAGATATTAAGAATTCAGTGCTCACAATATCAGTGAGTCAACATTTCACAAAACCGATATTTTGCAAAAGGCAGAAAACCGGTGGACACCTGTGGAGTGAACAAAAAGTCTGAATGCCCACAAACGCCTTTGCTGAAGCAGAATTACAATTAGGGAAATTATTTTTGGAGAATACATGATTATAGGGGACGGAAATGTTCATATGAATCATAGCCTGCTAATTTTGAAAAACTCGAAAAAAATATTGAAAGAGAGAGAATACGTTTTGATGACAAAGGGTTCCTTACCGTACTTTTTTATGTTAGATGTAAAAAGCAACCTGCTTTTGCCAGTGACATAGTTTGCATATAAGCATTCTCCACAAATATTCTCCAATACCGCCCTGAACTATAGTTGTCGTGCCTTCCATTCCCATATGCGACCAGACCTATGCCTAAAAGGTAGGCTGACACTGAACGAAGGAGAAACAAAACCCATAACAAACCATAGGCAGACGCAGTTCCTTGTTGTCCCCTAGAAACACAAGGACGACGTGAAAAGATGTGCTGGCATTTGAATAGCATTTACTGCTATTATTATGGCATTGCAGAACATTTTTATCTGGACACCCTTTCTAGTGGACTTGAAATTATCATCAATTGATTGTGCCTGTGTCTCTTGTGTGCTTTTCTTTCCCTGCGCCATGTGATTCTCTCCCCCACCGGCATCCAAGTTGTGCTCTCTCACCCATATGCTTCTTCCCCCTGACACTCACATTGTGCTTTTGTCTATCTTCTGTCTCTTATAGTGCTTTCCCCTGCCAGTAGTGGCCAAGCATTACTGTCTGAGATTGGTTGGCAACATGTTTTTGCACCATATATTTTTCTAATACATTGGCCGCTTAAGACAAAAGGGACATGGACTGACA